>NC_142689.1:72405000-72710000 GCF_056320005.1 Nelumbo lutea
ATTTTTAATAACATATAATTAATATATTACAAAGTACCTGTCAAAATCAGGCTTTGGGCTTTATATAGGGCCAAGCGCGGGCTCAAGATCTAGCCCGATTATTGAGTAGAGCCCGACATGTGAACAGATCTAGTTGTTCATGAGCCCTAGGCATTGGTGGCGAACAGCTTTACGACGCCAACAGACAGGTTGACGGTTAACCTTCAAATCATCCTATTCTCCCCCTGTTTTTCCACTAAGAGTTTGGCACCCTGTTTAAATTTTGAACAAGCACCCTTTCTTGTTGGCAAATGGGTGAGGGAAGTAGTTTTATGTGGGGTTCCATTCTGGGTCCAAGCCCAACCTAGATTTTGTTCTAGAGTGTGGTCCCCATTTCAGTGGTCTTCTTTTGTAGCCAAGCCTTGCCCATTGAATGTTGTTTCTCTTTGCTCTAAGGCATCGTTCTTTGTCGGTATCTCATGGGGGTAAGTTGGTCAACTAGTCGATTGCTGCTATAATGGGACCCACGAAAAATAAATTTTTCAAAGAGTATCGGTTACCCGAGTAACTGATACTCTCCCTGGAGGGTGGGTAAGTTGCTTACCCACCCATAGAAAATGTAATCATATACCGCTGAACTCTTTACCCAGCAAAGTTGAAGCACCCACCGAGCACTGCCACTGAAATTTACCCGGGCAACATCTGCTCGGGAACAACTTACCTGGGTAGCGAAAAACGAACAAGGCCTAAGATGCCAACGCTTCTTTCACAAATTCAATGTTTGATTCTGATGGGCAGAATCTAGGAAAGGCTCAAACATGATCTCTCACACGTTACTCCGTTTACAACATGTTAGTTGAGGAGGTAGTAAGTAAGAAGGAAATCCCCGGTGCAGTTTGCACAAGCACGCTGAGTTCTTGAACTCAGTTGACGCATCTCTCTTGCAATCTGGACAACCAGACCAAGATTGTGGTTCCAGAGCCTGGAGTTAAGTGGCTTGACCCTCTTAACCCAAAATACTCTCAACATGAAGCATCGAGTGGAGCAAGCACTTGCATTTGGCAAGTTTCTTGGCATGTCAATCATTGATGATCAAGAAATTCAAATTCATGATTGGTTTAGAACGAAGGAGATCTTGGGTTTTAGGAATTTTTCTTTAACCGTGTCTCGAAGTGTGAGTTCAGAAGATGGTTTGGGTCATATTAGCAAAAGTTCTGATGACTTCTCTGTTAGTCTAGCTTTCCCTCTCAGTAGTAGGAAAAAAAACTATCAGAATTCTATGACAAGGTTGTGGTTGTTCCTAATAGCAAGGGAACATGAAGTTCAAGAGGAAAGGGCAGAGGAGTGCGAAGTTCTAGAAGAAGAGGCAGAGGTGGCAAAGGAAAGTCTGTGCTGTTCATTAGTTTTTGGTCTTCTGGCTATCTACTCTGTTTGCATGCTGGTTTGGGCTATGGCTTGATGTTGTCATTTTGTTAAGTTGAGGTGGTTTTTCTGAGCGTTTTCCTTGTGCATTTATGGTGGTCAGTTTAATCATTTTCTGGGTTGGGCCTTAGACCTAGTGTTTTTTGGGGTCTTTGAGTCTGGGCCTTTTTGGAGTCTCATGTCTGGAGGCTTCTTTTTTGTTCTGTTTGTGTATACTCTATACTTTTATTTTTAATAAATTTTACTTTATCTTCTAAAAAATATAGGTTTTTACACTACTAAAATATTGTCCATGGATTTGATTGGCAGAATTTAATGATGAGAAATAAAGACAGCTTGAATATATATTTCAATGAGAGTGAATTAGAATTAATACCTTAAATATGAGATTCAATGAGAAAGAATGGAACGAATCAAAACGTAGTATCCAAATTAGAAATTCTGCCCTCACAAAGAGAAGGACTAAATTCAAACAAAAGAGTATTTTAATCAAATAAAAGTCCAGAAGCATTGGGCACTGGGGAACCATTCCCACCTTTTTATAATAGTATAGTATAGATTAGCTGACCTTACCAGCAGATATGGTAGACATTTTGTTTCCCCCACAAAACAAAACATACAATTTAAATGGAATGAAACAGAAGTACCAAAAAGATCATTATTTCACCATGGCAAGAAACAAACTAGCAGCAATTATAATTTTTTTTTATAATAGCAGCAATTGTAATAGAAAGCATGCTTCTCATTATTTCACCATGCCATGAAGGTAAAGATCCCAAACTAATAACGGATGTTATAGAAAAAATAGGAAATTAAAATTAAAGAAAAGGAGTCCAGGGTTCTTAGTTCTTACCAGGTGTAATACCATGCTTCTCACTTTAGTTTGCACTTTCCCCATCGGGTTCTGCTTTCCATCCAAAGCTCCCCATTTCAGCCCAATAGCTTCAACGAACCCACCAATACTATGAAACCGAGAAGTCCAGAACCCACACCAACATATCACCCGATTCTGTCTTTTCTTAATTCTCCAAAATCCAAACTTTAGTCAAGCGTTTCAACTATCCCTTTTTTTTTTATAGAACTACCTTCAAAGCTCCTTATTTAATAGCCACAGCTTCAACGACTCCATCACAGAAACGCGTTAGTTACCTACGGGCCACACTGTCAAGTACTAAATTCCTTTATCGGCTTTCTTCAGAGCTCCCCACTTCATCACTAGAGCATCAACGATACCCTCAAAACTATCAAAACTGAACCCCACAACATCAACAGCAACCCCCAACCTCTCAGCCCCAGCAGCAGTAACCGGCCCATGAGCAACCACAATCAACCCCGGCCATCTCTCCCTCACCATTCCCCACTCAAACCCCATCTCTCTTAAGCTCTTAAGCATCCCTTCTACCTCTCCCGTGCTCGTAAACACTATTGCATCTAAACCCTCTTTGCTTTTCACCAACCCCTCAGAGCATCTCGGTCCCGCCCACCTCGTCTCGTATGCCGCAACTCTGACAGGAACCCAGTCGTTGGACCTGAGGTCCCGAAGAAAATTGGGGATCACCGGGGGTTCCTCAATTCCGGTCACGAGTGGAACTGGGCAGAGAACTCTGCGCCCCGCTCCGGGACCGAGCGATTCGACGAGGCTCGATGGAGTTGCAACGGGAGGAATCAGAACCCTGATTCGACCTGGGCTTTCGCATAGCTTGGCGATGAAGGCCTCTGTTAGAAGCTCGGCGTCTTTGCCGAGGGCGGCGATCGTGAACAGATCGCCAATTCGGGACAACGGAGGCGATTCCCTTTCGAGATCGTCGAGGATTTCAGAGAAGGACGAGATTCCGGTTCGCGACGTGAAGGCGATGGCGGAGAAGAATTCCAACGAAGTTTGTACGGATCTAATAGAGGCTTTGCATTGTGGAGTGGATTCGACGACAATGGTTGGGTGCCAGAGAGGGGTGGAACCGCGGAGCTCCAGGAGATGAGCTAGCCTCTTGGCATAGTTTACCGGAGTGGTGAACGCGATGCGCCTGTTGTAGAGAGGACCAGGTGATGGATTCGACTGTCGACATGGAGGTTGGTTTTCTACGGCCATGGCCAAGGTGAACGTGCCCATAATTGAAGCCATCGTCGACCGTCGTCTTCACTTTCTTTTATTTTACGCGCGTATATATATTTCAATCACGCAACTGTAACGGCTGAACAGAAAGGTTAAGCCTGAGCTCAATACATATAGTTTGTACGTGAGACGGATCGGATTCCAAATATTTATGTTATAAATAACTTAAAAGCGTAATTTTTTTAAAATATCCTTATCGTTTAGTTAATTGACTAATGACTATGTATACTGTTTGAAAGTTGACTAACACTACCCTATTATTAATATCGATTAGTATTCCATCAAAGTCCGTACACACGCGACGTTTAAATTTTTTTAAAACCCAATGCTATCTTTGCTCTCGTCCCCATCCTCCCAACTCGACACACCCTTCCTCCTTCGACCACTCTCTTCTCTTTATTTTCCTTTTAGAGTCTTCGTCAACACCATGTCACCGGAGATAACTGCACCGTATTCGTACTATATAACAAAACAGAAAAAACCAAAAAAAACTGTCGATCTTTTCACAGTCAAGAACCTAAAAGAAAAAACATTGAAGATGAGGGGAAAAAACTACAGGGATGTTATAAAAGATTTCTTTGAGCTTTAATAGGAACAACACAGAACAAGACAAATACGTATACATTAAGGAATACCGTTAACTTTGGATTTATATACTACAGGGATGAGGAATTTTGGGTTATTGAAATTGAAAATTCAATGAATAACGTTCAGTTCTATCTTTCTCTTGCAAAATCCATAGAGGACAAAGGGAAACAGAATAGAGAGGACGAAGGGAATTATCCAGAAAAAGAGGAGATGGGCATAGATTTTTAAGGTTTACTTGTGGGTTTTGATGAGGGAAATAGAAAGAAGAAGTCCGATCTCTCTCTCTCTTCTTCCTCTGGGCGCGGTGGCTGCAGCAACCCAACTCCCATCTCTCTTTCTCTCTCTCTCTTCTTCCTTTGGGCGATGACGACAACAACCCCTCTAAAGTCTGATTTCTCTTCCTCTCTCCCTTCTTATGGGCAACGGCGATAGCAACCCCCTTTGATGAAGTCTGATCTTTCTCTCTCTCTTTTTCCTCCGGGCAACGACGGCAGCAACCCCTCTAATGTCCGATCTCTCTTACTCTTTCTCTAGGCGACAGTGGCAGCAAGCCCTTTGAAGTCTGATCTCTCTTTCTCTCTCTCTTCTACCTCTGGGCGACGGCAGCAGCAACCCCTCTAAACTCCCATCTCTCTTTCTTTCTTTCTCTCTTTCTTCTTCTTTTGGCTGAAGACAGCAGTAATCCCCTTTGAACTTTGATCTCTATTTCTCTTTGTCTCTTCTACCTCTGCAGTGGCATTGCATTTTTTAAGCCCAGTGACGTGAATTACAGGATTGTCTTTGAGCTCTGTATTTTTTAAGCCGCAGGCTCTTGGACCATTGCAAAACCGAATATTTTGGACTATAAAATAGTAGTTTAGGCATTTTGCATGAGTTTTGATAGGGGTTAATGGTAAGGGTAGAGTTAGACAATTGTCAGAAACAGTAGAGATAGCATTAGTCAATTTTTAAATAGTAAGTGTAATTTGAATCAATTAGCTAAACCATAAGGGTAGTTTAAGAAATATACCCCAACTTAAAACTTCATTTTCAAAACCTTAATAAAAAATGATTAAAAGACATCATATCATGTTGGAAAAAACTTCAAACCAAAACGAATGGTTCATAAAAGTGGTAATCAATCAATTTGTTTTTCCTCTGAATTTTCTAGTACCATAGATTCTCTCTACCGTCAAATTGTGAATTGTTTATACATTAACAAATGAAATGTTTTAATCAAAATTATCTTATCTATCATACTTACCTTTGACATAAAATATAATAAGAATTACAAGAAATTAAACTAGTAAACCTTTACATATTATTAAATCAATAGTTAATTTGAGTCCTAATTGATTCAAAACGTGGAAGTATAAGAACCAATCCAATTATTAACCATAATAAAATTATATAATGGTTATATAGAACCAACCCCTTTATGAATTTGGATTAGCTAGACCCTTTAACTGCTATATGGGACCAATGATAACTTCCACACTACTAATAAAATACATGGTGCTCACACTGAGAGTTTGAATGGTTGTGACTTTATGATTGATGTAGAGTATTATAATTAATTCCATAGCTTGTTAAATAGCTATTGTGTTCAACTAATCCTATCTCCCCATTGACAGCCCTATGGATGAAACCACGCAGACCACCTTATTAACAAGCAGCAAATGCATTCCTTTGTTCCTTTATCTATAATGAAGATCGACTGTTTGGGTCTATCAAATGGAGAGCAAAGAAACAAAAGTCAAACAGAGAGCCAAGAAACAAAGAAATTCAATGTATGTTATTGATTATGCGATGAGTCTTGGCAGATGTTTGACTAACAACCTACAACAACTTGTAACAACTTGACTAACCGTCCAGTTGTCTAACAAACTACAGTTGGATAGTAACCAACTAGTCTCTAATATGCCCCCTCAAGTTGGAGTGTTTGTGATGCCCAACTTGGACATGAGTCCAATGCTTTAGTGAAAACGTCGATGGCTTGACACTTGGTAGAAATGTGCCAGAGCTGTATGGTATTATCTTGAACATGTTCATGCACAAAATGACAATCAATATCAATATGTTTTGCGCGCTCGTGGAAGATGGGATTCGTAGAAATGTGTATGGCTAACTGTTTGTCACAAAAAAGTTACATAGGCTCAAAAATTAAAATGTTTAAGTTCAGAGTAGGCGTTTAAGCCATAATATTGCAACGGCCATGGCCCGATATTCAGCTTCCGCAAATGAACGTGACACAATTGGTTGCTTCATAGTTTTCCACTAAATGATGGAGCTGCCAAGTAGCGCAACATAACCTGTAATGGACCTCCAAGTTAATGGGCAAGAGGCCCAATTAGAAACGCAATAGATTCAGAATAGCATCTCATTGTTTGTTGGAAAGAATATTCCATGATTAAGATTGTTTTTGATGAATCTGACCATTCTTTTAGCAACCTCCATATGCTATGTGCGTGGCTTGCTCAAGAAATGTGTTAGTATATGTACTAGAAAATTGAGTTATGGCCTAGTGATGGTTATGTAGACTAACCGACCCACCAATTGTCCATACTAACTTGGATAATCCAACAGTGGACTATTGTCATCAACAAAGTTTTTTTATTGCACCATAGGATGTGATGCAAGTTTGCAATTCTCCATTATTGTATCAAAAATGATGTCCAAAGCATATTTGTTCTAGCATACGAAAATTCCATAACTACTATGTGTAATTTCCAAGCCCAAGAAATATTTGAGTGGTTCTAGGTCTTTTAGCAAGAAACATTCATGGAGATGTTGCTTGAGATCATGTATGCGGGACGGATCATTTCCGATTACGACCAGGTCATCAACATACATCAAAACAACAGTGAATGATTCATCTCGCTTTAGTGTAATGAGGGAGTAATCTGTTGTGGACTGGTTGAATTTGATATTTGTCAATACATTTGCAAAATTCTCATACCAACAGTGTGAGGCCTGTTTAGACCCATATAAAGACTTGTGTAACTTGCAAGCTTTATTTTGCGGTTGCTTGGGAAAACCGTGAAGTATGTTCATGTACATATCTTCTACAAAATCCTCATTCAAGAAAGCATTGTTCACATCCAACTGGAGAAATTCTCAACCCTTTGATGTCGATATAGTCAACAAACAGCGGAGTGTGACTAGCTTTGCCACAATAGCATATGTATCATGACAATCATATCCCTCTACCCGGTTGTATCCCTTTGCCACTAAGTGGGCTTTGTAACGCTCTATCGTGCCATCGGCATAATATTTTAATTTGCATGCCCACTTTGCTCCAATGGGCTTCTTTCCTAGAGGAAGGTCCATTGTGGACCATGTTTTGTTTCTCTCGAGCGCTTGTATTTTTTCATTCATGGCATGTTTCCAAATTGGACCATGGGTCGCCTGAGCATATGATTTGGTCTCAATGGGTTCAAACGAGGCTAAGGCGAATGTGGAATGTGGCAGGTTACAAATGAAGTCTTTGAGTTGGATGGGTGGTCTTCTAGCACGTTGAGGCCGGGATAGTTCAACATGCTTGGGAGATGGATGTAAGTTAGTCTCAATGTTATCTTGAGATGCCACAGGTTCAGTGGACTGATCTAAATGGTTAAGCACAAAGGGTTCTGTCTGTTGTTCAGTTTGAGGGAGCGGGAACCGAGTGAAATGAGGTAAATTCACTCTCCAGGTTCCTTATGTTGGTCGAGGACTTCAAGGCCTCGGGAGAGGTGAACCGAAGCCGAGGACTACAGGCCGAGGCAAGGTATTCCTTCAGAGGACCATGGTAGCCAATGACTGTAGGCCGAGGCAAGGTCCCTGGTGAGTCGTGACTAGAGATACTGCAAGATAGGGAATGTCAGAGGCCTCGGGCGAGTACCCGAGGTAGAGGCTCCAACGCTCAAGTTAGTACGAGGTGTAAAGTAGGAGAGGGTGCAGGAGAGGCCTTGGTGATAGTCCTCGGATGCACCAGATCTCCCAAAGTAAATGCTAAGGAGGCAAGGTAGGTGCAGGGAATAAATGAGTAAGCTGTGTTAGGATTTTCTGTTCCAGATCCCCCTTTAAGGGGGGGGGGGGGTTACCTCTTATTTATACTTGAGCGTGCTAGAGGTAGGTGAAGATGAACACCTCGGATGAGAGTCGTACGAGGTCAAGCGGTAGGCCCTGGTAGATACGTCTGACCGTCATGCGATTGGCTCCATACAAAGGTAGCAGGGCTCCCTCCTGCTGTGGCTGACGCTGTTAGACGTTAGTGGGCTGGGCTTCCCAACTCGCAATGGGCTGGGCCAAACTAACCCACATCACTCGGTATCCCTTTTGTTCGTATAGATAACCAAAAAATATACACCGGGTTGCCCGAGGTGCAAACTTATCTGTGTCTAATGGTCACTCCTAGGCATAGCATAAGCACCCAAAGGTGCACAAGTGATCGAGGGTGGGAGGTCTTCCAAACAGTAACTCAAATGGTGATTTACCTTGAAGGGGAATGGCTGCAAATAGTTGATTATGTATGCTGAAGTGAGCATACATTCACCCAAAATCTAACTGATAATGAATCTTGAAACTGCAAAGCACAAGCAACATCTAACAAGTGCCTGTGTTTTCTCTTAGCTCTCCCGTTTTGTTGTGGGGAATTGACACAAGTTCTTTGATGTACAATCCCATTTTAATCAAAGAATGACTGAATGGGATTAGAGAGAAAATCTTTATCATTATCAAATCTGACTTGTTGAACATTACATTTGAGCTGAGTTCTTACCATGTTATAAAATGACACAAGCAAAGAAAATGTTTCTGACTTAAGTTTTAGCAAGTACAACCAAGTGTATCTATTGTAATCATTTACAGTGATAAAAAATATCTTATGCTTGAATGAGAAGCAACGTGATAAGGACCCCATATGTCTACATGTATCAAAGCAAAGGTTGAAGTTGCTCTCGGCGGGCTTATTGGAATTGAAATTCTAGTATGTTTTGCTCGTTTGCAACCATCACAAACCCCGTTACTGTCATTTGTGATATGCATGTTTAATAGTAGAGACAATTGATGAGCAGGAGCATGCCCGAACCTATTATGCCATGAAGTATATCCATCTTTATCTATATGTGATGTAGTAGAAACAACCATTGAAGCACTAGATTCCAAGTAGTAGACTCCATCAAACAAATGTCCCTTGCCAATTGTCTTCAAGTGTTGGTCATGTAATACACAAGATGTGGAGGAAAAGAGAGCAACACAATTTAACTATGTTGTAAGTCATTTTATTGACAATAGATTATATTTGAAGTTAGGCACATACAGTACATTCTAAATTACAAGATTAGGTCTCTGTGTAACTATTCCTATATGAGTGATGCGTAAGAGATAATTATTTGGTAATCTAACAGAGAAAGGAGTTATGAACCCCGCTGTCCAAAATCCAAATGCTCGAATGTATTGAATAAGTGAAATGATCCTTATCAGTCATGGTTGAAGTAGCCAATGGGCCATGATTATCATCATTTAGTAGCCTCGACAATTGATTATATTGGTCTATGGTGAGAGATATGGGTGCCACTTCTTGAGATCTAGGTAATTCACCTTTCACACAAGCTGCATGGGTTGATTTTCCATTATTGAAATTCTTGGTTGACCGACCTTTGTCCGAACCTTTAGGATATCCGATGAGTTTAAAACACCTATCTCTTATATGTCCTGTTATTTTGATATACTCACATTTGGGTTTGGGTTTGGTCGGATTTCCATTACTCTGAATACCATATTTACTCACAGAGAAAGCAACAACAACATTGTCAATTAGTGGCGCCTTCTAAGAAACCATGGCTTGGTGGCTCTCTAATTGTATGGCCTTGGCATAGGCGTGGTTCACATTTGGAATTGGCTCCATGGCAAGGATGGCAAATCGGACATTGTTGAAGGTGTCTGCAAGACCCATCAAGAATTGTAGAACTTTATCTTTTTCTTTTTTTGCAATTAATTTTCTTGCAGATCCACAATAACACTCTAGTATTTCAAAAAGATCTGCAATTTCGTCCCAAAGACCCTTCGTCCGTGTGAAATAGGAGGTCACTGACATGGTTCCTTGGTGTAACAAGGAAAGATCCCGCTTTAGTTGATATAACCAGGGATTGTGGCCCTAGGAAAACCTTTCTTCAGTATTGGGCCAAATCTCCCTTGCAGAAGACGCATATGCAACACTTTCATAGAATTCTCATGCAAGAGAATTAAAGATCCACGAAGTGACCATGCTATTGCATTTGATCCATGCTCTTGTTTCTATTGGAGATTCTTCAGCTTTTAATATTGTCCCATCGACAAAGCCAAACTTGTTTTTGGCTTATAATGCGATCCACATTGCTCTCTGCCATGTCAGGTAATTCTCCCCTGTAAGTGGAGACGAAACCAATACCACACCAGGACTTTCAGATGGATGCAAATAGTATGGTGATGTCGAATCAAGATCAAACATGGATGACGCCGATGTCATTATAGCGGTGTAGAGTTCGATCGATGCAAAACTTGATCAGAGCTCTGATACCATATCAAACGGAGAGCATAGAAACAAAAGTCAAATATAGAGCCAAGAAACAAAGGAATTCAATGTATGTTATTGATTATGCAATGAGAGAGAGAGAGAGAGAGAGAGAGAGAGGTGGGGGATATTTGCCGCCATTGTTCACCTTTCGAGAGGAGTAAGGAGATGAACAATGTCTTTACCCTTATTTGATAAATTTTTAAAGTTAGCCTATAAATTTATTTTGATTGATATTAGGGGCCAAAAGTTGCCTTTATCATAAAGAACCCCAAAAACATTTAAATGTTTGGTAAACAAATTAAATAGCACCCAAAGGATATTTGTGTCCACGTTTTAAAGTTAAGGGACTAAATCGAGACTCGGCCCAAACTACAACTAGGTATTAATCTCTTGTTTGAAATAAGTGCTTTTTCACCAAAGTATCATCAACACGCAAATGAATAAACATGATTAAATAAGCACTTTTTTTTTTGGAAAGATTTCTAGTTAGTACCCTATACTTAGGCACAGCGCCATTTTTGTACTTGAACTTTAAATGCTATAATTGAGTATCCAAACTTTCAAAATGTATCAATCTAGCGACATTTGAAAAAGATACAAATGCCCTTTGAGTGTAATCTAATCTTTTTTATCAACCATCCAAACGTTGACAAAAAATTAATAATCCCAATTCTTTATTTATTCTATTTAAGAAAGTTGGGATTACATCTTAGTGGGCATCTTGAACCCCATCTTTCTTGAATAAAAGAGTAAGAATTTAGGATTGTTAATTTTTTGTCCATGTATGGACAGTTGTTAAAGAAAATTAGATGACACTCATTTGATGACTAATTAATAATCTATTAACCGTAGGTACTGAATTGAAACATTTTAAAAGTTCGGATACTCAAGGCCCAAAGTACAACATGGCAATAAGATTTTTTTTTTCAAATAGTCAAGCGCTCGCAAACTCCGTTGATGAAACATGTAAGAAAACACTTCCGCTTTCCCGTCCCTCTTCTCGTATTCGTCCAACTCCAGCGCGCGCACATAAACCCTCTCTAGGGTTTTACCGGTTGAAATGAAAAATACGGTTAGTCTTTTTTTTTTGAACTTCACTTCTACTATTTCTAACCCCTTCATCTTCTTCTACCATAATGCTCTCTCTCTCTCTCTCTCTCTCTCTCTCTCTCTTCTTATTTTCATTATTTATTTATTTATTATTTATGTTTTGTAGGAAGATGAAGATCGGTTAAGAGAATTGCAGGAAGCCATATATTCCGACCCGGACAATTATTCCCACCATTACAATCTCGTACGACTTGCATTTCAAACCGTTGTCTGAACTGAACCAAATTGATGACCATTTTTTTTAATTAAAAATTTAGGGGGACTTTGCTTTTTTTTTTTTTTTGAAGTTTCCAGCTCCGTTGCTTTCTTTCTCTAAGAATCACATAGCCAAAATAAAGTTTTTATATTTTCTTCGCTTTTGTATGGTTTGTGTTACTTTTTTCCCTCGATTTTTTTTTTTCGATCTCTGTAGATTTTCGCAACAAAATCGAAAAGTCAATATTTGCTTTATATAGTTTTGCGTTGCATTTTTCGATTTTTCGTTTTTTCTTTCTAGAAATGTAGAAATAAAACCGAGAACTTTGACATTTATTTATTTGTTTGTTTTCGCAACGAATTGGGAAATCTTATTTGACATGTTCAGTTTCTTAGGGGGTTGGTTTTTCTTCTTGAAGTTTCTAGTTTTGGAGGTTTCTTTAAGGAAATTGAAAATTTTGGTTCTTTCCTTTATTTATTTTTTCTCCAGGGGCTTTTCTTGTGGGAGAAGGGGGAAGACACGAAGGAATTGAAGGAAAAAGCAGTAGAGCATTTCGTAATTTCAGCTAAACTAAATCCAAACAATAGTCATACCTTTCAGTTCTTAGGCCACTACTACAGTCGAGTATCGGTTGACTCACAAAGAGCTTCTAAGTGTTACCAGAGAGCTCTCACTCTCAATCCCAATGATTCTGAATCTGGGGTCAGTTATCGTTTTCCTTGTTATCACCTTTTGGAAGCTGAAGACTTGCCCCCCTCTTATTTATTTATTTGCGTGTATCATGGGAATTGTTATTCTTTGCGGGTTTAGTTTTAAATTTGAATGCTCATTCGTTTGCAGGAAGCTCTGTGTGATTTATTGGATGATGAAGGAAAAGAGAGTTTGGAAATTGTTGTGTGCAAAGAAGCTTCAGAGAAGTCACCGAGGGCTTTTTGGGCTTTCCGGAGGCTAGGTTACCTGCAGGTTTTGTTTTCATCTCTTTTTGCCTGATTGAACTTTTTATCTCTAGGTTATATTTCTCTTAATTGCCATTCCTTGGTGCAATGGTAAAACCTTGGGCTGACAAGCGGGAGACTGTGGGTTCTAGTCTGAGAGTGGCCACTTTGTGCATCAAAACATGGTGGAGGCTAGGTTACCTGCAGGTTTTCTTTTCGTCTCTTTTTGCCTGATTGAACCTTTTATCTCTAGATTATATTTCTCTTAATTGCCATTCCTTTGTGCAATGGTAAAACCTTGGGATGACAAGTGTGAGAATGTGGGTTCTAGTCTGAGAGTGGCCACTTTGTGCATCAAAACATGGTGGAGGTTAGGTCCATAGCACAGTCCACCCCTTCCAAGTTGGCTATGTCCTATGTCTGAAGTCTATGTTTTTTTATTTTAAAATTTGGATGTTGTTTAAGAATTCTTATTTATTTATTTATTTTTAACTTAAACTTCTCAGGTGCATCAAAAGAAATGGTCTGAAGCCGTACAGAGCCTTCAACATGCTATAAGGGGTTACCCTACATGTGCAGATTTATGGGAAGTATGCATTTTTATTTGTAACAGTTCTCCATTTCATGTTTTCTATCTGTTTTTTAATATATATTTTTTGGCTGCGACTTTTTAAATACCTTTGGTTTCACTTAATGTCTATCATGTTAATTTCATTTCAGGCTCTTGGTCTTGCATACCAGCGACTGGGAATGTTTACGGCTGCTATAAAAGTAAGTTATTTAGTCATCTTATTCGTTAATTGCTGCATTGCATGTAGCTGTTATTAGAAGCAGTAATATGGGGCCTAAGTTTTTGCTTGTTTTTATTACCTATAAGAAAGGAAGTAGCAAATATACTTATAAAAAAGGAGGTAGCAAATCAGACATATGATTGTAGATCTGTTTGAAACTATTTCTCAGTTTAATAAGCCTGCCTTAAATCAAATGCTCTTGTGAATGACCATTTTGATTGACGAAAAAATGTGTTATTATTGGGGAATTAGTCTTCTGCCACAGCTTTTGAATGCATACAAGGATCCAAAAGCTCTCTAAGTTAATCATAACTATTACAATAAAACCTTGTTGGAAGTTTAATTAATTATTGTTTTTTATATTTACCATAACAGTCATATGGGCGAGCCATTGAATTGGAGAATTCAAGAGTCTTTGCATTGATTGAGAGTGGAAACATTTTGTTGACACTTGGTTCCTTCAGAAAGGTAAGATTAAGTTGGGTTCTTTCCTTTATTTTTTGCTATATTGTGGCTGCTTCATTTTAGTGTGAAGTTATTTTTTGAGAAAATTTAACCAGAATTTATTAAGAAAAGGGGGAGGGGGATCAAGAGGAGATATACAAAGCAGGGGGTGGAACTCCTACAAGTTACAAAGGAGAAAGCTTGTTGCTATACAAATGCTCCAAATACACACCAAATTTAGCTAGGCCATCTGCAGTATGGTTGTGTTCCCTAGGAATCCAAACTAAGTTAGCATTTAAACCATCCAAAGAATCCCAAGCTTCAGTCAGATAGTGATACAGTCTCCAAGGGGCCCCTTTTTTTTGTCTCTTAACCATTTTATCGTATTTGCTGAATCACCTGTAATGATCAAATTCCGAATTCCCAAATTCTTTATTATATTGATTCCGGTGAGAGCAGCCATCACTTCAGCCTTTGTGGAGTCAGCCCAACCGATTGAACCACTAAAAGTCCAGTGGATATTGCCCTTTTCGTCCCTTGCTATACCACCAATACTTGCAAGGCCCGAATTACCTAAGGCACAACCGTCAAAATTAAGGGTTATCGCACCTTCACTGATGGATATGGGATGCCTCTAGGAAGTTTGCTGGGGATGAGGCGGAAACAGAAAGGGGTGAATATCTTTGATAAGATCATTAACCGGAAGTCCTTTAAACAGAGTTGAATTCACCGACCAAAAGATGCAAAGATGGTAATATCTGAGATTAACTCCTACAAGGTTCTGCTTTTATTGTCAAAGATACGGATGTTTCTTTCATCCCAAACACCCCACATCACTGCATGAGGCACTGATTGCCAAAAGACTTTACCCCTTTTGGTAAGCCCTATTCCTTGCCATTGATTCAAGTTGTCCATAATGTGTTTTGGAAAAGCCCAGCTGTACCCTGCCATATTCAAGAAGTGGGACCATATCCTTTGAGTGAAACTGCAATGAAGAAGAATGTGATCTGCAGATTCACCCTCGCTGAGACATAAAATACAAACATGAGGAGAAATGGAGCATCTTCCCAAAAGTTTTTTCTGTAGGAGATCACAAATATTAACTTTTTGGAGATGGGCTTCCCATACAAAGAAGCAAATTCTTGAGGGGATGTGGCTGCACCAGAATTTCTTGTAAGGAAAAGAGGAATGCTGATCTTCAGCAGTCAAAGCCCTGAACATAGGCTTAGAAGAGATTTTGCCATTTAGGTGAAGGGTCCATATTCGGGTGTCAGAATGAGAGGGGGATATGTAGGCATCTTTGAGGGTTTGGATTAAGACTATTAAATCAGAAATCTCCGAGTCCCTTAGGGGTCTTCTGAGGTGGAGGTTTAAAGAATTCTCGGCGGTCTAGTTTGGGAGGCAAGAAGAAATAGAGGCTTCTTGGTCAAGGGTGAGGTTAAAGAACCTAGGGAAAGAGGCTTCCAGGGTAGATTCCCCCCACCAAAGATCTTTCCAGAATTTAATTTTAGAACCGCTTCCCACTTTATACCTTATAAAAGGAAAGAAAGAAGTATGAATGGAACATATACCTTTCCAAGGATTTGTGGCCTTTATCTTGTTCAAATGGAGATTGCAATCCCACCCGTTTGTATTTCGTCCATATTTACTTGAGATGACAATTGTCCAAAGAGCATTTGGTTATTTAGAAATCTCTAGAGCCATTTGCCTAGGAGAGAAGACGACCTTCCTCTTTTGGTCTGTATACTTGTTTCTAGTTGACTAAATGGTTTCTCTTATCTCCACCACCTTCCCAAAGAAAGTTCCTTTGAAGCTTCTCAATTTGGTTTCTAACTTTGGTCGGAATCTGGAAGACAAGAAGAAAGCAGACCGGTAGATTTGATAAGGAGGCCTTTAAGAGAGTAAGCCTACCCCTTTTGGAGAGATAACACTTTTTCCAAGTCGATAATTTTTTCTCGCATTTCTCCATCACTGGGCTCCAAAAATGGAAGGATTTTGGATTCCCTCCAAGAGGCATCCCAAGATTGGTAATGGGGAGATTCTCCACTTTGCACCCCAATAAAGATTTGAAAATTTCTAGAAGTTCCACTTCCACTGATTTAATAGCAACAATACTACTTTTGCAGAAGTTAACACTCAAACCAGTTAGAATCTCGAAACATTCGATTACCATTTTAGTGTTTGTGATGTTGATTATGGAGGCATCCAAGAATAGGATTATGTTGTCGGCGAACTGTAAGTGAGAGATGTGCATTTTTCTCTACCCACTTCAAAACCTTTCTCCAAGTTGAGAAGAATTGACTTGTCAAAGAGATAATTAAATATATCTATCACCAAAGTGAAAAGTAATGGGGAAGGAGGGCAACCTTGTCTTTTACCCCTATCAGCCTTGAATTAACCTTTCGCTTCACCATTTATCAATACTGAAAACCAAGGAGAGCCAATACAACCTTTAATCCACCTTATCCAATTTCTCCCAAAACCTCTTAGTCCAATGATTTAAAAGGCGCGCCTAAGCACTCAGGCGAGGCGCATTTTAGGGTAGGCGCCTCGCTCAGGTTCTAGGCGCAGCCCATTCAAAAGGTGCACTGGGCATGTGCCTTTTGAAAATTTGCCGCTTTTTCCCTTTTTTTGAGTCTGGCCACTGAGCCCCCGACCCCCTTTTTCCACGCCTCTCGAGGCCAGCCCAAACAAGTCCATGCTAGGGTCTTAAATTCTTAGATTTCACACAAAATAATAATTTTATAGTTTGAATTGCTTTTAAGAAGATAATTTATTAAGATGATTGAATGGACAACATTACCAAATAGGGGGTTCTTGAAACTTCGATGAGCGAGCGAATTAGGCTTGCCTCGAGGGGCGTGGCACAAAGGCAGCTCGTAGAATTAGGAATTTAATATATCACATTGGCTACTTGATGCAATTGAGAAAAAAAGAGATTGTGGGTTTTATATGCTTGAAAATGTTTTATATGTTTGATTTCATTTTTAAATTCTCATTTGAATATGCTTTACACATATTTATGTATTTTAATTTTAGATAATAGGTTTTTTTAAACATTTGTTTTAAAACCTAAGTTAGTATTTTTATTAATATTATGTTTTATAATTTTTGATTTTTTTTTGAATTTTTTCGAATTTTTTGCATTTTTTTTTAAATTGTGCACCTTACCTCAAAATGGCTTGCGCCTTTTTTGCACCTGCGCTTTTAAAACACTGTCTTAGCCTTAAGTAGTCAAGAATGTAGTCCCAATCCACTTTGTCGTATGCCTTCTCAAGATCAAGTTTCACAAGGGCCCCCGGGATCCTCGAGGATTTTCTGTCTTCCATACACTCATTTGCAATAAGAATGATGTCAACAATTTGTCTTCCTTTTACAAAAGCAAACCGATTTGGGGATATTAGATTTTCAAGGACTTCTTTAAGTCTGTTGGCCATAACCTTCACCAAAATTTTGTATATGCTCCCAACCAAACTTATAGGTCTAAAGTCTTTAACTTCCAAAACTCCCCCTTTCTTAGGGATGAGGCAGAGAAAGGTAGAGATAAGGCCTCTGTTAACAATGGCAAATGAATGGAAGTCCATGAAAATCTCCATGAGATCCGACTTTACAATTTTTCAACACTTTTGTAAGAAAAGAATAGGGAAGCCATCCGGCCCTGGAGCCCTATCTTCGTCCATGCTGAAAATAGTCTTCTTGACTTCTTCCTCGTCAAAGCTTCTTTCCACCAATCCCTCTTTTCAGCTGATAGGGTAGTGCCATCCCAATTATGTAATGTAAACTGATTTTCACTATCCTTGGAGTAGAGGCTTTTAAAGAAAGGAAGGAAAGCTTTAGAAATTTCCTTAGAATTCTCCACTTCTCTGATTGAGATTGAATTTGGAAATAAAGTTATTCCTAGTTCTTCCCAAGGCATAGGTGTGAAAAAATCTGGAATTATTGCCTCCTTTCAACCTTCTCACTCTTGATCTTTGTCTCCAATAGATCTCTTCCCTTCTAACTAGTTGCTCCCATTCCTTTCTGAATTCTGCTCTTTTATTTCTGTTTAAGGCATTGAGGGTCCCATTTTGCTCTCTATTATCCAAGTCATCTAGTTCCGAAAGAACTCTTTTTTTCTCTTCTTCAACAGCTTTAAATTCTTCTCTCCCCCAAGCTTTAAATTCTTCCCTTCAAAGCTTTCTATTCTTCCCACCATGTTGCAACCTTTTTACTGAAGTCTTTGTGTTGAAGCCAGAATTTTTCCAATCTGAATGGAGTCTTTCTTTTGATGATTCTTTCGGTGTTCAGCGATATGGGCTAGTGTTTTGAGGTACATCTTGGACGAAGTTCTTGACACAGGTTTGGGAATCTCTCCAACCAATCCTGAGATAGCAAAAATCTGTCAAGTCTGCAGCTTATGGCATTTTCTTGCATGTTTGACCAGGTGAAAAGTCCATTGGTAAGAGGGAGATCAAACAGATTGTGTCTGTCAATAAAATTAGAGAAATTTCTCATGCTTTTGGTTGGGGTTCTACCATTAGAATGTTTTGAACTGAACCTGGTGACATTGAAATCACCCACTAAACACCATGGAATGTTTTGAACTGACCTTTCCAGATTTAGTCACCTCTTTGTTAAAGATTCTCTCCTTTTCATCTTCTTTGTCAATTCTCACAATCCCCAAAGTTCCGGCTGTACTGTCAATTCCCAAATTCTCTTTCTCCTTCCTGTCAATGCTTGATGGAACAACTGTCTGAATTGGAACGATCTGTATTGGGTGGGATGGTAACTCATGCGAACCTGAAAGAGTGGAAGAGGAGAAAAGGCAGTGAGATGCAGAAACAGAGCGAGAAAAAGGAGATTGAAGAGAAGACAAAACCGAATGGGGGGCGGGGGATCTCCCTGAGTGCGATTTATGGTTTTGGTCAGGAAAGGAGGTTGACGAATCTCTCCCTTGTCTGCTAACAGGGGGGTCTGATTCTGAAGACATTTCGTAGCCTGGATCGATCAATTGGGTCTGCTCGAGAATCTCCACACAACCCCAACTCCCTTTGTTTGCGAACAGGTCTTTTACTCTTTTAAGAGCAAACTCACGAGGGTCTGGATTTGCTTCAGTAGCGTACGAGCTGAGGTCATCCTCTGTGTCTTCTTCCTCACTGGCGGCAGGCCGGCCAGAACTCACGGACGGAGTTGGAGCCATGAAAACTTTACCAAGATGCCAGCCCGAGCTGAGACGAGTTTCGGGAACCGCCTGACTGAAGGTGGGGGTTGCTGGTGGGCTTAAGGTGCTAGATGGGCCGGAAGACTTAAGTGGGCCTTGGGTTTGAGAAGAGCGGCCCAAGTTTTCAAACCGGCTGGGAGTTGGGACAATATTGGAAATCCAGGAATTAGGGGGGGGTTTTGAAATTTGAGACTTTTTAATGAGGGGTTGCGCCTGTCCATCTTCTTCGTGTCTTTTGAGCTCCACAAGGCCTTTGGATTTGGGGATGGAGGAGAGCTCCTGCGCAGTTGCACGAGGAGCCACCGTCGACTTTCTACCTTCTCTGTTCATGCCTCTACTGCGACCAGATCTCTGAGCAACAAAGGTGGAAGTGCCACGTGGAGGAGAAACCTTTGAGCGAGTTGGGTCAAGAGTCCGGAAGGTGACTTGTTTTTCTTCTCCACCTCCACAGAGATGTAGAACCAGATGTTTCTATCCAGAACTGGGATTGAACGAGGGATGGCATGAATACCATGGTTTTTCACCCTGATTCCGGCAAAACTTAACTCAAAAAGATTCAAGGATCAGGGATCTATGTCTTAAGGACCTCCGCCGGTGTCTCCTATCAAAGAAAAATTTTCCTTCGTACAGAGGTGGAATGGAAGCCCTCTTAACTCGAGCCATCCGTTGAATCTCAACTGATCAGGGACTGCGTTAATCTTTGGCCACCAACGTTCAATTTGAACCTAGTCACCAAAAACGAAGATTGCTTTGAGCTTGGTCCAAGAGATAATCAAGTCTTCCGAAGGGGCAAACCCCACTGCTTTATTTTGTTCAAAAGGGCGCAGTTTCAACAGGGATTCAGAATGCAAATTTGCAGATAGTCCAGCTTCAACTTCATCTCAACTTAACGCAGGTGTTTTCGTACAGACAAAAGCCAAACTCCAGTTTCCAAATGGCTTTCCCTGATGTGCAATCGAAAGAAACGCAGACCGTCCGGATTTTATGATTCTGCTTTTGACTTCGAGCAAGGGAAAGGCTTCTTGCGTGAGATTAAAATGGCGGGGTTTCCTCTAGGCGGAACAGCCCAATCCAAAAACTGGATGAAAGAGTTCCAGCCACTGGAAACTGGTTCTTCTGGGATACAAATGTGTCTTACCTTGCCTGATTTTTCCCATCTGCTCAAATGTGTCTTTAGTTTGCAAATAAAGTCTTTGGTCTTCCTTTTTCTTGTCTACATGTCAAAACTAAATACTTGAGTTTGGAGTTGCAGCTGAAAAAGCTATTTAGTATAAATATAAAGGCATTCTTCTTTTTATTGTTACAAACACTTTACTAAGATTAAAAACTCAGGATTCTATTGCCTTGTTCAGGGTGGTGTAGGAATGTCCTTCACAGTTGCATGGACTTTTGGAGTCATAGTCATTATGCGTCTTGTGTTTTGTGGTTGCATATGTAGAAAGTGGTACCATTTGTTATCTTTTGGTGCCTATGAAAGGACAGGAATTGGAGGATCTTTGTTCCTTTTTCCATAGTCCATACCTGTTATAGGAATTTGTCTGGATGTTTGCCTCACCTCATTTGTTTGACATTAGTGTTGTAGCATCTTACTTTTTTTTTTTTTTGAAATTGGAAGGATAGGACAAACTGTGTTAGGACAGATAGCATCTTACTTTTTTCCATAGTCCATTTCTTACTATAATTAGAATTATTCTTTTGTCCCTGCTTAAGTTATATAATAGGACAGATAGGACAGACTGTGTTACCCTAACTTTATACAAGGATAGAAATACCTCTAAGATTGCCACTGCAAGTAATTGACAGAAGTGGTGGTTACTGATGAGTTGAAAGAAGTTGATGAAGAGGAAGGAGAAAGAAACTGGGAGATGATTATGGAGATTTTTAGGATCCTAGTGAAGGAAGAACTTGGGAAGGAGCAAAACAAGGATTAGGAGGGTAACACTCCTTTTCCTGGGATAGTAGAGGAGAGAAAGGAGATCGGGAGAAAGGCTGCTAATAAAAAATGGTCACAGAAGTACAAAATGTCTAAGATCGTTGTGTATCTTCTTATTTGGACCTCAGTTCAAGGAATGAGTTAGATATAGATAGCGAGTTCTCTAACTGCTCTGTCAACAGTTTGGGTTGCCTTCCTGCTAGCATAATGTCTAAGATCGTTGCGGATCTTTATGTTGATGTTGTGGTCAGACCCTCTAGTAGGGAGCCCCACAGCAGCACGTGTGGAAGGGGTAGGAGACGAAGGGGAGGGAGGGGTTAAGTGTTTCTTGTAGTTTTTCCAGGCTTTGGTCCTTGTTGTCTTAGCCCAGGTGGGGTTGTTTGTTGTTTTTTGTAGTGCATTGTTTTGAGGTTTTGGTTCCATTGGGTTGGTTCTGTCCATTTTTAGGCTTGGGAATTTTGTTGTTTTTTGTCTTTTTTGTGAGGCTGATCTTGACTTCAGCTGAATGAGTTAGATATAGATAGCGAGTTCTCTAACTGCTCTGTCAACAGTTTGGGTTGCCTTCCTGCTAGCATAATGTCTAAGATCGTTGCGGATCTTTATGTTGATGTGGTGGTCAGACCCTCTAGTAGGGAGCCCCACAGCAGCACGTGTGGAAGGGGTAGGAGACGAAGGGGAGGGAGGGGTTAAGTGTTTCCTGTAGTTTTTCCAGGCTTTGGTCCTTGTTGTCTTAGCCCAGGTGGGGTTGTTTGTTGTTTTTTGTAGTGCATTGTTTTGAGGTTTTGGTTCCATTGGGTTGGTTCTGTCCATTTTTAGGCTTGGGAATTTTGTTGTTTTTTGTCTTTTTTATGAGGCTGATCTTGACTTCAGCTTCTTTCTTCTGTATACTTATTGTATGCTCTGCTTTTCTTTTAATAAATTATACCTTACCTATTTTAAAAAAACACTCTTCCCAAACGGAGCCTAAAGGCATATACCCTTTCAAAATGGAACTGACTGACATGGATAATCAGACAATAATAATTAAAAACTCCATATTTCTGTATGGTCACTTATTTTAAGATTATCCTCAATGTTTACTAAAGAATCCTTGTGGTTCTGATTTAGAAGCAGTTATACCCTAGATACAATTAGCCTAGGTTTTCTGTAACACTTAGAAAACTTGTGGGCTGCTGCTATGGTTCATGGACTTGAGTTTTGCGCTTGTTGAGATAATCTTTATTTGCATCTAATCATATTTTTATTTACATGAACACGGAGGAGGTGTGATACTACTTGCTTTCTGTCTTTAGGGAGTGGAGCAATTTCGACAGGCTTTGGAAACTTCACCTTGCAACATAGCTGCACATTATGGTCTAGCTTCTGGGTTGCTTGGTTTGTCAAGGGAGTGTGTAAATTCAGGTGCATTTAGTTGGGGAGCTTCATTACTGGAGGTTTGTTTTCTTGGGAATATTCTGAAATTGCACGTTTCTCCATTGAAAATGCAAGCAGCAATGAAGAGATTTTTGTCATTGTGATTGTAGGAAGCATCTGATATTGTGAAAAAAAGTACGCTTTTAGCAGGAAATATTACCTGCATTTGGAAGTTGTGTGGTGATATCCAGGTATGGTTTTCGGAGTGTGCTTCCACTGATTTTTTTTTTTTAATGAAAATACCTGTTGCACATTTTCAAGATTTTTCAAAGTTTCTACCTCACCCTTCTTTTTCCTTGTTCTTTTCCTGTTTATCTTATCTTAAGATATACTTTCATCAGAAATGGTCTGTGCATTTCATTGATTACTGCTTAAAGATTTTGGTGCATTTTGATCTACTAGGTGTGTCACTATATGTTTTAAGAACTTAAAAGTTTAAAATTTCTACATGATGGCAGTGGTTTGAAGTATATTCTGTTTTTCCCCCTCCTTCCCAGCTTACATATGCAAAATGTTTGCCATGGGTGGATGAAGGCCAGAAATTAGGAACCAACGAAGAGGCTTTTAGAACTTCCATCTTTTCCTGGAAAAGGAAGTGCCATTTGACTGCAATAGCTGCTAGTCATTCTTATCAGCGGGCTTTACACTTGGCACCATGGCAGCCTAATATCTACATAGACATTGCAATCTCTGTAGATCTCATTTATTCATTGGAGGAAAGAAGTAGACCTGAGTCAGATGTTTGGTAAGAATTTTGTGCATACTGTTTTCATTAGATCATTTATTTTCCTATATATGGCCATTTACACTGATTACTTGCTTATCAGGCAGCTGCCTGAGAAGATGTCCCTAGGTGGCTTGTTGCTTGAAGGAGACAATGATGACTTCTGGGTGTCTTTAGGATGCTTGTCAGACAACAATGCATTGAAGCAGCATGCTCTTGTCAGAGGATTGCAGTTGGATGTATCTCTTGCTGTTGCATGGGCATACCTGGGAAAAGTAATGCTATAAATATCTATTAGTATAGTTCTCATGAGTGTGTTTTTTTGTAGGCGATCAGAGTAACTTTCATGAGGATTTTTTTAAAGCTTCTAGATTAAAAGTTTTCTTTCATTGGTATTGCTTCTTGGTACATAGTTTTGAACTCCAATAAATGCTTGACAGGTACTTTTGCAATTCCGTATCTATTAGACTGGGGGTAAATAATTCTGTGAAAGTGTTTATCCCCCCTACAAACAATATGGAATGACTAAATGCATGCAGGGAGGTCTTTCTTTTAGTTATGGGGCAAAAAATGTGAAGGTTACCGAATTCACTAATTTTTTTGATAAGATTTAATTTCTACATTAAAAAAAACTAGGTAGTATAATAGAATACATAATTTTTCATAAATTGCAAATTATTTTCATAAACATTACATATGTTTGAGATATATGTATCTTGTTGCCTGAACACTAGAGAATTGGTATTCTTTGCAGCTTTACAGAAAACAGGGTGAGAAGCAGTTAGCCCGCCAAGCATTTGATCATGCTAGAAGCATAGATCCTTCCCTTGCATTACCATGGGCGGGAATGTCAGTTGATACCCATTCTGGGTAAATGCTTGTCTCAATGTTGTAAATGAAATATCTGATTTTGTTCAGATTGTAAATCTTCCCTTAGATTTTTTTTTAAATTCATTTTTAGGGGTTGCATGCCAGACGAGGCATTTGAAAGCTGCCTACGGGCTGTACAGATATTGCCTGTAAGTTTGCTGTACTTTTTAGTCTTTATTACCTATCACATATTCTCATCTTTCTTCCCTCCCTTTTCCCTGAATATGATATATTTTTGTAAATGTAATTTTCTTCTTATCTGTTTTATGGAAATCTTATTGTCCTAATCAGTTTTCTCTAGGCAGTGTTTTGGGTACATACCAATTTTGGTAAACCAGGGATGTCTCTAGTGAAAAGATGAGTGAACAGCCAGTGAAATCAAAACACACTATTTTGGGGGAGAGTTAAGAGAGTTTACCTCTCCCTGCTCCTCTAACTATTTCACTTTCTTCTCATTAATATATTGATTTAATTATTTCTGTTATCGATAAAGAAAATCAAAACACACTGGTGCATTTGTCTTTTGATGCATGTATATTTCACTAATGATTAGGACTGTGCCACCTCTATCAAAAAAGGAATATGTCCAAATCAGTCCCTACTTCTGTAGCTTGTAGCTGAAGATTGGTATTGTTTATATGATAATGCTTTTTGAGTTTGTGCTTGCAGTTTTTAACAGCTCTTCAGAAATAAACACTAATGCTGGCCTAGAGTTTTGCCTAGGACATTTGAACTATTAAAACAAGAGACTAAGTCTTTCTTTTAATCGATGGTAACAGGAAGTATCACTATATATGTGGAGAAAATGTACCAGGTAAATTAGGTTTCTTTTGCATGTAGCTATACAAAAAGCACAAAGGTGCACTGTCAATGCTTCATCATCTCTTAGTCTCTGTCTAGCTGATTCATTATCTTTTTTTTCTTATCAATAACAAAACTTTCATTAATCAAAAAGAATAATTAATTACAAAGAAGGGGAGATAAACTATCTTAACTCCCCCAACAGAGGCTAGACTCCCCAAAAAGAAAAAAACCAGAATTACAAATGAGCCCAGAATATAGATTCTCTAATCACCCCTTACTTGGCTAACCCATCAGCAAACGAGTTAGCAGATCTCTTCACCCAACTGTACTTTATTTCCATATCCTTAGCCAGCCACTTGAATTTTTTCTTTTCATCGCTGTAGCTCCATAACTCAGCCTTGTCTTCTTTCAGCCACCCTACTACCACCTCCGAATCCCCTTCAATTACAAGCCTCCTAATGTTCATTTCATTTGCCCTTTGGACACCTTCCAAGACCGCAAAGACCTCAGCCCTGAGAGAGTCACCTACTACAATTGGGCCTGAGAACATGGCTGAGACAGTCCCATTCTCATCCCTGAACGCTCTCCCAATGCCAGATTGCCCAGGGTTCCCTCTACTATTGCCATCAAAGTTTAGCTTTATAAAACCAGTGGGGGGAGGGATCCAAGACAGACTTAGACCTGTTTTAACCACTGTACCACCCTTATGTGGATCAGTTCTATTACATTTTCAATGCTCCTCACTTTTTCTGGGAAGATTCTTGAGTTCCTTTCTTTCCACACTGACCAACACACAACAACCCTTAGGCATCTCCACATAATCCTACGTCTCTTCAAATGCTACCTAAAAAGGAGGAAAAAAAGGCCTTGCACATTCAAAGGGGGGTTCCACCTACACCCCAAAAAAGAATATGCCCATTCCCAAATAGTTTTAGCAAAATGGCAAGAAACTAATAGGTGATAACTAGTCTCCCCATCAGCTTTGCAAAGAATACACCTATGTGGGGATAAACAGGTCTTGGGTCTCTTTCTTTAAAGGAGATCACTAGTGTTGATTCTTTCCAGGAAGGTTTCCCAACAAAAACTCCCAACCCTAATTGGAATTGGCTTACACCAAATCTCTTTAATAGGGAAAGATAAGCCTACGGGGCTGGTTGGTTGAGTTAAGATTTTAAAGAAAGAGGCACACGAGAATGAGCCCAAGGGGGAGGGGGTCCAAGAACGCAATTTCAAGAATACCTAGGAGAGTCAAGGTGCTGTCCAAATCTGTATCTCTAACAACCCTTCTCAACCCAAATTCCATCCAATCCTAGAGCTTGAAGATGAAGGGACAATAAAAGAGGGGATGGACTCTTTTTTCAGGACTAAGAGAGCATACAAGGATGGAAACTAGTCCTTCAACGGGGAATTCCCCACCCAAGTTTGTTCCCAAAATTTTATGAGGTTGCCTGTTTAAGTCATACCTGATTAGAGGGGAGATAGTTGAGAGACTGGAGAGGAAGGACAAAGGGGAAATGGAGAGGAAGTACAAGCTGGCGGGGAAATGGAGACTAGAGTTGTTCATTGAAGCCAAATCTTTCTTGTTTGAGCATGGAAGGACAAAGGGGAAGGCTCACTTGAAAATCAAAGAAGGGAGCAGGGCGACGATTCTCTTACTAGAGGAGGCCTGCGTGTGGTTGAAAGGTTTTGTAGATGGAACTGTCAATTCCTTACGGGAAGAAGGTTCGAGACACTCGGTGATTTGTGAGAACAAGAGATTCGAATCTGTGCTAAAAAGGAATGGAAAAGGGTGGTTCATAATGGTTACCGAACTCTTTGGTAATAACAAAAGGCAAGTGTTGTGTATTCCAGAAGGCCTGAAGCGGAGAGGGTGGGCTTCCTTCGCTTTTAATCTTCAGGCTTTTCTCTTGGAGGTTGAAGGGAGAGTGGAAGAAGCCCCTAGCTTGAAGGATTGTCATCTTTCTGTCCTGTGTAATCAGGTGCCCTGCTTTAAGCATTATCCTGAAGTTTTGGTGTCCAGCTCGACTGTCCTCCGACGAGTAGCTTTGGAAGAAGGGAGTGGGAGCTGGGAGAAGAGGGTGGTCCTAGTGGCAGACAGGGTGATAGAAGATTGGACGAAAGTTTTAGAAGTAATTGCAGAGAGGTTGGGATTAGATGAAGATGTAATGCTGCTGCCTTTTGCTAAAAAGAAAGCTTTATTAGATATTGGAGATAAGAAACTGATCTTCTGTACTTTCCTTGTAGAAGGAAGTTTGATTTAGGCCCAGAATTGGGCTCTATACTGCAATGAAGTTGAATCTAGAGCCGACAACTTCTTGATTAAACTTCTCGGTCTTCCTTTCAACCTTTGGAATGATCAAATACTGAGGAAAATTGTTAGAGCGTTGGGTGGAGTCTGTTGGAGGTTGATTTAAGAAACTTGAGAGCTGTGGAACTTAAGGTTGCTGGGATCAAGCCGGAGAACTTGCCACGGGCCTTCGAAGTTCTCTCAGAAGGTGCTTGGTACAAGGTCTGGTTAGCTTCAGAAGATGAGGCCTTGCTTTGGGGAAGACGAACAGAGGTTGAAGGAACCGACGAGTTTGCAGGTTGGTGTACATGTGGCCTTCAGGGGTTGGCGGGAAAGCCTGATGTGTGTGGGCGAAATACAGAGGAAGGAGAACAGTCACAGGGGTGCCCTGAGTCTTGAAGCTTTCCCTTTAAGGCTTCTAATTCAAATTTTTTTTGAAGAGGGGTTGTTTAAAGAGGGTGGCTCGTCCTATGCTGACGTGACTAAAATGGGAAAGAGTTGTTTGTGCTCAAAGTCTTTCTCTGAACTGGCTTTAAGTAAGGTTGGGCCAGACGAGTTAGTGGGTGAGCCTTCACTTGGTTTTAAAAGCCTACGTGACAACTTAAGTCATCACGTGGGGCGGGGGCAAGCTTGGGGCGATGATAGATGGCAACATTCATCTATCATCGTACCCACACTATTCGAGAGGTAGAATAGAAGAGAAGGAAGAGGCTGACCAAGGTTGGATAAGCTACGACTTAGATTCTGAATATGATGAAAGTTCGGAAGCTTGTGGGAGTTTAGGCAGTGCGGCAGATGAAGCTCTATCTAAAGATCAGAACAAGGATCCTTTTAGCATGGATTGTTTTTTCTTAGGGGATTCGGTGGGGGAAGGAAAGGAGAAGGGGGAGGAGCGGGTGAATGATCTTAACCCAACTCTGGCTGAGCCCCCCTAGTTCTAGTGCTTTGCAAGAGGCCGAAAAGGAGGTAGCTCGGGTCTTCTCAGAGCTAAACAAGGATACCTCACAGAGAGGTACATACTTGGGTACAGAAAGGGGTCATTGTGTTGATACATCGACAAGGATTTTCTTCCTCCAACTCTGGTAGACAGAGTGCTCTAATTTCTCAAAAAAGAAAGTGACTACCACTCCTTCGCCTTTGCTCTCTCCTCACTTCTCTACCTCAGGTAAATCCCTCAACTCTATCAATACCATTTTGGATATTGACGAGTGCTCTATGTCTCTTGTCCAGATTCTCTTCCGAACCAAGAGTCGGAAGCCCTTGGTCTGAAAGCCACAGTGCGTCTACAAGGGGGGGAAGTGGGTGAAGAAACTTGCAGAGAGACAATAATATGGGAAGTCTTAGAAAACCTTTTGGGTGAAGTGGAAAGGAAGGAATTGCAGAGAGGGAGCCTGGAGGGGACAGAAAGGGTTGTAGTTGGAGGTAATGTGAGAAGGAACAAGAAGTTTCCTAGGAGTGAGGAGAGTGCATCTTTAGAAAAAGAGGAAACTAATGGGGAAGAGTCAGTTGCAGAGTTTGTGAAAAAGTTGGGGTGCAAGCCGAAGAACCCGAATGATCTAAAAGCCTACATGCAAAAAAAAGAGGACAACAAGTTGAAGTTTAGAAGGCTGAGTGAAGTGGAGAGGTTAAAAAAAGATATTGAGGGGGACAAGAAATTTGAAGTGAAAGGGATTAGAAGAAAAGGGTCTAAATAGATCTTGGAGGAGTTAGGGTTAAGGCCAAGAGTTTTCAATGAGAATCCTAAGTTGGAATGTGAGGGGGCTAGGCAGCATTAGGAAGAGAGCAACAATTAAAGGGGTACTTAAGAAGTTTAATCCGGATGTGGTAATGATTCAGGAGTCCAAAAGAATGGATCTTGATTGCATATGGGCAAGGAGTGTGTGGAGTTCTAGGGGTATAAAGTGGGTGGCTGCTTCTTCATGGGGTTCCTCAGGAGGGATTGTGACCCTGTGGAAAGAAGAGATACTCTTAGCTGTGGAGGGGCTGTGACCCTGACACATCCCATGATCCATTTACACCATCTTTCCCCAAACCCAAAATTAACCATCACTTCCTTCAGAAAGGACTAATCAACCAAGTTATAAGATTTTTCTAAATCTATAGTTTGCACACTACTCCCTTCTTCTTGACCTTTTTGAAATTCTCTACACTCTCATTTGCAATTAATATTTGATCAGCTATCCCTCTCCCCTTCACAAAAGCTCCTTCTTTTTGTGCAATAATAGTAGGCAGGACTTGCTTTATCCTTAGAGACAACACCTTTGCAATTATCTTGTACAAGTTGTTTACCAAGCTGATTGGTCTGAAGTCTTTTGGATGAGAGGCATCTTTCTTCTTTGGGACCAAAGCAATAAAGGTGGAGTTCAACTTAGGATTAATTACTCCCCTCCTATGAAATTCATCAAACACTAGCATTAGATCCCTCTCCAAGATTTCCCGACAGTCCTAGTAAAAAGCCATTGTGAATCCATCCGGGCCTAGAGCTTTTGTTTTGTCTATGGAACACACAACCTCCTTTGTTTCCCTAAATTCAATCCTCCTTTCCAACCTTTGTTTGTTTTCTGCCCTAAATTTGGCCAATTCAACCCTTCTAATGACACCCTCCCACTTAAAGGCCTTCTAAATATGGACTTAAATTGATCTATAAAGGCCCTTGCTATCTCATCCGAGTGGGTCAAAATTGACCCCTAAACTTCCAATCTTGAAATAGAATTCTTTCTTCTCCTATTGCCACAGTATGAAAGAAGTCAATGTTTCTATCTCCCTCCAACAATTTGCATTGAGATTTTTGCCTCCAACTAACTTCCTCCTTGTGCAAGCAATCCTCCAACTGCCTTCTCAATCCCCCTCTTTGTTCCTTGTCTCCCTCTTCAAAATCTCCCCTTTCATCTTTCAAGTCCAATTCCTCAATCTGATCCATCAATATTCACTTTCTTTCTTCTAGTCTACCAAACTACAATAGGTTCCACTCCCTAATCCTTACTTTTAAGAATTGGAGCTTCTTGGGAAATCTCATGCCTTCCCATTTCACTAAAGGATTACACTGGTCCCACCATTTTCTGATTTTTTAGTAAACCCCGGGTGGAGTAGCCACATATTTCTAAATCTAAATGGAGTAGGTCTATCACTCCTCCATTCCTCCTTGCAAATCACTATGGGCCTATGATCTAAAGTGAGCCTAGGAAGTGCCCTGGAAGTTAAACTCCCCCAAGCGAAGGTCTTGTGAGCTAATGGGATCTCTTTAAGCTCAAAAGCAGCCACAAAGAGGTTGAATTTCCCCATACTTGTTGTCACTCTCTAATTAGGGTTGTTAGTTTCCTCTGTGAACCAAACCACATTGAAATCTCTACCCACACACCAAGGCCCTTCCCATAATCCCCTAACATCACCCAGTTCCTCCCACATTTTCTTTCTTTCCCTGTAATCATTTGGTCCATATACATTCGTTAACACCCATTCAAATCCACTCTCTACCCGCTTGAATTTCAAAGACATTGAGTATTTGCCAATTAATTCCCCCATCCCTTCAAGCACATCCCTTTTCCAGAGTCACAATCCCTCCTGAGGATCCCCAAGATGGAACAGCTGCCCAATTGATCCCTTTGGCTCTTCATACACTTTTTACCCATCTACTATCAAAATCCATTTTTTTGGACTCTAGAATTAGCACTACATCAAGGTTATACCTCTTTAATCGTTGCTCTTTTCCTTGCACTTCCGAAACTTCTCACATTTCAGCTAAGAATCCTCATATTAACCTGTTCCTTGCCCCCCTCCTACATCTGGACTCTACTTCACCCCTTTCCTCCTATCCCCCTTTGCCCCAAACGGCTTGTCTCCTTCCACATCTCTTTTCAGCCTCTCAACTTCACTCAATTCTTCTTCTTAGTTCTACTCTCCTCCTTTTATAGGAAAACTTTTAAGTCATTCAGATCCTTCAATTTACACCCCAATTTTCCCACAATATCTGATACAGAATCCTCTCTACTGGAGTCCTTCTAAGTCTTAGCCTTTTCCTCCCTCCTACTCACCTCTTATCCCTAACTCCCTTTTCATTATTCTTTCAATGATTTCCCACACCTTCCTATTTCTATTCACTTCTTCCACTCCTCCCTAACCTTCACCTCCTTCAATTTGGAAAAACACTTTGCTACAATGGCTTCTCTTCCATGGGCTTCCAGATCTGGGATGGGAAGGGAATCTGGAACACGAGACACAGAGTAATCATCAGTAGCAAAAGCTGAATTCACTTGGTTACCTAGGTTTATCCGAGAGATGGGAGATAGATACAGACTGGCATTTTCAGCTATCCTTCCCTGTTTAGAGGATTGGTTTCTATCTGTCTCCTTGCATTGGTGAGAAAACAGTCCTGTCACTTGGTCAACATGGTAATCTCTTTCTTCACCCTGTGGTTTACCCCCTTTCGATGTATTCCTGTTTTGCCTCAGGTTATCCTGATTCGCTCCCCTGTTAATACCTTGGGCATATTGAAACTTTGGGGAATAGTCACTTCTTTTTGGGCCCAGATTTTCCTCCCTATTTTCCTGGCCTTTTTCTGCTTCATTTCCTTCCCTTGCCATGCCGTTCTGACCCACCGATTGGGCCTGCTGTGTTTCCTCCATTTCCCGTTTAAATAACCTTTCGAGATTGATAGTTCCCATATTTTCTTCATTGCAAAAACCTCCATCACTCACACTTCCTAAATTGGTGGAGTCATCAGTATCTTCTTCCTCCAAGCTACAGTCAATCCACCCTTCATCTTTTTTCTCCCTCCCTTCCAGCCTCTTCCTTGCATATCTAGGGTTAGGATGCTCTGGGGAACGAAGTACATTGTTGTCTTCATCTGAGTTCTGGCAAGGAACCCACTATAGAGAGCTTTCTCGGTCTGGTTTCCACCGCTGCACCCCTTTTCCTTCAACACATCTCATTTTAGACGGAGATAGACAGGAGTTTCCGTCTATAGTCTCCCTCTTCTCCCTTATCTTGCCCCGACCCATGTCATGTGGGTTGAGTTGTTTCTTACCTGGGCCAGAAACTAGACTGCCCATAACCCCAAACGGTTCAGACAGTGCGGCTCGGCTTAACTTATCAAGGCCACAGCTTTTTCTGGCCACATTAGCATAGGAGAGCTTGCCAACTCGGTTTCTATGAGTCAAAAAATTTTGAGTTAATTTCCATAATTGGATGACTTGTCGGTAGGTTTTCCCCTGTTGACTGCTCCATTTCTTTCTTTATCTTCTCCTGCAAGTCAATCTTCTCCTCCATTCCCCTACAGCCACATGTTCTCCATCCTGCCAACTCAGCATCGTCTTCAACCTCAGCTCACCTTCGCCACAGTGACACTTCAACTCCTGAAGCCGCCCATACCCGATACCAAACAACTTCGGAACATATTTCAAACGAACGAGGCAGGTTTTCATGTTTGATTCCTGCAACTCGAAGCTCGACTGCATTTAGGTTCCTTTGGTTTATTTCCAGCAGAACACCTCCCAACATTCGTACAGTGTTTTCAAGGACAGGTTCGTTCCACAGATTAAAAGGGAATCCTAGCAACTTCAACAGAGTGCTACCTTCTTTGAGTTCAACCTCGTTGCAGATTGGAGTCCAGGTTTGGATCTGGACCATAATTCCGTCTACAGTTACCATATTGAGGCTCAGCTCCATCTCACTGACATCAAGAACTGCTTTTCTTTCTGCAAACGGTAGCAGGATTGCATCTACATCAATTCCTATCTTCTGTGCTACTGCGTCCAAGGCTTTTGTCTAGTTCTTCACTCCCAGCTTCAATCATTACTCTGCGATGTTCAGTTGAGCAGACCACCGCAAAGTCCAGGGGGTGGGGGGCTCTGTTCCTCAGTGTTCTCATGTGCATCAGTCTTACTAAAATCCCCCTGGTCCTTTTGACCCTGTTTTTCAATACCTCTGTTGATGAAAACCTTTTCTTCTTGCTCCTTCCTCTCTGCAGCTATAAGAAAAAGCTTCAATTTATTGGCAATGGCCTTCCATCCCATGTCCTTCTTCCCTTCTGACTCACATTACCATTTGTCTTCTGTTGGTGTCAAAAAATTCTGTTACAGTAGTATACCAGCCCTTCACATTCCTTCTCAGTTCCACTTCAAAGTTTTTCCCGGATAAGACAATGGAGTTTTTCCATCCCACTTCTTTAAGGAGTTAAGTGCTATATTGACAAATCCTTTCACCCATAAATTTGCCTCCTCTGGTAGCCCTATTACCTTTTCTAATTTTCAGTAAACTCTTACCTTTGGACTGACCCTGTTTGAACCTGAAACTCTTTGCTTCAATCACCAGCTCAGATCGCCACCTACCTGCTGTTCTGAATTCTCCGTTGCCCCTCATCTCCACAATATTGTTAAACTAGAATTAAAGCACTAAGAATGGATATGGGAATGACAGAATGTCTAGCTGACTCATGTATCTTTGATTATTCTAATACAATACTGATCATAATAAAAGAATTGATGTCCTCAGATATTCTGCGAAGCAACTCCAAAGAAACCTGCTATGCTGCTTCCAGATCCCCCTGCAAAAAAAAAAAAAAAAGAAAAGAAAAAAAAAAGAAAAGAAAAGAAAAGAAAAAAAAAAGAAAAGAAAAGAAAAGAAAACTAAAAGCGGAATTGTCTTCCAAATATTCGGCCTTTTGGCATCTTCATATTTTTGTATTAGTCTTTTGGCATCTTTGCATTGCTGAGCACCAAAAGCCATATTCTAGTAGCATTTCAATTCCACCCTGTATTGCAACTTTAGAAGTACACTCCTAAACTCCCAACAATGACACTATTGAGAGCATTCCTTTTGAACCCTCCTCTGAAATTTTTTGGTCTTCACGAGTTCCCATATAATATATGATATTTATTTTTTGATGAATAATAATATGTTTATTGATTCAGCAGCAACTTTAGAGTGAGTTCATACATCATCCCAACGAGAGGCACGAGCTGCAGCCCCTCTTTGAATCTTACAAGTAAACTAGGAAAGAAAAACAAGAATCACAACTGAGCCCAAAATAATTCTTCCCTATTTACCGCTTGCTTAGCTAACACATCTGACAAAGTATTTGCTGATCTCCCCACCCACTGTACAGTGACCAACATATTCCTTGTCAACCAACTAAATTTCTTCATTTCATTCTTGTATCGTCACATAGTCTCTTCAGAATTTTTCAACCAACCCACCACCACTTTGGAATCCCCCTCGATTATTAGGTGTTGTACCCCCAGCTGGTTTGCAAATTGCACCCCTTGTACAGCAGCTAAAAGTTCTGCCCTGATGGAGTTCCCAATTCCCAAGGGACCTGAGTGGAGCAACAAAATCTCTCCCTTCTCATTTTTCAAAGCACCCCCCACTCCGGATAATCCTGGATTACCCATGCTGCTTCCATCAAAATATATGATATTTTGATCACTTTTAGTTTAATTTATTAACACTTCAATATTCGATTGTAATACCAATTTGATTAGAATCTGATGGATATGATCCAATTCAAATTAGAAATTTTGAATATAAATGAATCAAATTCGGATTTACCTATATCTGATTCAATTCAATCCAATCCGTTTGCAGCCCTATATGTGATACTCATATCTTTTGATATTAACTGAATTTTCTTTTTCTTTTTGTTTGATTGATATCAACATCATGTGAATTCCTATCATACTTCATGAACACAACTTATGCAACAAAGCAATAGTCTTCAGAAGCCCCTCCTGAGAGATCAATGAAAGGAACATCAACTAAACTTTGTATTAATATGGAGTCCTAATTTTTGTATTATTTGAGTATTAAAACAGAAAGTGGACATTTGGGATGCTTGTCTTTTCCATTGTGTTATATGTATTATAGAATTCTTTTTTGATCAATAACACAATTCATTAATTATCACAATGGGAAATACAAAGAGGAAGACAAACGTTCTTATCCTTCAACTTCAGCTTGAGCCCCAAGAAATGAAACAGAGAGAAAGAGAAAGGGAAAAAGAAAAAAAAGAAAACAGATTTAAATTACAACTGTGCCCAGAACATTGACTCCCTGGCCGCCCCTTGTTTAGCTAACCCATCAGCAAAAGAATTAGCTGATCTTTTTACCCAACTGATTTTAACATCCATTTTTCGAACCAACCATCTGAATTTTCTTGTCATATTGCTATATCTCCATAAACCACTATCGTCTTTATTCAGCCACCCTACCACCACCTCTGAGTCCCCTTCAATTATGAGTTTTCTGAGGTTCATCTCCCTAGCTTTCTGGACTCCTTCCAAGACTGCATGGATCTCAGCTCTAAGGGAGTCACCCACTCCAATTGGGCCTGAGAACATGGCAGAAACAACCCCATTCTCGTCCCTAAAAACACCCCCAATCCCTGATTGTCTAGGGTTCCATTTGCTACTTCCATCAAAGTTTAGTTTTATGAAGCCCACAGGTGGGGGAGTCCAAGACACACTCATTACTGCTTTAGTCTGGGTACAACTAGCAATCTCACCCCACTTCCTCAGCATGTCATCCACTATAAAATCTACGAATAGCTTTAGGGATTTCATCCACTGTACAACCCTTATATGGATCAGGGCCCTCAGGTTTTCAACACTTCTCTTTTCTTCAGAGAAAATCCTGGAGTTTCTTTCTTCCTATAAAGACCAACAGACTGCTGCCCTTAGTCCTCTCCACATAGTCCTTCCCCTTTTCATACGCCACCTGAAAAAAGGAGCAAAAAGACTTTGCATATTTGATGGAGGATTCCAAGTACACTCAAATAGAGAGAAAGCTCACTCCCAAATAGATTTTGCAAATTGGCAAGACACCAGTAGATGGAAACCAGTATCCCCATTAGCTTTACAAAGAACACACCAACGAGGGGTCAAACAAGAATTGAGTTTATTCTTTTAGAGTTGATCACCAGTGTTGATTCTTTCCAGAAATGCTTCCTAGCAAAAACTACCAACCCTAGGAGGAATTGGTTTGCACCAAACCTCATTAACAGGGAAGGGGGGGTTACAGGATTGGTGGACTGGCTTAACAATTTAAAGGAGGCACAAGAGAAGGAACCAGTAGGGGTGTGGGTCCAAATTCTAGAGTCTTCCTTAGCTGGGTCTAAGAATAAATTATCAAGAAGTTGGAGGAGACTCGAAACAATGTCAAGGTCTGAGTCTCTCATAGCCCTTCTCAAACCCAAGTTCCAATCAGATCCAGAATTGGAAGAGGAAGGGGTGATGAAAGAGGAAATTGTCAAATTTTTAAAAATAGATTGGGCATACAGAGAAGGAAACTGGTCCTTTAGAGGGGCATTCCCCACCCAAGTTTGTTCCCAGAATTTTATGGAGTTGCCTGAATTCAAATTATACTTGATAAGAGGGGAGAAAACTGGTAATAGATCTTGAGTGGCTTTCCAAGGCGAAACGCTTGTGGTCCTAGCCTGGAGTCCAACATCCCATCCATTTAGCTCCAACCCATGTATGCTTGCCACTATTTTAGCCCATAATACAGATAGGGCATACAGAGAAGGAAACTGGTCCTTTATAGGGGCATTCCCCACCCAAGTTTGTTCCAAGAATTTTATGGAGTTGCCTGAATTCAAACCATACCTGATAAGAGGGGAGAAAACTGGTAATAGATCATGAATGGCTTTCCAAGGCGAAACGCTTGTGGTCCTAGCCTGGAGTCCAACATCCCATCCATTTAGCTCCAACCCATGTATGCTTGCCACTATTTTAGCCCATAATACAGATAGGGCATACAGAGAAGGAAACTGGTCCTTTATAGGGGCATTCCCCACCCAAGTTTGTTCCAAGAATTTTATGGAGTTGCCTGAATTCAAACCATACCTGATAAGAGGGGAGAAAACTGGTAATAGATCATGAATGGCTTTCCAAGGCGAAACGCTTGTGGTCCTAGCCTGGAGTCCAACATCCCATCCATTTAGCTCCAACCCATGTATGCTTGCCACTATTTTGGCCCATAATTTCTCCTTCTCTAGTTGGAATCTCCACAACCATTTCGCCAAAAGGGCCAAATTCCTTTTTCTAATGTTCCCAAGCCCCAACCCACCACTGTTTTTGCTCCTGGTCACCACCTTCCAGCTTACCCTATGCCCCCTCTTTTCCTCTCTCGGCTCTCAAAGGAAGTCTCTCACCATCTTTTCCAGTCTGTTAGCAACCTTTACTGGGATTTTGAACACTAAAAGGAAATAAATGGGTAAGATTGTTGACCAAGGTTCAATCATAAAACAGAGAACTATGTTTCTCTAATATTTATTTCTATTGCAGTATAATACTATATTTCTACCATGTTAATAAAGCAAGTTTTAAAAGAGTTGTTAAATGAATCCTGATAGACTGCTGCATAGTGCATGTAGTTGTATAGCTTATGTTGTTTTCTGTTTTAGTGTTCCATAATGTACTTACAAATTTGTTTTCTAGTAGCTTGCAGAATTTCAAATTGGTCTTGGAAAGCTTGCTTTTGATTCAGGCCAACTTGTATCTTCACAGGTATGGCTACATGCTTAAGATCCAGTCTAAAATTGGTCGTGTTGAAACTAAAACCTACCTGCTTTTCCTTTTGGGGGGATATATGATCTGTCAGTATGAGATATGTTTATATGTGGATATTTTAGGAGTTTTCAATAAAAGCATACGGGTAATTACTGTTACAGGTTTTTGCAGCCATCCAACAGGCTGTGCAGCATGCACCTCACTGTCCTGAGGCCCATAATTTGAATGGGCTGATTTGTGAGGCACGGTCTGATTACAAGTCTGCAATTGCTGCTTATAAGCTAGCACAATGCGCCATCAGCACTTTAGCAATCAGTGCACCTAAGTCCCATTTTTATGATGTATCAATTAATCTGGCCAGGTCGCTTTGTCAGGTAAACGGATTCTTCCAAAGTTCTCTTTCTTTTGTTTTTCTATGTTGTCAACGAAACATAGTTAAATTGAACGAGCCAGCTAACATGGATGGTAAGATCTTTGCTTGGTTCAAAATTTTGATACATTATGCCCCGATATGAGAAATAAAATGCCTTTGCAGTTTTGAGTGTTTTCATGGGGTAGGCAGGCCTAAGACTGACCCCCTGAGTCATTTGTTTTTGAGAAAAAAACTGAAAAGAAGTTATAAGCAATCAAAACATCTATACGCATGTTCTTGTGTATTGGGTGTATCAATACTTTGAACTGTGCTTGGATCAAAACTTGCCTTAACATCAATTTGCATAAGTGGGATCTTTGTACTCGAAATGCTGCCAGTGGTGGCTTCTTGCTGGCTTATCTGTCTTCCCCTTATTTGTCTACACAAAAAGGAAGCATATTTATCTTAGAGTTATGTTGTGAACTTTGTGATAATCATTTCAGTTTATCAATTGACCTGTTTTTGAATTCTTCTGGTTGGTCCAGGCAGGTAATGCCCTTGATGCAGCACAAGAATGTGAATTTTTGAAGAAAGAAGGTATGGGCCATTGACTATAATTGTACCTTGCACATTCTTTCAGCGGTTCTATGTTTTTGTGGACTATAATTCTAGATGCTTGCTTGCCTAAATTGCATTAGTTAGTCTGGGTTTGTAGTTTAGAAAGAAGTTCTCATTTAGTTTTAATAGAAACTGGAATGCTCACTGGGTCATGGTTTTATCAGTTAACAAGCTGCTTATCCCATTCAAACTGTATGAACTGTCATTTAACTGGAGCTTAGAAAAGTCACTGGGTCACTGATTCAACTGCCCCGTATTTTCTGAGTCAGATAATTTGGTCCATTTCTGTTTTTAAGATGATGAAAATTGTCATAGATGAAGGTGAGTGAGATTTATTTATATTTATAATAAAAGTAATACTAATATTTACAGTATGGAAGCTATTCAAGTATATGAATGTATCTGTTTTTCTCTTGTTCTATCTTATGACAATACTTTTGGAGCAGAGCCAATGAGTCATACATGATTGCTTCATATTTCATTCTACTGATGAGTCTACATATTTGTCAACATCCTAGGTATGCTTGATAGCAGGGTCTTGCAGATATATGCTATCTCCTTGTGGAAGCTTGGAAAGAATGATCTGGCCCTCTCTGTGTCAAGAAATCTAGCAGCAAGTATTCCCACAATGGAGCGAACATCTGGTGTAGTCTCTATAAGTTTGATCTGTAAATTGCTGTACCACATTTCTGGGCAGGTATCTGCAATAACAAGCATCATGAAAATGCCCAAGGAATTATTGCAGAGCTCAAAGATAAGTTTTATTGTCTCTGCAATTAATGCTCTGGATCATAGCAAACGGCTTGAGTCGCTTATTCCAAGTACTCGTCATGTTCTTAAATCTTATGAAGAGATTACTGGAATGCATTCTCTAATTGCCATAAGCAAACTAGTAAGTTTTTCATTCCTAGTTATTTCTTGAGATTTCAATCTTGAATTGGCTTTTGGAGAAATTGGTACAAGTGAATACATTTTGTTATTTTTTATAGGTTAGACATGGATCAGAAGAGAGCTTGGTAATTCAGAGTGGAGTGAATCACCTCAGAAAAGCTCTTCACATGTATCCTGATAGTAGTTTGATAAGGTAAGCTGATGTGGTAATTAGAAGGATTTGCTTTTGACGTAAAATGTTTCATTTTCTGATAGTAGTTTAGTAGTGGAACCACTGAACTATTGGTGGTTCTTTTGAATGCTATTTCTCTTGACTTTTTTATATCAGTAACTGGTGAGGTAAGCTTTACAAGCATCAGTGTATATAGTAGTTACAGAAGTATACAGTCTCAATATAATACAGTAAGGCATTTCTATTGAAGCTAGTCCATTGCTGTTCCTTTACTTTTCCAAGAAAAGCCCCCAAATCTTCAAAAGCATAGCTCTTTAATCTACTGTATCAAAGAATGGTCTACTATTTCCCACGCAGGTTAAGGCATCAATGCAGAAGTTAGCAGACATTTCAGGAGAGTTCTACTTCCAATGTATGATCCGGATACTTAGCTTCCCTAAATCATCAAACCAGGTGGTGAATAGGTCATCATCATCATCCATGCCTTATCCCAACTAAATGGGATTAGCTACATGAATTATGTTTCGCTAATCCATTCTATTTAAAACCAGATCCACTGTTAAACTATTAGTGCTTGAATCATTTCTTACTACTTCTACCCTTTGTACTTTTTGGTCTACCTCGAGCTCTTATAGCCCCTTCAATGTGTAACAAATCACTTTTTCTAAATGGTGCTGTTGGTGGTCAAATCATGTAGCGAATAGGTGATAGTAATTATTTGTACAAATACTCACGAGATAATCTTCATCTGGCATATGTTTTTTATTTGGCATATGTTCTTTGTAATGGCTTGTGGTGTAATCTCTACACCAGGATGTAATTTGTGTTTTTTTTTATTTTAATAAGAATTCCTTTTTCTGTTATTATCAAAAAAAAATCTTCATCTGGCAGCAATAATGCATATGCATGTGCTTGACCAAATATACAAAATTAACAAGGTATTATAATAATGGAAAAATATACCTTTTAATTTTAATGAAGAGAATGTCTGTCGAACCAAGCAAGAGTTCCAGCCAAACGCCAGGCATCCGCCAAGCTCCAAACCAACGAGGTAGCAAGGTTGAAAAATTAGAACAACTTCCAAAAGGAACTCATCCAAAATCCATTATGCCTCTCCATGGTCCCTAAACCAAATCAAGCTCTCTAAGATCCGTAAATGAATCAATAGCTTATATGAATTATGAAAATTTTGAGGGTAAACATTTAGTCCTTTCCAAACCACGCCTACCTTCACCATATGGGTTACTGGCAGATTGGCTCCGTCTTTCTATCTCGGTTAAATACTAAATACACTTAGCTCTTCTATACACCAGAGAAAAGAACATGGCAAACCTGTTCTGAAAGCTTATTGTCGACCAAAATCAAAAGGAAATACCAAAATGCATTGTGAAAGTGGGTTTGGTTGAATTTCCAAGATATTGGTTTGCCTCTCACAACAATTTTGGATGTACCAACTGTTTTGAGTGGTAATTACTGCTGCCAGGAACCAACTTGGGCATCTTTTATTGTCCAGTAAAGAATGGAAAGACCTTTTTTTGGATGTACAACACTTTTGGATGTCGTTGTTAAGCTTTTCAAAAGACCTGTTTTTCTATACTTTAGTTGTTAAATACTCTTCTTTTCAATTTGTTTTGAGTGGTAATTGCTGCTGCCAGGAACCAACTTGGGCATCTTTTACTGTCCAGTAAAGAATGGAAAGATACTCACATTGCAACCAGGTGTTCCATCATAAATCCTCCTGATTGTCCAGCTGTGAGAGGTTCAAAATCAGGATATGGGATTTTAGGTGCTGCAGCTGTTGCATGCTATGCCAGTAGCACTACCGACCAGAGGTTCTCTTTCCATACGTGTAAGGATCAGTGCATGGATGGAGCACAAGCACTGCAACAGATGCAGAGGTATATTATAGTTTTCTTACAAGGCTCTCACATTCCCTCCTCTCTGTTCTCTCAATGTCAAGATAGTTTCCAAGATTTTTTAATCCACTTTTTTCTTCTTACCGGGTATTAGAATATTGTATTGTTCATTAGTTGACGAGATCTGTGCATACGAATGCTTTTTTTTTGTTTTTCTTTTAAATTCTGTCTTTGTAATTCATGCCTATTGTGATATAGAACCAACAAATGAAATAACATTCTGCCAAATGATGAACAACTCCTATACTTAGATTTGTGGCTTCATTCTAGGCTATTGTTCTGGGCTTTTAGATCTTAAATTATTTTTTCTTTACTTTGCATGGGCAGATGGTTGCATCAAGAACCATGGAACCATAATGCCAGGTACTTGCTTCTACTTAACGTTCTTCAGAAAGCTCGTGAGGAGAGATTTCCTTGGCATCTATGTATTACACTAAAGCGGCTAGTATTGTCTGCTCTCTTTAATGAAGAACAATACTTGAAGAAAGATGCTTCTCATATTTATCGAAAGTTTCAGATCTTACTATGTGCTTCTGAGATCAGTTTGCAAAGTGGGGACCACATTGACTGTATGAATCATGCTACAAATGCATCAAAGCTTCTGGTTCCTGATGGCAATCTCTTCTTTGCACATTTGCTCTTATGCCGTGCCTATGCACTACAGGGGGACTTTCCAAACATGCACAAAGAGTATTTGAAATGCTTGCAACTCAAGACAAACCATGAAATTGGTTGGATATGCCTCAAATTAATTGAATCTAGACATAAACTACAAATTGATGTTAACAAGATAGAGTTGAACTGTGAGGAAAGCTTGAAGGAAAACAGGAGTTCATGGGATAAATGGATGGCCATCTTTAATTTACTGCAGGGTCAGAGTTCCATATGGGGTCATGATTATATTTCTGCAGAGGAGGCTCTTGCACATGCTTGTTCATTGGCGGGTGCTGAAAGTTGCCTATTTCTCTGTCATGGTATCTATATATCAGTACTTGTTCATTTGGTTGTTTGGTTCAGTGCTTTTGCATTGTAGTTTCTTTCTGGGGTGTTTAAACCAAAGGCTAATGAAATTTCAACTTCTTAACCTTTAGTAGTTATTCTCTGAAAATGCCAGTGACATTTGAAGTCTTCTAAGACCCAAAGGAATAATATGTTTGTATATGCTGCTCTTTGAGCCTGAAGGTAGTTCTTACTATGGTTCGACTATGATACTATAAGAACTAGTAACCAATCAACCTGTACCATAAAAGTGGTAAATAATCATGTATTTGATTGGTTAAAATTCTTACAGTATCATGCCTTCCAGCAACAAGATTTTTCCATATATATTACTTCACTCTTACACTAGCTTACTAATTTAGTTGTGTGTTTTGATAGGTGCCATCTGTATGGAGCTTGCTAGGCAGCAGTGTGGCTCTCAATTCTTATCGCTTGCAGTGGGCAGTCTCACCAAGGCTCAAGAGGCCTCTATCATTCCATTACCTATTGTTTCAACATTGCTGGCTCAAGCAGAGGCAAGCCTTGGTTCCAGAGCAAAGTGGGAAAAAAACCTCCGTCTTGAATGGTTTTCTTGGCCACCAGGTATAAATTTATTTCACCCATGTATATTCTAGTTATCTGGAAGGGTTGCTTTTCATGATGCAATAGATTTTTCAATGACACTAAATTTCTATGTACTTGGTGATGCTAATATCCAAGTTGCTTGTCTCTTTTTCTACCATCTGAATGGTGGTGATTTTTTGGGACAGTTGGGTTCATTTGATTGGTGTTGCTTTTATTTTGGCCAAGGTTGGTGGATGACAGTGAGAAGCATGTATTATTCTGCACAAAAATGAAGTTCTATATTTGATGCCATATTAAATGCTACTTGTTTTTCACATTGTTTGTGATTCTTCTCTGCTTAATTTTTGTTTCTTTTGTCCTGCAGAGATGAGGCCAGCTGAAGTGTATTTTCAGATGCATGTGCTTGCAAGACAGGCCGACTCTATTTCTGACTCTTCTTACGTGGAGTCTTTTCAAAGTTCGCAGAAGTGGCTTCTCCGGGCAATTCATTTGAATCCGTCTTGTTTGAGATACTGGAGAGTTTTGCAGAAGTGGACTGGTTGATTTCTGAGGTTGTGCATTTTCAGTTTTTCTAAATTCTAAATGAGGTTCTGCATAAAGGGGGCACATCCCTTATGAAAAGACAAACAAGTACTCCTATTAAAGTACACAGGTGCATAGGAGTGCCTGCCTGTCTTTTCAAAGCATCACTTCCGTTCTTTTCACAGGGGTATGCCCCCTATCAAAAATTGGATTTGTTCTAATCACAATTATTTTAATTATCCTAGTTTTTCTCAATGTCCTACATTGTTATAGACCCAAGAGGTTGTCTCAAGCATTTCCTCATTTGCTTGCACACACTTATAATGGATTGATCCTAATTTGCCAATTTTCAGCACATTCATCAACTTCCTATTCAGCCCAACCTGGAAAGAAACTATTTGAATTTATTGTCCTGAAGATTTGATCCATTTGTGCCTTGTTCTGGATTTGAAGGCTTTGCCTATTTGTAATACTTGTACTGAAGTTGCCGCTTAAGCTGGGTGGAACCAAGTATTAGGCTGTTAGCTATTCAGCAAATAGAATACAGGAGATCTACCATCCACAAGTTACCAAAACAGTGACCTTGGTGAGAAAATTTGAGAAAATATCTTGGGCCTTATCAAATAAAGCCTTTGAGAGATTCTTCTTCAACGGTTCAACCTCTACCAGTCCCAACGGTTGGATATCCGGTGATTTTTTTTGGACATTTAGTTCAAAGTTAAGATCAAATCCATGTTTCAGGAGAGTGCCAAAACAACTGGAGTTTGTGAAAAGGTTTAGCGGGATGAAGGGCTTTGGAGCTTTGCTGAGTGATAAAAGGTTGAATCCATGATTGATGCTGTCGAAGATGTAGGTATTTTAGGGCAAGGTTCTAAATATCGATACAGGCTGTAGGGCGTATCGGCCTATATCAATGCTTTTTATTTGTGTTTTATTTATTTTTTTCAAAACTGGATTAGAGGGGTTGGTTTAAGCCCTGGCTACCCTCTGAACAATGGCCTGGCCCGATACACCCCCTGTAGGGGCGTATTGGTAAGGGCACGATACAATATGTATCTACTGATACAGACCGATATGTGACGAAATTTTGATCATTGTTTCAGGAATCTTATTTTAGGTGACCAGTCTTGATGAATTGCGATTACCTTGGACGATGGTGACCAGCCTCAGTGGATCTTGTTTCAGGGAAGCAGGAGGGATGGTTATGGTGATGGCCAATGTGGTCGTAGTGGTGGGTATGGTGGCAAGAGTATGGTTTTAATGGGAGTGGTGGCAGAGGCAGAAATGGTGGAAGTGGCGATGGAAGAAGGTATGGTGAAGGCAAAGAAATGATGACGATGGCCATGATGATGTCCGGTCTTCAAGCAGCACTTTGCAGCAATGGATGCAACAAGCATAGCTTCGTTTCCTCTGCTCATCACGACAATGCCTATGAGACGGAAAAAATGGGGATACAAGGTGGATTCTGTTTTGTGATGGGCACTTTTCCTATTATTTTCTCTTATAAAGCCAATGGAAAGTTAAATTTTTTACATTTTCTCAACCCATCCCACCCAAATCTTCCCAGTTCCCCCAGACCACACGGAGACTTAAAGTCAAGGTTCCAAGTTGTGAGACACAAGAATTGCATAGAATGTGATTCAAAGGGTGTAACACAGGAGAAAAATTGTTTTACATTGCAAGTTTTAGCATACGAGGATTTGCTTTGAAGCAATTATTCCCTAGATACATCTATCTATTTTTATCTTTTTTGGATCTAATTCGAATATATGAAATTTCAAAATCCATTTTTCATTTTAGATTTTATAAAAAAATGAAATAATTCCAACGGAATTAAAATTTATTCTTGGGTAAATCAATTGCCAAATGCTTTTATAGAATGTTCAATATCTGTTTTACATCTATCTTTAAACGTTCAATTTTCATAAGATCTTCTTGACTGTTATTCAAAGGGTCCATATTGAATATGGTCATTTATCCCAAATTGTTGTATTTATCATATTCGTGGCTTTGAAAACTGATATGCATCGACTGATTGTGAACCTTGCTTATCAAATTTCTGTTGGATTACTTGTGAAAGTCGCACAAATGTCTAAAAAAATGTGTAGCAGTTGAAGGGACCGGATAAGCGAAAACTTTGGCGGAATTTAGAAATAATAAGAAGGCCGATATAATTTAATGAAGGATATGACACTCAACTAAATGGAAGGGTGAAATAGGATTCACCGTTTAATTGGGACAAGCTTAGATGTGGTTGATAAATACTTGAAAGTTGCCCGTACAAGATGTCTCATATGGGCTGGGCTATGGTTTGATTAAAAAGTAGGGAAAAGTAAGGATAGATCTATTATAGATTTCTGAATTCTACTGCAAATTTATAAATATTTAAAATATCAAATACCTCCATTTTATACATCAAAAGTTTTCCGTGAATTGGCATCAATTTCGAGTTATCACCTGCTCCAACTGTATTCTGAACCTAAGAATTCTGACCCTGAACTGAACTGTCATTCTCCCTTAAAAGTATCAATAAACCTATGCATTAGTACCTTAAATTACATATTTTTTCAATTATATATTATTTATTAAAAAATAAATTCTTAAAAACACCTATGAATACGTGTATTGAATACCCAAATATATGATACAGGGTGTTTTGAACTAAGAAGTATAAGATTTGTGCGGTCTAGCTCTCCCATTTAATGGATGGTGGTTTGTTTTGGTCACAATATCTCTCTGGGTTGCGGAGTAAGGTGGTTGGCGATTCCACACATCATCAATGAACCTTTTATGGAGAAGCATGGTGCTCCATTTATGAAAAGAAATAAAAGTAGAGGGCAATCGAATTATTGTCCATCTGAAGGCCAATTGAATTATTGGATTTTTGGGGTTGTGTAGCTGAATTATTGAATTGGAAAAAAAATGGAAGATGTATGCTACTTGTAGTTGGGTTGTCTGCTTGTCAGCTTATGCAGAAACGTTTGGCAAGTATTATTAAGAAATGTGCAGTTTCTATTTGAGTCAGAAGATCTTCCAAATATCCGATTCTGTTTCTTTTGCACCTTTTCATCTGCTGAATTCAGTGCCAAAGAAGAACACATAAAGGTTAAGAAGAAAAAGAAAAAGAACATAAACTCACATCACACATAAGGAAAGAGGGGAGGGGGGAAGGCATACAAAATTTGAATTTTGTAATACTGGAGGGTCTTCTATACTTTGAAGATCAGCTTTGGATTTGTCATGGTCAATGACATATACTTTGGTCATTTAGCGGTGTAACCATCAGGTTCAGAGAATCTGAATCAGTAAAACTGACCCTCCGATGGCTTACGTTATGTGCCCAGATTGTATCGATACATCCAAATGTATTGGCAAAGGTGTAATGAATGGTGTATTAGAACCTTACTTATATGAGAGGAGACATATCATATTGTTAAACCTTGCCTGTCTGATGATCATAACTCTTGAATGGCTTTTGATGTAAACTTGTATTAGATTATCAGCCTGTTGTATTATAATTTAGGCTTCACAACGCCCTGAATAGGAACGCTAATTTGTTTACAATTATAACCTTATGATGCTCTTTACTGGGCTTTATCCTGTTATCCACCACCCACCAAAGTCCAACTGTTAGTTGGATTTCTACATACTCAGTACTGACTTAGCACTAGCAAGAGTGGACGGTGTTTTTTGCTGGTGTAAATGGGTTTGGATTCTAAGATCACATCTGTGCCCCGCAGATGCCTCATATGTACATTTCAGTGTGCATTAGGAACATCTCTCAAGTTATTAATGAGTGGTGTTTTTAATACACGGTTGGGATTTACTGTAGGGGTGTGAGGTGGATCCCACTTTTATGGTGGGATTCAGTGCAGTGTTAAATCTAATTGGTAGAGGGTTGGAACCTATTTTGTTGAGAGAAGATCTCAAGTTTTGGAAGTCAAAAATGACTGAGCCATGGCCATAGTCCATGTTTTCCCACATTTTTTAACAAACTAATGAGATGGACAGTTTGGATCTGCAAGTTGGGCCAGATTAAATCGGGTTGAGGCCAATCCTAAGTTCTAAACCCAACCTTCTTCCCATCCCTTAAAATCTCATAAAACTATTTAATCTAAATCTTAACTCTCTCTCTCTCTATATATTAGTCCTATGTTTTATTAGTATTTGTTTATTGATGCTTTTATTGGTTCTTTTAGTACAAAATGAGAAAAATAAGTGTTTGAAATGACTATAATTTACTATGATTTATGATAAATCTTTTATAGGCGCCCAAGATTAGGGAGGAGATGGAAGTAAAATATTCAAAAAACATAAAATACAATATTAAGTTTTTAGTATTTTCATTTAGGATCAAGTGAAATGATTATCTTAAAAAAAATATATGATAGTATGCAGTGAGGGCTATACAACTATCATACATTTAAAAAACCTATGATATATAATATATATAACATATATATTTGTATGTAATATATACTATAGAGTCGGATTTGAATTGAATTGGATTATCCAAAGATCAACCCTAACCCAACCCAAAATAAAAACAGATTCAGAAATTTCAACCCTAACCCTAATCCGAACATCAATTCGGATTGAACTTAACCAACCCGACCCAAATTGCAGCCTTATCGAATCGACAACCTAACACTCCTTCAGAGCCTGTTCCCCTTATATTCCTGATCAACGACTTGGAACGGTCATACAACGTACGTCAATGATGCATTGGCTTTATATAAACGAACGAATTTGTGTCTGTCGTGTTATTCAATTTGGTAGATCTCATTCCATTTTGTTCTCTTCTAATCTGGATAAACCATCAGGGCATTCTCTCTCTCTCTCTCTCACATACACACACAAACACGACAGACAAACCCCATCATCATCAGCCTTGTCGGGTTTCTCTCCTCCTCCTCTCTCAGTGTGCCCACCAACATTGTCGAGTGTATTTTATTCCTAGCTTTCCCAAATAATGGATTCCTCGATCATGGAGGAAGAAGAAAGTGAGAAGAGAGTGAGAAGCTTCAGGTACGAAGACTACAACAACAGAAGGGTGTTCTTGAGGAGCTACCCTCTTAACTGGGACGACGAAGAGGTCATCGATGATGAACACGCAGATGCAACGACACAAGGGATGCTCAAAGTCTCAAAAGCTGGAAAGGTTAATGTACTGAAAGAGCGAGTCCTTTACGTCCTTCGATGGAGTGAGGGCAAAGTTTTCCTTCTCAGGAGGAAGTTGAAGCACAAGGTCGCCTTTTACCTCGTCGCCTGTCACTCTTTCGGCTTCAAGCCCTCCCCTTCTTTGCTTTCTGTGTAAACACTTTGGCCTCTCATCCTCAGGCTTGCTTGCTTGCTAGCTAGCTAGCTTGGATGTGGTGAAAAATTAGTATCAAATATCAATTTGTTTCATATTTATTTCCTTTCCCTTTTAGGATCTTGTTTGTCTTACCATCTCTGAGCGATTTTTATGTACTGGTAATGGAAAAAAGGGTCTAGAGCTTTTATTTGAAACATTGAACCTGGCTTTTTGCTTGTACTATTACACAGAGTATCTCTCAAGTATTAAAGCAGGCAGATGAATTTAATCCGCTTCTATTTTCATGCTTCCTTTTCAATTGTTTGTTTGTTGTACCTTCTGGGGGGAATTCTATATCATGATAAATGCCTCCATGGCTGTGGAGTTTTCAAAAAATTGACCTAAGTGTGTTCTCCCCTTTGTTTATCCAAGTTCCAACTTTTTTTTCTCTTCCTAGTTTTTCTCTTTATTATTGGAATACTGAATGCAAGAGATTTCAGTCTCCCAGATTATGAGTTGAGAGGTTTTTTTATCATCACCCTCTTCTTCTCTGAGTGTCATGCACCACTGCCTAAATGCCCTGTTTCGATCTGTTTCATGGTCTTTTGGTATGAGATTTTACTATTTTAACCTAACCCCATTCTCATTTCTCCTTAGGTATTCATGGTTTTCCATTCTTTTTATGATTTTTTTTTGTGTTATGTCATTGCTTTTGATGTTTAGAATTTCAGATTCGGGTGATGATTTTGGTAATCTGACCGAAATATTCAATCAATTTGGATTACAGGGTTCAAAACCTAATTATCATTTATCGGTGATATAAAACCTAGTTAATTAAGATTTATGTTCTTTTGCTGGGGCTGGGTTGTCTCCCCTTTTTTGTCTTTATTTTCGTTGTCCGTACTATTAAGCGGGAAAACAGAAATCTTACAGATGAAGTGTTTTATGCGAGGCCCAAAAATTAAAAAACAGACAAACTTCAGTTGGAATTGGAAGCCAGAGCCCCCCCCCCCCCCCCCCCCCCAAAAAAAAAATCAGGACATACTACTGCAGCAGAGCTTCTCTCGGCCTTTCTTTGACAGGGAGCGTAGTACATCACCTCCTGATTATATACATCAACATTTTCATCAGAACAAGCATCACCAATACCTGCTAATATATACAAATTTAACCTGACCCATACTATTCACAATATCCCGAACTTGTTTTATCTATATAAGATCCATCCAATTGAATTTATTGCCCCTGCCCGCTAAATTCTTAATTATATTCTTAGCATCAAAAAAGACAGTAACCTTGATGTATCTCAACTGTTATGTTGCCTTGAAACTTTGAATTATGCTTCATAATTCTGCATCAGAACTTCCTCTGGCTTTGCATTGCAATAATATAGTTTTGATTGGAGAATATAACAAACCCAAAAACATCATTACTAGTTGCTGGATCAAAATACCCATCAGTAAACATTTTAATGGTGAGCTCTTCTTGAGATTGGCACTGACTTATCTCAATATTTAGGTCCAATCCAATTGCTCTAGCTGTTGTTCCTGCTGAAGCATGTAATTCTGAGCTTTCTTTCAAGTTTCATCCCATATTAATCTCATAATAATGCAAAATCTTGCAAAGAACATATATATTTCTTCCTTGTGAAATAACGGAATATTATTCCACTAATCAACAATGATATGCAAAAGTTTTTGTGCAAATGCAATGGAGGAAAGCCTGAAACACAGTCTGGAGGGAGGCGAAGCGATGGGTACCAGATGAATTCATTTTACATCGTTTTCCCGCGCAAAACGTTACTCCATTGGGAGTTGGGATTTAAAAACACCTGAGAGATAATTACATTAGATTACCACTAATTTTACCAAAAATAAATACAATGATGATAAGGAAAAATAAATGTAATTGACAATTCATAAATGCGTTGGGGGAGGAGGGGGCCACTTTGTTACTTTTACGTGTGATATTTTTGGGATAATGTGAAAGCTTTAGGCTTTATATTAAATTTAAGAAAGATCTTATTCAAACTTAACAGAGATATAGAGGGAGAAGTTGAATTCCAACCTAATTCCAAAGTAAGAATCTCTCTCTCTCTCGTGTTCCAAACTTTCAATAGATAATATGCACATGATGGATGATACTTTTGAGGAAGTATACTGTATACCCCTTTTGATTTCTTGAGGACAGTTTTATCCCTTCCATTCCATTTAATACTTAATAGTATTTTGTATTTAGCTTCGGGCTACCACGGGGACAACTAATAGCAAGAAGAGTCTATCAGAAGAATTGAGACGAAACCTGTTGGATTCACCACCATCTTTGCCATTGTTACTCTTGTAGCATTTTTCTTTTAATTTTTAGAAATAAAACATAGATGAGGATTTAATGCCATTTTCTAAACAACAGTTCATTTTTTATGAACTAGAAAATGATCGCAAGCAAACTGATACTTGATCTTCCATGTTTTCTGCTAGTTACCATTTTAGAAATCAAATTACCAGGGCATTGCTTCACTTGATGCGCCCTAAGTGAGGAAGATGAATATGCTGAAATGTAAAGCACTGACCAAGCAGCCAAATGGATATAATAAGAAAATCAAAATCATCCTAATCCTCACAGTTATTTTCTTTAATCAAGCACATTATAGGGAAAAGTGAAGACATCAAAAGGAGAAAGTATACATGCAATTGGAGACATAAGTCAAATTTCATAACGACTAGTGACTTCATACTCATAAAACATGAGAGCTATATATATCAAGCAAACTGATACTTGATCTTCCATGTTTTCTACTAGTTACCATTTTAGAAATCAAATTACCAGAGCATTGCTTCACTTGATGTGCCCTAAGTGAGGAAGATGAATATGCTAAAATGTAAAGCACTGACCAAGCAGCCAAATGGATATAATAAGAAAATCAATACCATCCTAACCCTCACAGTTATTTTCTTTAATCAAGCATATTATAGGGAAAAGTGAAAGACATAAAAAGGAAAAAGTATACATGCAATTGGAGACATAAATCAAATTTCATAACGACTAGTGACTTCATACTCATAAAACATGAGAGCTATATATATCAAGCCTAAATATGAGTAAGCTAGCAGTTAAATCTGAGTAGCAACTGTTATGAATTATAGAAAGAAAAGGGGGGAGGAAAACACCATACTAGGTCACAACTAGTAGAATCAAAGACTAATACAAGCATAATTCTCAAGGATGTATTCACAAGTTCATAATGACACTGGTTAAGGTGCAATTAATTTGTGTTAAAGTGAGCCAAATAAGGGTAGTTTAGTCATCTTATCTTTGTTAAGTTGTATGCTTATGTGGCAGTTTTATTAGAGACACTTTGCCCCACATTTAAGTAAGGGCAGTTTAGTCTTTGTAGAAATTATTATAGGCTAATTACTATTAAGGGGTCGACTGATAGGGTTTACCTATCAGATTCGACAGTCCCTTCTTTCCTTCTTCTTCTTCTCTTCTTCTTCCTCTTACTGGTTCGGGTTACTGTAGCAGCAGTCGAAACTTGGTATCAGAACCATGTTCTTGACCTGCTTCAGTTCGTGAAACATCTCAGCAGTCTTCGTGACCTCTCTTTCTTCATTTTTGGGCTGTCAATGGAGAAAACTGGTTCGTCCCAGGTCTGAAACATCTAAGCTCGTCTCTCTCTGTTGCGCATAACCTTCTTCATTAAGAAAAATGACCTCAGTAGTGAATGGTTGGTTGAGACTCTCAAAAGAACCTGCTAGTACTAATCATAACCTAGAAAACTAGGTTTATTGTTGCCCTAGTTCTTGGTAGCTGAATGGTGTAGGGGCTGTTGTAAGTTGCAGAGTGGTGTAAAGTGTAATGCAGTGACCTAGCCGAGTTCCTTGTGGTCGTTGATGTAGGGTGATTTGGCCCGACATCGTAGCATGGGGACACCTGGATATGACCTGGAATAAGTGACAACTCAATGCAACAGCCTGGCCACAACATGGCATAACAAGCTCGCCGAGGCCCGACCAAACGACTCGGCGGGTGTGACAACTCGCCGAGAAGCAAGGCCCAACTCGCCCCAAGCCTGAGGGTGGAGCGCCCCGAGCTCCCCCATACAAAGGGACCCGAGCTCTCCCTTCCTAAGAAGGGAGCACCCCAGCTTTTGGCTAAGTGTCCCGAGGGAGAAACACCTTGAGACAGCACCGTCGAGACTCTTGTTCGTACTTGCTTAGGGCTCACCTCCAGTGCAAGCACCTTGGCACCTCGATGCAAGGCAAATCAGCCCCAGGAGGCTCGGTGCAAAGTAGCTCAACAACCTGCAAGGGAGATCCACCTGACATCCATATCTGCCGGATCTGATGGCAGTGCCTGCATCCCTTGCCAGGCGGCGTTGTGCCTGTAGTCTCTGAAAAGCATGGCATGCCTGATGAGTCCGTACCCTGCAGCAGTAGCTTGCACCTGCCACCTCAGCCCTGGCAGTAACGGCTAGGGTAGTGGCGGATACGCCTGATGTGACTAAACTCCAGTATAAGAGGACCCCGACCCCCATGAAGCAAAGGTATTGAAACTAGCACTTTCAACACTCTTAACTCTCTGTGTTTTCCTTGAGTTTTTCTCAGAGTTCTAACTTAGCCATCGGAGTGTTCCTGCCAGGAGAGCTCCCTGGGAATCCTTCACGTTCCTCTTTGTCTCAGGTGTCATCTGTCACAACTAGGAGCCAAGTTTCAACCAGCTCCAAGTGACAACAACAAGAAGAAGGACCAAGCTCAAGGGGCAAAGCCAACTCAGGCTTTCCGAGCTCCGTCAGTAGAAAGGGACTATACGCCCCTCAACACAAAGTGGGTCGAGATCCTCATGAAGCAAAGGTATTGAAACTAGCACTTTCAACACTCTTAACTCTCTGTGTTTTCCTTGAGTTTTTCTCAGAGTTCTAACTTAGCCATCGGAGTGTTCCTGCCAGGAGAGCTCCCTGGGAATCCTTCACGTTCCTCTTTGTCTCAGGTGTCATCTGTCACAACTAGGAGCCAAGTTTCAACCAGCTCCAAGTGACAACAACAAGAAGAAGGACCAAGCTCAAGGGGCAAAGCCAACTCAGGCTTTCCGAGCTCCGTCAGTAGAAAGGGACTATACGCCCCTCAACACAAAGTGGGTCGAGATCCTCATGGTGATCAAGGACGCCCCATATGTGAAGTGGCTACCTCGGCTTAAGGCCGATCCCAATGCTAGGAATAAAAATTTGTATTGTAGTTTTCATAAAGATCACTGTCATAGTACCAAAAATTGTAAGAACCTCCGCGACGAGATAGAAGAACTTATCCATCGCGGATATCTGAGAAATTTTGTACAGAACAATAATAATAAAGTAGGTCGGCAGGGGGAGCAAAGTAAAGAGGCTCCCGAGTCCAGCAGGCAAGCAAAACAGCCATAGAAGCAGTCTCTTGATGAGAGACCAGTCCGGGGAACCATCCATGTAATTGTCGGAGGATCAATTGCCGCAGGCTTCACTTCAACTACAACTCGATCATCAGCTTGCGAGGCCGCCAGGGAAGAGCTTAACCCCCCAAAGCGGCCAACTGGTCTTCTTCATAGAAGTGATGCGCGAGGGGTCCATTATCCCCGTGATGACACGCTCGTCATAAAGATAAAGATCAACGACTTCGAGGTTAGGCGCGTCCTAGTCGACTCAGGCAGCTCGACAGACATTCTCTTCAAGGCGGCCTTCGATCAGCTCCAACTCCAGGAAAGTGACCTGAAGCCCACAAACACTCCACTTGTGGGATTCAACGGTGAGGAGGTCAGGCCTTTAGGGAGAGTCACTGTACCGGTGGAGGTTGGCACCTGGCCTAGTGTGGTACGGCTCAATCATGAGTTCCTTGTGGTCGCAATCCCCTCCCTGTACAAAGCAATAGTAGGTCAGCCCATCACCCACGCCTTATGAGCAGTAGTCTCCACCTACCACCTGGCGATGAAGTTCCCTACAGACTTTAGAGTCGAAGTGATGCGGGGCGATCAGCTCGAGTCCTGCAAGTGCTACGTAGCCACCCTCAAAGGAAAGGCCAAGGTAGCAGACAACCTCGAGCTAGAGCGACCTGCGGAGCAGTTCGCGGAGCGAGCCACACCTACCGAAGAGACCATTCCCATCTCGGCTTCGGTAGAGGACCCAGCTCGGGTGCTTCAGATTGGCGCTTCTATTGAGAAACCCCTACGGTCTCAACTGGTACGTTTCTTATTCGAAAATTTAGAGGTTTTTGCATGGTCAGTGACAAAAATGTCGGGCATAAACCCCAGCGTTATAATTCATAGGCTCAACACTGATCCTGTAGTTAGGCCCATTAGACAGAAGAAACACAATCTAGCCCTAGAGCAATGGAGGATAGTCGACGAGGAGGTCGGGAACTCCTTGCAGCCGATTTTATCAGGGAAGTTCATTACTCGAGCTGGGTGGCCAATCTCGTTCTGGTGAAAAAGGCTAACGGTAAATGGCGCATGTGCGTCGACTACACTGACCTGAACCGAGCTTGCCCAAAGGATTGCTTCCCACTTCCCAGGATCGACCATCTAGTGGACGCGACCTCGGGGCACAAGTTGTTGAGCTTCCTAGATGCCTATTCAGGCTACAATCAGATCATGATGGACTCAGCTGATGAAGAAAGAATTGCCTTCATAATCAAGTTCGGCCTGTACTGTTACAAGGTCATGCTCTTCAGGTTGAAAAACGCTGGGGCCACTTTCCAAAGACTTGTAAATAAACTGTTTGAGCCACTAATTGGCAAAAAAGTAGAGTGTTATGTAGACGACATGGTCGTCAAAACCCAATTTTCACATGATTTAATACACGATTTACATTCGGTTTTTGAAATTTTGCATGGATTTAATATGAAACTAAATCCGAACAAGTGTGTCTTCGGTGTCACATCGGGTAAATTCCTACGGTACATCGTTAACCGGCGAGGCATTGAAGCCAACCCGGACAAAATCAAGGCCATCCTAGAAATGAGACCACCTCGGAAATTAAAGGAGGTTTAGAAGTTGAACGGCTGGTTAGCCACCCTGAGCCGCTTCATGTCCAAGTCGGTAGATTGCTGCCTGCCCTTCTTTAAGGCCATAAAAACCAAAGGCTTTGAATGGACTGAAAAGTGCCAGCTCACGTTCGACGAGCTCAAAAGGCACCTTGCCAGCATCTCAGTCTTAACCTGACCCGAAGATGGTGATGTTTTAGAATTATACCTCTCGGCAAGTGATGAGGTGGTTAGCTTGGTACTAATAAGAGAAGTAGATCGGGTCCAACAACCCGTCTATTATGTTAGTAAGTGTTGCAGGAAGCAGAGACAAGGTACCCCGAGATAGAAAAGTTAGCTTATGCACTAGTCATAGCAGCCCGAAAGCTCCGCCTGTACTTCCAACCATCATTGTCCTTACCAACAAACCTCTGAGGCAAGTATTGCTCAAGCCCGAGGCCTCAGGAAGGATGACAAAGTGGGCCATCGAGCTCAGTGACTACGAACTTCAGTATAAGCCGTGAACTACTACCAAGGCCCAAGCCTTAGCAGATTTCGTCGTAGAATGCACCTATAGCTCCAAAGTCCCCAGGCCAGTGGAACACGAGGCCCCCAGTGCGGGTGAGCCCGGGGTTCCCGAGATGGTTGAGCTCGAGCGCCATGAAGTAGCAACCAGCGCGGCCTCTCTCCTAGTTAGGCCAAGCGCGAACTGGGATGAGGAACCCTGGATCTTTCACGTAGATGGCTCGTCAAACCCTGGATCCCTCCTTCTAAATGGGCTAATCATGTTGTAGCTGGTGAGGTTGATATCAGTGACAGTAAACAGGCAGACCTAACTCCTTCCACATCTACATCTGCTTCTGAGAGGGAGATGGTGAGTGTACCGCGTGATGAGTATGAACGGTTCCTTCAAACCACTTCACAACATACCACTGCTACTCTTGCCCACTCAGGTATTGTTTGCATGTCATCTAAAACCTCTCCCTGTATTATTGACTCTAGAACCTCTGATCACATGACCGGGACTCCAGGTGTGTTCTCTTCTCTTTCTGAAATTTCCACATCACAAACTCTTACACTTACCAATGGCTCTTCATCTCCCATCTGTGGTGTTGGCAATGTTGACATGGCTTCTCTTTCTTTATCATCTGTTCTATATGTACCTAAGTTTCCATTCAATCTTATGTCTGTTAGTAAATCAACCAAGACTCTTAAATGTTATGTTTCCTTCCTTCCTTCCTCTTGTGTTTTTCAAGATCTCAAGACGGGGAAGAAGATTGGTAGGGGGCATGAAGCTGGTGGATTGTATTATCTTGATGGTTGTGGATCCTCAATTGCTCTTCAGACTTCACTCACTCCTCTATAGTGGCATTGCCGAGTAGGACATCCTTCTTTCAAGGCACCCAAGATATTAGTTATGTCTTTGAGTCATTTGTTAGTTTTAGAATGTAAGTCATGTCAGATTGGGAAACATCGTCGTGTTTCCTTCAGTCCTAGAGTTGAAAGTCGTATGTTGAGTCATTTTTCTTTGGTTCATTTTGATGTTTGGGGCCTGATCAAAATAGAGTATTATAATGGGTACAAGTATTTTGTCTCTTTTATTGATGATTGTTCAAGGATGACATGGATTTACTTAATGAAAGAAAGAAGTGAATTATTTTCCATTTTTCAAAAATTCCATGCTGAAATACATACACAATTTGGTGTTCCAATTAAAGTTCTTCATTCAGATAATGGTCATGAATACTTTCTTACTTCATTTCAACAATATTTAGAATAACATGACATTATTCATCAAACTCATGTGCATCCACTCCTCAACAAAATGGGGTGGCTGAACGAAAGAACAGTCAGCTCCTTGAAACTGCTCGGTCTATTCTTCATCATATGAATGTTCCTAAACGGTTTTGGAGTGATGTTGTACTCACTGCATGTTTCCTCATTAATCGGATGCCCTCCTTCATTCTTCATGGTCGGTCCCCCTTCTCTATCTTGTTCCCCACTTTATCTCCATTTCCATTAACTCCTCGTGTTTTTGGCTGTGTTTTGTCCACAATCTGAGTCCTGGAATAGACAAGCTAGATGCACGATTCATTAAATGTGTCTTTCTTGGCTACTCTCGGACTCAAAAAGGGTACAAGTGTTATAATCTCATTACTCGAAAGTGCTATATTTGTCCTGATGTCACCTTTTTTGAGTCTGTCCCCTTCTTCTCAGGACCTGAAGCACCTTCATCTCCACCCTTACTTCCTCTTCCTCTTCCTGTCAGTGATCCAGTTCCAGATGTTGCTATTGGAGTAGACTCACGTCGAACGACACCGGCCCCTCCTCCAACTTCTACCTTATTTGCGGATCCTGTCATGGCTCCTGTTGCTGAACCCTCAGAACTTGACCTACCCATTGCCTTACGGAAAGGTAAACGCAGTTCTATTCTCCATCCCATTTCCAATTTTGTTTCATTATCTCGCCTTTCCACCTCACATTGTCCGTTTGTTTCACTTTTGTCATCTATTTTCATACCTAACAATGTCCAAAAAGCTCTTAGTTCACTTGGGTGGCGACAGGCAATGGAGGAGGAACTCTCTGTTCTTCAATATATTCAAACGTGGGAGCTCACTACTCTCCCACCTGATAAGCATGCTGTTGGCTGTAAATGAGTGTATACTGTTAAATACTTGCCAAATGGTAGTGTGAATCGTCTGAAGGCCATATTCGTTGCTAAAGGTTACTCACAGATGTATGGAGTGGATTACATGGAGACATTCTCTCCGGTGGCTAAGATTGGCTCTGTTCGTGTGCTAATCTCCATAGCAGTTATGTATAATTGGCCTCTGTTTCAACTTGACATAAAAAATGCTTTCCTTCATGGTGACATTGTGGAGGAAGTATATATGGAGCAACCACCTGGGTTTGTTGCTTAGGGGGAGGATGGTAAGGTGTGCAGACTTGAAGAAGGCAATTTATGGGTTGAAACAATCGCCGCGTGCTTGGTTCGGGAAGTTTAGTGAAGTGGTGAAGAGTTTTAGAATGAAGCAATGCCAGGTTGATCACTCAGTGTTCAACTATGACTCAGAGGCTGAAAATATTTTATTAGTGATCTATGTGAATGATATTGTTATTACTGGCAGTGACAAATTGGGGATTGACAAACTAAAGGTATTTCTGCAAAATCATTTTCAAACAAAAGACCTTGGGACATTGAAGTATTTCTTGGGCATAGAAGTTGTCAGGTCAAAACAATGTGTAAATCTGTGCCAGAGAAAATATGTTCTTGATCTACTGGAAGAAACATGGTTGTTAGGTGCAAAACTGGCTGAGAATCCTATGGAACCAAATGTTAAGTTGAGTAGTGACAAATTGGGGATTGACAAACTAAAGGTATTTCTGCAAAATCATTTTCAAACAAAAGACCTTGGGACATTGAAGTATTTTTTGGGCATAGAAGTTGTCAGGTCAAAACAATGTGTAAATCTGTGCCAGAGAAAATATGTTCTTGATCTACTGGAAGAAACATGATTGTTAGGTGCAAAACTGGCTGAGAATCCTATGGAACCAATTGTTAAGTTGAGTAGTGATACAGGGGAAGTATTTGAAGATCCCGGAAGGTATAGATGACTAGTGGGGAAGCTGAACTATCTGACTATCACAAGACCCAACATCTCTTTTGTAGTCAGTGTGGTGAGCCAATTCATGTAGAACCTTCGTATACCTCACTGGGATGCAGTTCTTAGAATTGTAAGATATCTGAATGGAGCTCCAGGCCGTGGACTATTGTATAAACCAGGAGAAAAACTTGAAGTAGTTGGGTACACAGATGCAGACTTGGCAGGCTCAGTGAATGATAGAAGATCTACTGCAAGATATTGCACATTTCTTGGAGGAAATCTTATGACGTGAAAGAGTAAAAAGCAGACGGTTGTGGTTAGAAGCTGTGTTGAAGCCGAGTATAGGGCCATGGCACACACTACCTGTGAATTAGTGTAGTTGAGGAATCTCCTACTAGAAATTGGGTTCCACATGGATAAACTTATGAAATTGTACTGTGACAATCAAGTTGCACTACATATCTCATGCAACCCTGTTTTTCATGAGAGAACGAAGTACATAAAGGTTGATTGCCACTTTGTGAGGGAGAAGGTTCTTGCTGTAGAGAGAGAGGCACAGAACATGTGGGATCGAATGATTAGTGGGAAGATTTGTTTACAAAAGCTCTAAGCTTAGGGAAAGGGAACTATCTATGTAACAAGTTGGGATTATATGACATATATTCTCTAGCTTGAGGGGGAGTGTTAAAGTGAGCCGAATAAGGGTAGTTAAGTCATCTTATCTTTGTTAAGTTGTATGCTTATGTGGCAGTTTTATTAGATACACTCTGCCCTACATTTAAGTAAGGGCAGTTTAGTCTTTGTAGAAATTATTAGAGACAAATTACTATTAAGGGGTCGACTTATAGGGTTTAACTATCAGATTCGACAATCCCTTCTTTTCCTTCTTCTTCTTCTCTTCTTCTTCCTCTTCCTCTTCTTCCTCTTGCTGGTTCGGGTTACTGTAGCAGCAGTCGAAACAATTTGGATACCATGTTGAACGTTTTTGAATTTTTTGGCATGCTAGATAAACACATGTTTCTCTTGATTCCAAAAATGATGCTAATATGGTATATCTAACCATCTATATGCCTTATCAAAGAGTTATACGGGCATTTATTAATGCATCCCATTATCAAAACTAAAATATCTTGTAGCTTTCAAGTAGTGCATGGCCATAATCAAATCTAAGAGATTGTGTTTATCATGAAATTCAAATTAAGAAAAATGAGTTGTAGCGAGGATTCATGAATTAAAAGAAAAGTTAGCCATTGTAAGATTAGGTAGCTGTGTGGTGGTGAGGCTCAGCCTGTTAATAATTATAGGCTCTATAGACCTTTCTTGCTATAGACAATGGATATAAATCATCAAATAATAGATTTTTGGAAAGTTAATTCACACTTTTCTAACACAAACAAAGATGAATTTGGTTTTGGTATCATTTGAAAATTGAAAGGCGTTGGTCTACCTACCAATGTCACATGATTTGGATGTGATCCAAGAGAGCTATAGTCGTATGACAAAATAGGAGTCTGTTATGGAAACCACTATTTTTATTTTACTAAATTAGCATAGGGAATGATGGATGTTATTTGAGAGTTCCGGTCATATGAGTGGACACCATATGAATTTGTTACAAGAATCACTTATTTTCGAAAACTAAATTGCTCTTGTTCAGTTCTAGGTTCTTTAATTTACTTCCTAATTTGTTTCAGTTATTCAAACTGAAACTGAGTATTATGTATTTACTATTTAGTTTTCAAATTGAACAGTTCAAAATTTTCTTATGTACTTACTTTTGAGATAAATCTGCCCTTGATTCACTGTCTCTTCCCCTGGCGGCCAGATTGTATTTGTACTCTAAAAATGAAAAAAACAACACCCCTCAAACCCTGGAAAGCTACATCTATCTATTGAAGTACAGGACCTAGAATGCACATCAATGTTGAGTGGAAGATAAAGCTTTCACTTTATATGTTGCAACCTTCTGGTACTTTCTCTTGATTGTGAGGATCATGAAACTCTGTCAAGTCCTTGTTCTAGGTTATTAAGATTATAATCACATTTTAAACTCAATAAGATAGGTGGGACTCCACTTTCTATTCATTTTTATCACACTTCAATTCTATTTATCTTTCATAACTTGTTTTCTAGCTTTTTTTACTATCATGTTACTAACCCTAGAATCTAAATTATGTCCTGAATTTAGTTTGGATCTTTTAACTCCCTCCCCAGTTCTCATGTTCCACTCATCCGGCCACAATCCTTATTATTTTCTTTGTTTTTCCTTTCTTCTGTTTTATTTTCTTTTCAATTTTTCATTGTTTAGTTCCCATCAACTCTGGTTGTTCAAATTCAGCAATTCTCGTGAGAGTATCAGACATTTTTCTGAGGTCTTTCAAGGTTAAGGGCCATTACCCACCGTTGGTTCCAGCTAGTCTGCACCTTGGGGTCTTTCAATGTTAAATAACAGTGCAACAAATCCAGAGAGAGCAAACTTTACATGTGGTCTTGCCCTACATTATGACATTATTAGTAAAATAGACATAATTTCAGGATGCCAAGAGGACATCATATCTATAAAAGAGAGTAATTCTTACAAGAAAACCGTCCCTTTAGAGTAAGAAATGAGAGTTTAGTAGGGACAAAGAAAAACCAATCAATTCTCATACATAAAGTACTTGCATAAAGAACTTGGGGAGAAAAGGTCCCCCAACAATATGTAAGGCACATAGAAGTTCCGAACAATTTCTTGATAATAGATGGATACTGCCATAGAAATATGTTTCCAAGGTATAACTAGGCTTAATGGCATGAATTTCAATGCTATTTATCACAGAACAGTTTGAAACCCTTGGTAAATCAGGAAGGATGAACAAGAATTCAAAAGTAAAAAAGATGTCTCAAATGCTTGATATCAAAGAGAAACCCAATATACATTGGGCTAACACCACTTGTTTGGCCAACCAACTCAGTTCATTGATGATCAAGAAGATATACATGATATATCAGATCCCAAAACCATCTCTGTACTTTATAATAAAAAATAAAAATAAGAGTCATATTTAGATAGAATATCCAAGTATTGCAGGTTGGGTACTGTAGAGAACATTGATGTGGGCCCCACAACTGTGGTCCCACTCTGTCCGTAGGGTAGAATGTATCTATTCACAGCTGTGGTTATTTTGCTATTCTGTTATTTCTAGTTTCAGTTCTATATTGTTTGTTATTTGTTAGCAGTTATGATGTAAACACCAAGGGCAGATATGTCATTTCATGTAACTAGCATAACCTACATATATATATATATATATATATTAACTTAAAGTGGCGGTGGCAGAATATTGACATTCTGTTCTTCTCCTCAAAAACTGTGTTCTATTGCTCTTTCACCACTCTTTCTTCTACTTCTTCACTTTCTCTTCTCATCGAACCTGAAATCTCTTAGTGGTCAAGACTGAATAGCAGTCTTGAAAAGCTACAGGTACCATTCCAATGTCTTAACATCCATAACCCTTCTATCTGACCATTATCATGGAAACCATATGCATACAGAAGCCAAAGATAATCCACTGTTAGGATAGAATATCATACCATTAACAACATCGTACTCAGAATAAAATATATATGAAAATCAATTTGTAACTTTTATGAACTAAAAAGAGTGAGAAGTCTACTACTTTTAGTCTAACAATTATAACAACTCAAATTAAGGCCAGTGACAACAAAGGAATCATCTCTGTCATTCTGACAATAAACATATTATGGCTCATGCAAGCAGGAAGTTAGAAGTCACTTATTGACTGCAGCATGAACATTATTGCCAAGTAGAATAAATTATTCATATGTGAATCAAATTATATGTATATTTGGTTCTGTAGTAGTATCCAGCGAGGCATTTTTTTAGATAAACATTTCTCTGAAAAAAACGCTACTTTAAACGTTTTTCGCTTTTTCTATTTGGTTGGACGTTTTATGGGTGTTTCAAGTAACACCCTATAAAGTTGCTTTCCACCTCAGATAAAGTGCACCACATCAGCATTTCATTTCAAGAAATGCCCAGGAATTGGGGGAAACATGAATTTGATGTTTCCCCAAATGCCCCATGCACATAAATCAAAGTGTTTCAGTTTTCTAGTGTTTATTTGATAAAAGGTGAAACCAAACAGTGGTTTCATATGCAATAAACACCAACACCTATGTGGTGCTGATGTGGTGCCGTTTTTCAATAAGCACCCACAGAACCAAACATATACTATATTAAGCAAGCCTCTGGTGTATCTTCCCAGCTATTAAGTAAATCGTGTTACATAGCTCAACTCTGTTCAATACCATATCAATACTTTTTCAAATCATGTCTCATTGAACAAAACCATGTCCATTTTGAACCACCAATGAACTCCTTGCAGTTACTTACAATGGCTTCACTGCAACCAAAAAATCCATCAAAATTGAGTCCTTTTTCTCATCATCTATTAGATTGACCCATAGCCTCCTCATGCCTACCCCCACTGAAAAATACTCTACATGTATCTTTTCTAGCTTCGTAGCTCCTGTAAATCATCCATCCCAACAGAGAAGTCGTCCTTTTGCATGTTTCATAATCACAAAGCATCAACTCAGTAGAGCATACATGGGTTATTTCTTTCTCAGAATATTCTTCCAAAAGACATCCTTTTTGTTTTGGTCTAAAATACTCCAAAACTACATCTTTGCCTGAATGATCCTTACATGGGAAACATTTTCCAACCTCTTCCTCTTGAAAATTCAATCGCAACAAAAAACAAAAAAGAATGATGTTTGGGCTCCTCCTAGCTATTAAACTTAGGTGAAACATCTTCTTTATGCATTTTCACTAAGGTTGCAGTAAATATATCTGCATTAGTTTATTTATTGAAACTTTTTCTCGTGCAACAGGTAGAATTTGAATGCAGCATTCACAGCCTCATTCCTATGGTGATGAATAATATAAGCACAATTGAAGTTCCTTGGAAGTTAAACATTTGCCCCATCAATGAGTGAATATTTTATAGGTAGGAGCATAAGCTAAAATAATCGAGAGCTACAAAGATGGTTATTAAATCATTCGCACTACATAATAACATTTCTCCCAGAGTAGTTGTTACTACTAATAATAGAAACTCTGTTATAGCCATTTCTATATATTCAATGTACTTCATGGAAGAGAAACACATTGAGTCTGTTTTGACTGCTGCTACAGTAGTCCGAACAGGAAGAAGAAGAAGAAGAAGAAGAAGAAGAAGAAGAGAAGAAGAAGGGTCTGTCGAAAATCTGATGGTTAACCCATCCAGTCGACCCCCTTAATCTATATTAGATTCTAATAATGTTTACAAAGACAGAAATGCCCTTACTTAAGTGTGGGGCAGAGTAACTCTAATAACACTGCCACATAAGCAAGTTACTTAATAAATAGAAGAAGACTAAACTACCCCTATTCGGCACATCTTAACACTCCCCCTCAAGCTGGAGAATGTATGTCATATAATCCCAGCTTGTTACATAGATAGTTCACTTTCCCTGAGCTTAGAGCTTTTGTAAACAAATCTGCCCACTGGTCATTGGAGCCCACATGTTTTGTATTTATCTCTCTGGCAAGAACCTTCTCTCTCACAAAGTGGCAATCAACCTCTATGTGCTTTGTTCTCTCATGAAAGATAGGATTGGATGAGATATGTAGTGCAGCTTGGTTGTCACAGTACAATTTCATAGGTTTATCCATGTGAAACCCAATTTTTTGTAGGAGATTCCTCAGCCACACTAATTCACAGGTAGTGTGAGCCATGGCCCTATATTCGGCTTCAGCACTACTTCTGGCTACAACCGTCTGCTTTTTACTCTTCCATGTCACAAGATTTCCTCCAGAAATGTGCAATAGCCTGTAATAGATCTTTTGTCACTCACTAAGCCTACCCAATCTGCATCTGTATACCCAACTACTTCAAGTTTTCCTCCTGGTTTATACAATAGCCCACGGCCTGGAGCTCCTTTCAGATACCTCACAATTCTAAGGACTGCATCCCAGTGAGGTATACGAGGGTTCTACATGAATTGGCTCACCACATTGACTGCAAAGGAGATGTCGGGTCTCGTGATAGTCAGATAGTTCAGTTTTTCCACTAGTCGTCTATACCTTCCAGGATCTTCAAATACTTCTCCTGTATCGCTGCTCAACTTAACATTTGGTTCCATAGGGGTCTCAGCCGGTTTTGCACCTAACAATCCTGTTTCTTCCAATAGATCAAGGACATATTTCCTTTGGCATAGATTCACCTTGTTTTGACCTGGCAACCTCTATTCCCAAGAAATACTTTAATGTTCCAAGGTCCTTTGTTTGAAAATGATTTTGCAGAAATACCTTTAGTTTGCCAATCCCCAATTTATCACTACCAGTGATGACAATATCATCCACATAGACCACTAATAAAATCTTCCCAGCTTCTGAGTCATAGCTGAACACTGAGTGATCAACCTGGCATTGCTTCATTCCAAAACTCTTCACCACTTCGCTCAACTTCCCAAACCAAGCACGTGGAGATTGCTTCAACCCATAAATTGCTTTCTTCAGCCTGCACACCTTACCACCCTCCCTTGAGCAACAAACCCAGGTGGTTGCTCCATATATACCTCCTCCACTAGATCACCATGGAGGAAGGCATTCTTTATGTCAAGTTGAAGGAGAGGCCAATCATACATAACTGCCAAGGAAATTAGGACATGAACGGAACCAATTTTAGCCACCGGAGAGAATGTCTCCATGTAATCCACACCATACACCTGTGAGTAACCTTTAGCAACAAGTCTGGCCTTTAGACGCTCCACACTACCATCTGGCAAGTATTTCACAATATACACCCATTTACAACCCACAGCATGCTTCCCAGGTGGGAGAGTAGTAAGTTCCCACGTTTGAGTATGTTGAAGAGCAGAAAGTTCCTCCTCCATTGCCCGCCGCCATCCAGGTGAACTAAGAGCTTCTTGAACATTGTTAGGTAGGGAAATAGAAGACAAAAGTGAAACAAACTGGCGATGTGAGGCAGAAAGACGAGATAATGAAACAAAATTGGAAATGGGATTGAGTGTAGAACTACGTTTACCTTTCTATAAGGCAATGGGTAGGTCAAGATCTAAAGGTTCAGCAATAGGAGCCATGAGAGGATCCGCAGATGAGGTAGAAGCAGGAGGAGAGGCCAGTGTCGTTCGACGTGTATACACTTGTCGGATCAGTGATCGTTCAGTGGTGACCTGCACTGGATGAGGAGATGAGTCTACTCCAACAACAGCCTCTGGAACTGAATCACTGACGGGAAGAGGAAGAGGAGGTAAGGGTGAGGACAAGGGTGCTTCATGACTGGAGAAGAAGGGGACAAACTCAAAAAAGGTGACATCAGGGCAGACATAGCACTTTCGGGCAATGAGATTATAACACTTGTACCCTTTTTGAGTCCAAGAGTAGCCAAGGAAGACACATTTAATTGAGCGTGCATCTAGCTTGTCTATTCCAGGACTCAGATTATGAACAAAGCACACACAACCAAAGACACGAGGAGTTAATGGAAACGGAGATAAAGTGGGAAACAAGATGGAGAAGGGGGACCGACCATGAAGAATAAAAGAGGGCATTCGATTAATGAGAAAACATGCAGTGAGTACAACATCACTCCAAAACCGTTTAGGAACATGCATGTGGTGAAGCATAGACCGAGCAATTTCAAGAAGATGACGATTCTTCCGTTCAACCACCCCATTTTGTTGAGGGGTGAAAGCACACGAGGTCTGATGAATAATGCCATGCTGTTCTAAATACTGTTGAAATGCAGTAAGAATGTATTCATGACCATTATCTGAACGAAGAACTTTGATTGGAACACCAAATTGTGTGCGTATTTCAGCATGGAATTTTTGAAAAATGGAAAATAATTCACTTCTTTCTTTCATTAAGTAAATCCATGTCATTCTTGAACAATCATCAATAAAGGAGACAAAATACTTGTACCCATTATAAGACTCTATTTTGATTGGATCCCAAACATCTGAATGAACTAAAGAAAAATGACTCAACATACAACTCTCAACTCTTGGACTGAAGGACACACGACGGTGTTTACCAAACTGACATGACGCACATTGTAAAACTGACAACTGACTCAATGATGGAACCAACATCTTGAGAACCTTGAGAGATGGATGTCCCAGTCGGCAATGCCATTGTAGAGGAGTAAGGGAAGTCTGAAGTGCAATTGAAGATCCACCGCCGTCAAGGTAATACAATCCACCAGCTTCATGCCCCCCACCAATCTTCTTCCCCGTCTTGAGATCCTGAAAAACACAAGTGGAAGGAAAGAAGGTAACAGAACAGTTAAGAGCTTTGGTTATTTTACTAACAGACATAAGATTGAATGGAAACTTAGGTACGTATAAAACAGATGATAAGGGGATAGAAGCCAAGTCAACATTACCAACACCACAAATGGGAGATGAGGACCCATTGGCAAGTGTAACAGTTTGTGATGTGAAGGTTTCAGAAAGAGAAGAGAACACACCTGGAGTCCCGGTCATATGATCTGAGGCTCTAGAGTCAATAATCCAGGAAGGAGTTTTAGATGACATGCAAGCGATACCCGATTGGGCATATGTGGCAATGGTATGCTGTGAAGTAGTTTGAAGGAACCGTTCATACTCATCACGCGGAACACTCACCATCTCCCTCCCATAAGTAGATGTAGATGTGGGAGGTGTTAGGTCTGCCAGTTTACTGTCACTAATAGCAACCTCGCCTGCTACAGCATGATTAGCCCATTTAGAGGGAGGGCCATGTAGGTCATAACAGAAATTCACAGTGTGTCCATCCCTACCACAATGAGTACACTTCCTTGTAGAGTTATTTTTTCCTTTGCCACGGCCTCCCCCTGAGTCACGGCCACCCCGACCAATCATGGAATTGCCACGGCCCCCTCTGGAACGACCTCCCCCTCTTGTACTATGTCCACCACCTCTAGGTGTCACAAGTGCTGATCTATCATACTGTGTGGGGTTCTCTGTCTGGCCCAAAGAGATTCTACGAAGTCTTGAGAATACTTCCTCAAGTGTAGGAAGAGTAGAGCCCCCCAATATTTGAGCTCTAACTGGTTCATATTCCAACTTCAGCCCCACTAAAAATCTTGTAACATCTAGCTGCTCCCTTTGCTGTTGCTGAACTTGAATATCTGGAGTAAGGGGATGATAGACATTGAGTTCATCCTTATATTCTTCATGCAGGCATAGTACTCTTCTAGTGTTTTGGTTCCTTGTTGTAAATCAAAGTACTCCTGATACAGCTGATATACTCTTGTTGTGTTATCTTGTCCAGAATATAGCTTCTTAGCATGCTCCCATATATCCTTAGCCGTATCAAGGAACATGAAGTTGGCACTGATTTTGGGTTCCATACTATTCCATAGCCAAGTCATGATTTGAGCATCTTTTGTTCCCAATCATCAAACCCTGGAGAGTCAACCGGTGGCTTCTCATCTCTAACATGCTTTACTTTATTCTTTGCCTTGAGAAAAACTTCCACTAATTTAGCCCATGGAACATAGTTCTCCCCATTTAGCTTAATTGAGGTCATTTGTACTCCTAGGTAGTCGGAGGAAATTACTACACTAGGTTTTTTATCATTGTAGCCATCTCCTATTGCTGCCATTGTACTCTTTCACAGTTGATGTTGTTCACATTTTGATATTTCAGCACCTATTGCAGCCTCTAAACACTACTGCTGACTTCACACACTTGTTCTTATTCACACTACTGCTGACTTCACACACTTACGTCCTACATAAGCATCAGTTTACCATTCACTAATCACAAGTAGAGGCCCTCTTACAACCACTCAAGCACCACAACACAACCAAATCTGCTGCACCCAGTTCAGACTTGTTTAACACACTTAAGAGGGCATTACACAACCACAAGGAGTTCGGCAAGGTCACTGCATTCTACCTTACACCACTCGGCCACTTACAGCAGCCCTAACACCATTCAACAACTTACAGCAGCCCTACACCATTCGGCTACTGCACACACAGCCCTTCCTAGGGCAACAATGAACCTAGTTCTCTAGGTTCTACTCAGTACAACAGCTTCTTGTAGGGTTTCTACCCAGAAATATAAGTAACACTAGAAGAAGAGAGAACCGACCTTCCTTTGAGAATATCAATCAACCATTCACTGCTGAAGTCACTTTCCTTGTTGAAGAAGGTTATGCGCAGCGGAGAGACAAGCTGTAATGTTTCTGACCTAGGGCGAACCAGTTCTCTCCATCGACTGACCAGAAACGAAGGTGAAGAGTCACGAACAATGCTGAGGTGCTTTACCAACTGACTTAGGTCAGAAGCATGGCTTCGATACCATGTTTTGACTGCTGCTACAGTAGTCCGAACAGGAAGAGGAGAAGAAGAAGAAGCAGAAGAAGAAGAAGAAGGGTCTGTCGAAAATCTGATGGTTAACCCATCCAGTCGACCCCCTTAATCTATATTAGATTCTAATAATGTTTACAAAGACAGAAATGCCCTTACTTAAGTGTGGAGCAGAGTAACTCTAATAACACTGCCACATAAGCAAGTTACTTAATAAACAGAAGAAGACTAAACTACCCCTATTCGGCACATCTTAACAGAGTCGAACATAGTACAATAAGAAATTGAAAAGATTTCATGAAATTGTTCAGTTGGAAATTTCTTGAGAAGCTAACTACAGTTCTTTTATCCATCGGAGCAAGATTTTTTGTTTTTTTTTTTTTAAACTGCATCAGAACAAGAATTAGGCCAAAAATTAGGAGACATTGTAGGAAAATGAAACCTCTATTGAAGAGAAGCAAATAAAATGCTTTCATAAAAATTCTCATAGAAGTGAAAATAAAGTTGTCAAAATTCTATGCCATATAAAAGATCCTATCAAGTACAATTTTTTTAGTCATTTCAGGCAAACTATACATAACTCTGCACTCCTAGACCAAGTTACCCGTTCAAATAGTGACAGGAGATTTTCCTTCTTCCTTTTTTTTTTAATTGTACTAGATATTCAGGATTTCCATATTTAACTCACAGTATAATGATTCCATTGCATATACCGAAATAATGAAAAGGTACCAACATGTGAATTTTTTAGTACTTACTTTTTAAAGATTGAAATATTTCAAAGGAGCATAGAGATCAGGATCATCAGTAACTACTGGGCATGGTTGATCTCTTTCTTGGCATATAAAAGTGCCCCATGAGGTGGCAAAGACCATACATATTTCAATACCAAATAGACAAATACAAGGATGAACAAAACAAAACAAACTAAGAAAGCTCCCAAAAGTCTAACTGCAAAGAATAAATGAGAAATTCAAAATAAATCCTACCAGCCATTCAGAGTGTACAGTTTTAAGCAGAGGAGGCGCAACCTTAAACTCATCAGATGCCTCTTTCCTAATACGCTTCCTCCTCTTCCTCCTAGAACTACTTGGTAATACATCCATCTTATCTTCCCCTCACGGTGGTGATTGGACTAAACCAGTGGTAGAATTTAGAGAAACTGGAACAGATGAAAATTGTTGAGGCCTCACCAGAGGATTAGTGTCATTAACCTGCATCATAGAAACTGAGGCTTTGTGTGATGAGACTGTTGCTGGGGGAAAAAGAAACGGCGTGATTTTGATAAGGTCCATAAGGACAATGAAATCATAAGGATCAGTTTGGAAAAAGTACAAATACATACAAAATAATACAACATACATGGCTTTACACTACATATTTATATTTGTACTCCTTCCAAACTGAGACTAAATGTAAATTTATCAGGTAATTTAAGGCATCTTATTACACAGCTATAGGAACTTTATTTCCAGTTTCTTAATTACAATCTAGCTAACTAGTTCCATTTCATGTAGTATATATCCCATTCCTAGCAAGTAAGGCCTAGATCATGAGCTTCTATATGTATGTGGTATGCCCACACATAACTGTGGTGCAGTTTGCCATAGACTGTACACAATGAGGGGAACTTGAAATCTCCAAAGTGCAGATTGTCACTTGAAGAGACAAACCACTTATGGACCTTGGTGGATGAAATAATACCTTGGCAAATGGAAGTGGAAGAAACAAGAAAGAAAGCAACACAAAAAATATCCATAGGCTAAACTAGATCTGGCTTCCTGTTTGAAGGCTCATAATTATTTTAAGTGGGACAACTGATATTTATCATATTATTTAAACGACCAAGCATTTCAATTTTCCTTGTAGTTGGACACCAAAAAAAAAAAAAACCCTTCACTTTTTATGTACTAGAAAAATACCACAAACAGCTCCATGAATAGACCCGAAACTGATACTGGATCTTCCATGTTTTCTGCTAGTTGCCATTTTAGAAATTAATTACCAGGTCATTGCTTCACTTAGGCTGTGTTTGGTTTGAAGGAAAAGGTAGAGAAACCCATACAAGGTGTGTACAGATTTCCCTACATTTCTTTTCCTTTTCCTTCAAACCAAACACAGCCTTAATGTGCCCTAAATGAGGAAGATGAATATGCTGAACTGTAAAGCACTGACCAAACGATCCAATGGATGTAATAAGAATATCAAAATCATCCTAATCCTCACAGTTATTTTCTTTAATCAAGCACATTATGGAGAAAAGTGAAAAACATAAAAAGGAGAAAGTATTCATGCAATTGGAGACATAACATTATAAAATACTTGGAAATTTGAGCTTTTGCCCGTCTCTATTGTACTAAAAACTCACAGTTTGAGCTAATGCCCACTCTTCAAGCATCAAAGTTGATACAGAATTGCAGCCATTTTGAGCACTTTTTATTTCTATGGCACTAAAGTGAGTAGCTCATAGTTTGAGATAATGCCAAGAGGAGTACTAATTCCACGGCTGACACCTTGGCTAAACAGGGGGTGGGAAGAACTAATTTCTCTTGGGCTATATTGTAATAGGTGTTTTCAGTTCTGTAAGAGAGGGTTAAGATATCTTAACCCTCCAATTTGGTTGTAATTTCCATATATATTTTAATAAAATTACTGTTACTGATAAAAAAAAAAAGATAATGCCTCTTCAAGCATTGAAGTTGATACAAAAATACAATGTTCTGATACACCAGACTTGCATACATCGTTCCTTTATTTAAAACAACAAGCAACTCTAGAATAAAAAACGGTAATTTGAGTATCTTCTTTTTCTAACGTTTATGGAACTAAAAGAAATCATTGTTGGTTTGAGCCAATGCCCACTCTTCAAGCATCGAAATTGATACAGAAATACAATCAAAGGAGTTGTTCTTGCTCTTACGACAGTATTCTGATATAGAAGACTTGCATAAATCATCCCTTTATTTTAAACAAGGAACTTCAGACTGTAGAGCATAAATTCTTTGAATTCTGCATGTATTAGAAGAGTAGCTTCATTGGAGATACTGTGTTCTGCTCACTGCAAGATGCATGGTTGTTACCATAGAGAGCCTCCATCCTGCATAACTTTCCACCTCGTCTTTATAAGTGGAACAGTTGCTTTACTTTCCAAGCCCAAGAGACCAGGAGCGTTCAAGCTCATACGATGGATCCCAATCCAATGAAGATGAGAGAATCTTAGAGAGGGAAATGAAGACCTCAGGTATGCTTGGTCGAGAACTGAGATCCTGATTCACACAGTTCATAGCCAATTGAGCCATGGAGAAGGCCAAGTCCAAGGGGTACTCATGCCTCAGAACTGGATCCATGAAATCTCTCAGCTTCTCTCTTACATGCTCTCCTTCAAGTACTTGTTTAATTTCTGCAGACAATAAGAGATCTCCTTTTTTCTCATCATCAGAGGCACTAACTGCATCCCTTCCTGATAAAAGCTCCAACATAATCACCCCAAATGCAAATACATCCAGTTTTGGGGTGACCACTCCACTCTCAATATACTCTGGTGCCATATAGCCATGTGTTCCGACCACATGCCTTGTCAATTGCAGACCTTCCTCTTCTTCAACCACTTTTGTCGCCAGTCCAAAATTTGCAATCTTGGCTCTAAAGTTACCATCCAAGAGAATGTTATCACTCTTCAAGTCCTTGTGGATATAAGGAGGACTGATATAGTTGTGAAGGTAATTAAGCCCATCTGCTACATCATGGGCAATCTGAATTCTCTGTTTCCATCCAAGAGGGGAAGAAGAATTCTTATACCCCTTCTCATGAAGACAATCATTGAGCGAACCCTTCTCTGCAAACTCATAAACAAGATAGGTGTTCCCTTCATGCACACAGAAACCTGAAAGCCTAATCACATTAGAATGGTTGATCTGTTTCAACATATTGACCTCATTTGACACATCTCCTTTCATCCTCTTTATGGCAGCATTATCACCCTTTATCACACCATGGTAAACAGATCCCTTGATGTGGTGGTCTTCACTGAAAAACTCAGTAGCCCTTTGCAACTCCTCAAAGTTATACACCATCAAGGACTCAATTATATATCTAACCCCTTCAGATGAAACATACCCGAATTGCTGGCTTTCAGATATGGCGGAGTAGTCGACAGAGTCTGTTCCAAGCTTCTTGACTTCTGGGATTGGCATGCTTTGCCGAGACCGGACACGAATGAACCAAACCAGAAACCCAGACAAGGCTATAAAAAGTAAACCAACTCCAATTCCGATTCCAACAAAAATCCATTTTTTCGAAGCCTTACTTCCCTTATCAGGGCCAATAGATTGTTCCGGAGACTGCGGTAGTGTCGGGGGGGATGCAGTTTGGATCGGGGTTGGTTCTGTTTTAAGAGGAATTAAAATGGGTGTAAAATAATAGATAACACTATTCTCCTGCAACTCGTTTGCTTCATTAATACTATCTGTATCAACACCAAACATCTGACCAATGGCAGAAACACTGTCACCTTGTTTAATCAAGTAAGTGAGCAAGAACTTTACACCACTTTCAGTCTGGTTCTTAGTAGGACAAGCACATCTAAGAGGAACCAACAGTCGCATACCAACAGAGAGGTTATGACTTTCATACGGGTTCTGGTCCATCATGGCTTGGCAGGTAGTCAGGGCCTGGTAAGTGTCATTAGCTACTAAAAGATAGGTCTCAGACGCAGAGTTTAAGGTGTAATTGGCATTGTGCTGGTAGAAATTACCTGAACAGGTGCACTTCACAGGGACTATGAGGAGTCTGTCGATGGGCACGGTATCGATGTCGGAGATGTTGTTGAGTTTGGCGATGTCTGAAGCGTCTGAGCCTAATAGGTAGGCGATGGTGACGGCGCTGTTGTAGGGAGGGTGGGAACGGAAGGTGAGATAGGAGTTGCAAGATTTTTGGGGGCCATTGCAGAGGAACCCTTTTGTTACAGAAAGGTTATTGTAACAATTAAGCTGCTTGTTGTTAACGTAAGCTTGTTGGGCGTGTGAGAGATCGGACAGAGACAGAAGTAAGGAGAGGAAGAAGTAGAAAGATAGAAGCGATGATGGAAGATACATTGTTCTGAACATAGGTCAGGAGAGACTCTGTTGATGCGGTTACGGGCTTAATTGCTGTAGGTTTTGGTATTTGCGTGTTGCAATTTAACCAATCTTGATGTAGACGATGACCCAGAACAGAAGTCAACGCGCAACGCGTCTTGCAGAAGACTGGTCTGGTACTGGACTACTGGTAGGCTGGTAGCATGGGGAAAGCGAAACACTGCGCAGCAGAGGGAGGAATGAGTTGTTTCCAACACCGCAGCTCCGTGATCACAGTTGTTTCCAAATTCCCAGGTCCAACTGTAAATCTGTAATTAATTGGAGCCAAAAAAAACGTTGACGGAGGAATCCACCACATCCAATAGGGAAGCACATTTGTCCTCATGTTAAACAACTTGTCACCTCACGTCTTCAACCGGTTTTGTGGGCTTTTTTCCCTTGGTTTATATATAAAAGGGTAAAATATTTAAACTACCTCTACGTTTTAAGCACAAATGGTAGTTATTCTTTTAAAATACGATAAATTACAAAGACCCCCTCTACTTTGTTATTATGATCATGAGTTCGATAGCTTCCGTTGAAATCATCCGTTGTAATATTTTTAAATCTCCATACTATGTTTGTAATAATTATTCAAAAAAAATACTATTTATCTTCCCCGATCTCTCTTCTTCCCCTTCCCCTTTCTCTCCTCCCTTTTCTTCTACCCGATATCAAGGAGAATAAGCTCTTCATAATGATCACTACGAGCTAGCAGTTGTATAGTCAAAACATACAGATTTGGGAGTTTTTCCACAGCCACACTCCGTAAGTACTCAACAATGATAGCAACCAAATGAGCAGGGCCTCCAGCCATCTCTTCCTCAACGAGAGCAAATACAAAACTATACATTTTATTTCATCAAGTGAAATTGCCACAGAAGGAACTCGTGACTCCACAAAAGCATTAGAGTCAAATCAACTGCTGCTAGGAATTTTAACCTCAAGTTTCATATGTGAACAAATCCAGCCTACTAGTTTTTACAATTACGACATCGCAAGTTGGACAATCTGTCCAAAAAAAAACCCAGTATGCTCTCAGACTCCAACCTACATCTATGAATCAAAGCCTCCCCGGTTTCTCTGTTCTTGAACTGAATCTCATGATTTTATTATCTCTGAGCTTTATAATTCTGAATACCTTTTGTGGAAAGACAATTTTAGTTCTATCTTGAGCAATTGCAGAAAATCCAATTCCACAATACTTCATTGGAAAAACTTCTGCCCCAGACCCCCAGTTCATTCAAACTTCAAGAGAAACTGGAGGAGTATCTCCTTTGCTATAGTTCCACCTCTTCATTAGTCATTACCACACATGAAAAGATTCAAAACCAGAGAATATCCTCATGTCTCCACTCTTCTCCTCTTCCTACTCATCACCTTCTCCTCTACTGCTGCTTCTAACCGGTCACCCATCAAAACCATCGTAATCCTTGTCCTCGAGGACCAGTCCATCAATCAAATGCTCGAATGGATGAAGAAATCGGTCAACCCATCAACCAATGGAGTTACAAGCAAGGAATGCAACCCTGTGCCAACTAAAACCCCATAGTCCCAATCAATCTGCTTTATCGACGATGCCAAGTTTGTTGATTCGGATCCTGGATACTCATTCAAGGCTGTCCAAGAACAGGTCTTTGGATCCAACCTCATTCCTTCTATGTCAGGATTTGTCGAGCAAGCTCTAACAATGTCTTCCAATCTCTCAAACACCGTGATGAAAGGATTCAAACCCGAAAATGTACCCATATACGCCTCCCTAGTGCGTGAATTCACCATCTTTGATTGATGTTTCTCCATGATTCCTGGGCCAACCCAACCAAACAGGCTCTTCGTCTACTCTGCAACGTCTCACGGTTCGACCAACCACATCAAGAAGCAGCTAGCTATAGGCTACCCACAGAAGACCATCTTCGACGAGCACAATGGGTTCTTCGATCATGTAAACAATAGGTTAAATAGGATTGAGAGAGAGAAATAATGAGAGAGAATGGTGAGGGAGGCCACGGCGGTTCATTTCGGAGAGTTGGGAGAGAGAAAGAACGAGAGAGGATGGTGAGGGAGGGGAAAAGAAGAGAAGAAAGGGAAAAGAACAGGTTAAATAGGTTTTAAGAGAAATGGGCAAAAAAGAAAATAAAAAAGTTTAGTGGGGTATTTTGGTAATTTAACACATTCTATCTGATTTAACGGTCAAGGGGGTCTTTGTCTCACGTCATAGTATAAGGGGGTCTTTGTCGCAAAACAAATATGGGGGGTCTTTGTCACAGACTGCATAGTACAGGGAGGGTCTTTGTAATTTACCCTTTTAAAATAAAGGGTGAGATACAAAACCTTGCCTAAGGTTTCCGATAAATATAAAAAGCATATATGTAGCTTTACTTTAACAAAAACATCCCTTGAATATTTAAAAAACTTGATAAAAATCTCTCTTACGAAAATTGTTGAAATTACAAAATTGCCTTTGATTAATTGTGAAAGTGTAAATGGTGCTCGTTCAACAACCTATGGTGCTATGGCTGCGTTTGGAAACAATGCAAATGGAGTGTAAATTCCAATTCGGGGTAAATTTGCACTCTAATTCACTTTTGACTGTATTCGGCATTATTACATTTATGCATTGACAAATGAAACATATTTCCCAATGCATATTTACATTGATAATAAGATGTAAAAGTACATTAATAAAAAGAAGTAAATTTCCATTCAAGTGGGCTTTTGATAAAAAAAATGCATATGCTTTAATGGAATTTGTGTTTGCATCCATTACACTAAAAGTCTGTTTGGTAAGAAGGTAAAATTGTCAATGCAAAACTAACCCAATTTTGAAATTTATATATGGAACGTTTTACACTCTACATATTTGTTGGAGTGGTCACATTGATTATTAGAGTGGTAACGTTGAAAACCACGTTGTAAGAGATCAATAGACTCCTATTAATTAATAAAGAATGGAAGCAAAATGTAATGTGTTCAAAAACTTCAAAGTCCTTGATGGGAGGACTTTTTGAATGCCTCAAGAGCACCTATAAATAGAGTCTGTCACCACTCGGCAAGGCGTCCTCTTAGTTGCTTCTATCCCATCGTTGGAAGCCTGGAGTCGAGTGGAGAATGTCTCAGACAAGCAAACTGAGTAAGAGTTTTCTTCAAGTCTTGAGTAGCCAAAATGGAAGGTATGCGCCTATTTGATTTTCTCTTTAGTTTTAAAATGCTTAGAGGTGAATGTTATTTCCAACATTCTTTTTCTACAAATTGGTATTAGAGCCATCCAAAATGCTTAAAAACAAAAATTGCATTTACTGGCGATTTGGCCAGATTCTGATGAAATATATGTTGGAAACAGATCCCTAGTTGACCGTCGTCCATACCTGATCTATTGAAGGCTGACCAATCGCTGGAGATGACCAAAAATAGATGGTCTAAATTTGGTGTTTTAACTCAGGTTGCACAAAACCCGATTGAGCAAGTCGGGCAAAGAAGATGAAAATTTCGAGTAAACTATGACCCATTTTCGACAAACCCGTACCGTATACGGTGGGCCATCGTGGCCATGGTACCGTGTCAGGCATGACACACACACCGAACCATTCGGATCGATTTAATCCGGTCCATTCGAACCAAATCGGTTTTGAACTCACCAAAATAGGTTTTGGGACCGATTCACGGGATATTTAGTATATCAACACCTAATTAATATATTTTTGACCATTTATTCTAAACTAAGTTGCTTTTTTGCACTTTTGTTTGGCAATAAAATGCTCGGTTCAGCCTTAAATAAACTAAGGAATGTGCAATATAATGATTGATTATTCATTTGTTCTTAAGATCAATTTGAGGACTAAAAGACAAAGCATTTGGGGCTCAAATTGGTATCAAATACTTGTGATTTTGCATTAGTTGACCATTCCATTGAACCCATGAATGATTTACCCAAATGTTACATTATTTATCATAGTTTAATTGAGTGATTAAGGGAACTTCATGTGTGTATATTTATTATTAAATACTTGAACCTAGAGGTTTAAGTGATTAATGGTCATTATATACATGCGTGGTTTGCCTTGTAGTGTGATTAAACTCACATGGTTATTATGAAATCATTCGTGAACCCAAAGGAGAGAGGGTGATTTTATATATAACTTTGTCATTTGTAGTTTGTTTATTTCACTCCTAATGTATAAATTTGGTATTCATATTTGCATGGCAGCCTTGAACGCTCAAAACCTATTTGCTCAATTTCAATCACTCCATTGAACCCTTGAATGGAACCAACTAAAAGAGATGGAGAAGTCAGATTAACACAGTCTTGGGAGCCTGTGGATATGGCAATTGCCTCACACAACCCAAACCTTTACAACCTCCAACAAATGCAAGTAACCAAGCTCACACTAGATATAACAGTTGGCAACAAGCCTATAAAATGGCTCTTCTTATTATTCAAAGTTGAATTTTCGAACCACTGAAGGCTGGCATTCCCATTTTTGATACTTCTAGGGAAACCCTTGATACTATCAATAGTCAGTTTATAGGCTCCATAAAGGCCATGATCATGAGTTTGCTTTCCCAACTCTTTGTTGTAAAATTTAAACAACATGAGAATATTAGAGAATTCATTAGTAAAGTATATGGGATTGTTTATCAACTACGCGATCTGAAGATGAACTTAGATATGATTTCCTTGTTTATGCATTGTTATTTGCTTTGCCTAAGTCATTTGAAACCTATGTGGTTAATTACAATACTAGTACTCACAAATGGAGTGTGAATGAGTTGATAAACCAATGTGTTCTAGAGGAGGAGAGACAGAAGAAAGGCAAAATTGAATCTACACATGTTGCTACTCTGGGACCAAAAAAAAAGACAGTTTAAGAAGAATGGAAAAAGGAAAAACCATAAGTATAACCCTAAGGAGAAAAAATTCACTAAGCCTGAATAGAAGAAGGTAGAAGGAATTTTCTATAATTATTGCAAAAAACCAGGACACTACAAGTCTAATTGTTGGAAGTTAAAGAAGAAGGAGAGCAAGCAACGTAACGCCTTAGCCTTAGTGTGCTCAGAATTGAATTTTGTGGATATACCCTTAAATACATTTTGGATTGATTCTGGCTATACTGTTCACATTTCAAATACCTTACAAGGGTTCCTGAACGTAAGGAATGTTGATTTGGAGAGCATCTACATCTACATGGGGAATGCAGAGCATGTCAGAGTCTTAGGAATTGGCACTTATAGACTTATCTTAGAATCTAGATTCACACTAGATCTTTTTGACACTTATTATGTGCCTTCTATTAGAAGAAACTTAATTTCAGTTTCAAAGTTAAATACTTGTGGGTATTCATTTTATTTTTCTGGAGGAGGTCTTACTATCAGTTATGGTTTGAATAATATTCGCTTTGCAACTTGTTTCGATGGGCTTTATATTGATCAATCATATGCAAAATCATTATTGCTTGTGAATGTTGAATCTTGTCATGTTGACAACTTGCCACTTAAAAGAAAAGAGATGGAACCTTCATCTTAATAAACTAGTAAGAGAGGGAACATTGGCAAGGGTAGATTTTGACGATCTTAGTGATTGTGTAGATTGCCTTAAGGGTAAATGACTAGAAAACTATTTCCCATGGGTACTAGGTGTACTAGGCTCCTTTAGATCATTCACACTGATATTTGTGGTCCTTTCAAAGTTCCTGCTTGAAGTGTACATAGATACTTTATTACATTTATTAATGATTGTTCTTGATTTGGTTATCTATATCTAAATGAGAAAAAATTAGATGCCTTACAAACATTCAATGTTTACAAAGTTGAGGTGGAAAATCAACTGGATAAAAGAATCAAAATTGTAAGGTCTGATAGAGGTGGTGAGTTTGAGATTTTTGATGCCTTTCTTCAAGAGCATGGGATTATTCATAAACCTCAATAGCTTGTATGCCTCGACAAAATGGCATTGCTGGAAGAAGAAATAGGACGTTAATGGATATGGTGTATGGTATGATGAGCAATGCCACCTTACCTACATCATTCTGGGAGAAGCTATTAAAATGGTAGTTTATGTCTTGAATAGAGTGCCTTCTAAATCGGTGCCCAAAACACCATTTGAGATATGGACTGGAAACAAGCCAAGTTTGAATCACCTACGTGTATGGAGTTGTGCTGTTGAAGCTAAGATTTTATCTCTAGGATTACCTTAAACTTCATCCAAATCCATTAGTTGCTACTTTGTGGGGTATCCAGAAAGATCAAAGGGATATAGGCTGTATGATCCATCAAACCCTACCATCATCAAATCTAGGGATGTGAAGTTTTTTGAAACTAGTAATGACAATTTTGAAAGGGACAAAATTCAAATGGAAGACTTGATTGATGAAGTTTACCGGATCTCATTCCAAATGTTATTCCAAATAATGTTGATGTTGGACCCTTACAGAGACCTCAAAGAATTAGAAGACCTGCAATTCCAAATGGTTGGTTGCTAATGATCCAGGAAATTATTCAAAAGCCTTAAAACATTAGAATTCTAAGCAATGATTGGAAGACATGAAAGAAGAAATTAAATCTATGGAACATAACTCAGTATGGGAGTTGGTTGATTTGTCAAAGGGGAGTAAACCCATTGGTTGTAAATGTGTCTTTAAGACCAAAAGAAGCTCTAATGGAACCATTGAGAAATTTAAGGAACAATTGGTTGCTAAGGGATTCGCTCAAAGAAAAGGAGTAGATTATGATGAGACTTTTTTGCCAGTATCCAAAAAGGATTCATTCCGTTAATTAATGGCATTGGTAGCTCACTATGACAATGATTTATTTCAAATGGATGTAAAAACTGCTTTTCTCAATGGAGAATTGGAAGAAGTTACTTATATGCTTCAAGCAAAAGGTTTTATCATAGAAGAAAAAGAACAGAAGGTTTGTAGATTAGAAAATCCATTTATGGACTTAAACAAGCTTCAAGACAATGGTACATCAAATTCCATACTGTCATAACATCGTTTGGATTCAAAGAGAACGTTTTAGACAATTGTATCTATGTGAAGGTCAGTGGAAGTAGAGTTGCTTTTTTAATATTATATGTTGATGATATCCTCTTATCAGGAAATTATTGGTCAATGTTGTTAGAAACTAAGCAATTCTTATCTACCTCATTTGACATGAAAGATCTTGGTGAGGCATCCTATGTTTTGGGAATTAAAATATGTCAAAATAGGAAGTTGAGACTTCTTAGCCTTTCATAAGAAACTTACATAAAGAGAACGCTGAAGAAATTTGGCATGGAATCTTATTCTTTTGGAGAATCTCCATTTGTTAAAGGGGACACTTTAAGTCTTGATCAATGTCCTAAGAATGACTTAGAGCGGGAAAAATTGAAGAACATCCCTTGTGCGTCTATAGTTGGAAGCCTAATGTATGCCATGATTTGTACCTGACCTAACTTATGTTTTACAGTAGAAATGTTGTGGAGATGTCAAAGCAATCCAGGATGGAAACATTGGCAAATAGTTAAAAAGGTGGTGTGTCCGGAAGCGGATCGTTAAACGCTCTGGAACACTAGTTTAAACATTTATAATTTTTACTATTTCTTAAACAACTACTAACATAGTAAAGTGATGAGAACGGGTTGTATCCACAGGGAAGTGAGGGAAAAATCAATATGTACTCAAATCCAGACAAGAGAACACAAGAAGGAGTTGCATAAATATAAAAATTAATTAATTAAACTATAAAAATATAGAATTTGAATAGTGTTGAAAGTGCAGAAACATAAATAAATACAAAAATAAATAAACGAAAGAAATGAAATAAAAATCTATAATCCAATTAGAGGTAGCAGTCTCTGGATCTCTCCTTTGACCCTCAAACTTCTCGAGCTAGGCCTTCTGTCTTACCTGGCTGAATTCCAGATCTGTAGAAAAGAAAGCGAAGATCAAACAACATGAAAATAAATTGCAAAAAGGAAATAACAAAACTGGAATTGAAATAACAGAAATTAAAACTAAGATAAAGTAAAAGTGGTTGGGATCCGATTCTAGTGGTGGCAATAGTGGTGTTGGCGAACTGCAAATAAGGACCCCTCCTCTTGCTTGGGCGTCCTCCTCTTCCTAAACCCTTGAACTTTTCAAGATCAGCCTTCCATCTTACCTGGGGACAGAATCCAACCCTTTCTCAGGAGCCTTTAGGTCCTTTTTATAGAGAATGGTGGATATAATTGGGATTAGAAAGAAAGAGGGGGGCGACAACTGGGTTTTAGCAAAGATATGAGTGCCCTAGGGTTTCTAATGAAGGGTTAGGATGGTTATGGGATGACCCTAAGGGTGAGAAGAGAATGAGAGGGCACCCAATATTATGTAAGGCTGAGATTTAATGATTAAAGGTTGAATGGTGAAGATTAGAAGTTGGATGGCTCCTAGGGTTAGAATGCTAAAAAGAGAGTGCCCTAGAATGGATGGTGGAGATTAGAAGGGATGGAAGGTGAGGATTTAGCAGTTAGAGGCGGCTTGGGTTTGTCAAGAGTAAAAAGAATGGGTTAAAAGATGCCTTGGGGTTTGCTATGGCGTGGAGAGCATGCTAATACTGTAGGAGGGGCACCAAACTGGGTTTAGCAGCTAGGAGGCATTCACCTACTTTTAGTTTTTCACAAAACACCCCCTCTCTCAGCTGAACTTCACACCAACTTCCTAAAATATGCATTTCATCCATGAAAACTTCTCAGTTTTCCCTGGAATTTGCACATAGACCCTTAGAGGTCACAACATTGAATTTAACTGGGAAAATGACTTACTTTGATTATTCTAAGGCCAAAAATACCCCTGAATTAATGCCCTTAAGGCATCAAAATGCAAAATTATCAAAAGGTAATGAGATACCTTCAATGAACTAAGCACTATATGCTCATATATGGCCAAGTTTAAAATCTGGAGGTGACTGGATATGATGACTCTAATTATAAGGGATGTTCAGATTCCAGAAAATCTACATTTGGGTATGTTTTTATGATGGCTAGAGGAGCCAAAAACAGACATGCGTGGCTCTATCTACCTTGGAGGCATAATACATCTCTTATTGTGAGACTACACGTCATGCCATATGGTTGAGAAACTTTCTAAGAGGATTGCCCGTTGTTGACTTTGTATCCAGATCCTTATAACTTTATTATGATAATTCCACTACAACTGCACTTTCTAAGGATGCACAACATCACTCAAGAGCTAAACATATCAGTGTCAAGTATCATTTTGTTCGTGAAAAGGTGCATGATGGGTCAATAAATATATCTTATGTTGCCTCATAAAGCAATATAGCAGATCTTATGACTAAAGGACTTCCAATTAGAACATTCAAACAACATGTTAGTGATATGGTAGTACGTAATGTAAATGAATTTATTTAATTAGTGGGAGCTTGTTTTGTATTTCACATATTTGTTATCATGTGCACATTTGATTCGGGTAGTTTATCACTAACAGTTGTTTTTCGTCATCCTGATATCTAGATGATATATACCATAATGGTTTGTTGATTGTTACTGGGGTTGTGAGCTGATTCTATTATGCCCAGTTTGGTAACTTTGTAACTTGGGGGTGGTGATTTTGTAAATACTTCGACATGAAAATGGGTTTTGCTTGCATTAAATTGACAAGGATCTCTTCATGCTCAAGTATTTGCTGAATTCATCAAAACCAAGGTAGTTAACATCCTTGCCTCATTTCTTTAGAAAATTCCAATCTTAAATAAATAAAAAGACAACAAACAACAAACCAAGTGGGAGATTATTGGAGTGGTTGCGCTGATTGTTGGAGTGGTAACATTGAAGACAATGTTGTAGGAGATCAATAGACTCCTATTAATTAATAAAGAACTAAAGCAGAATGTAATGTGTTCAGAGACTTCAAAGTCCTTGATGGGAGGACTTTATGAATGCCTCAAGAACACCTATCAAAGCTTTATTCCTAACTCTATATATTTGTCCAATTAAAACGGGGCACAATGCAAGATGGATCCTTTACTCTCTTTTCTCACCATCGATCTCTCTCTCCCAAAGTCATCAGCCTACACCTGTCTAGTTTTGCAACTGAAAACCCCTCTCGAAGGTGTCTTTGAGAGGAGTGGAGAAGTCATCTGCATTTGCCTATTTTTTCTCCCCCTCACCACCTTCAATTCTAACCACTCTAGGCCCTTGATCTGGTTTAGGGACAACTTGGCGAAGGAGATTTTAAGAATGCCATCCTCCAGAACTTGCCATGAGATCGCTTCACTCGGTGCTAGTGGTCTTCTTTATTCTCCTCTTCCCTCTATCTTCAATTCTTCCTTCTTCAAACCATGAGCGTCGAGCATGATAAAGTGAGCGTCGGGTGTCTCTTTCTAGTCAACCCTAGTAGGAGAAATGACCAATTCATCCTTCTTAGTTTCAAAAGGAATATTCATCAATACTTTGAATGTATTTGGGAACCTATTTGCCTAAAAATCCCATAGGAGACTTCGTGGGCGGTTTAGGAGCAACAACAATAAGCATCTATAAACGAGGTTGACACCGTGAGTTGTGTAAAGAAACTAATAGCAAAGATGGCAAGGCAACCTCATTTTCTTTGTTATTGCAAAAACACTAAACAAGCTTATTTGATTTTAAGAGTAAGAAAATAACAAGGAAAAAAGTTGGTTGTTGTTACGTTGTTGGTTATCAATGAGCAGTTTTCTGATTCTGTACTGGAGTACCTCTTCTTTTCTTTATTCTACTTTATTTTATCACCTCTCCAATTTTTTTTCTTTAATAGTTTGAAAATAGTATTAAAACAACATTATAGTTCCTTTGTTGAACTTTTAAAAAGATGTTGGATAATAGTAGCTATGATCAAGGTTGTGACTGCATGCTTCACTAACACCGCCGAAGAGCTCATTAGAGAGGTCAAGATGGCATATTATGCTTGTGTTTGGACGGGAAAGGCGGGAACTGCGTTTGTAGTGGAGAAGTCACCAAATTTTAATGGTTGCTAGGGACCTTAATTACACCAAGATCGAGGGTCTAAAATAGTTGTATTCCTTCAATTGAGTTCTGGGATAGGAAAAGAGGATAAAGAGGTTGAAAGGGAGATTTTTTGTCAATTTTCAAATAGGGGTATTTTAGAAAAAATATGTGAATAATTTATAAAAGGGTAAAATGGGTATTTGAAAAAAATGATGCATTGGTCTAATGTTTTTCATCTAGGTCAATGACAGAATGGAGGTTTTTGTCGAGTTCTTTAAAAGTTCAAGGGAGTTTTTTTGTTACAGTGAAACTATAGGGAAGGTTTTTATGATTGTCAAAAACTTCAAGGATTTTTGTATTTTACCTAAAATAGAACCCAATGGTAATTCTTTTTCTTCTCTCCCACTTCTTCATCACTTTAATTAATATGTAGAGCTAATTAAACAAATATTTCGATTGCAATTCAATCCCATCAAGCATTCACTACAATAAGTAAAAGCATATAGATGAAGAAATTAACTTTTTCAGTATAATTGTGAATGCATTTTAATTTGTGAGCATCTAAACATATTAGATGGGAATTAAATTTTGCCAAATAAGTAACTATAAAGCAATGAGATTTTTCTAATTAGGTTTCAAGTGTTTGATTTTCTCAAGCTAATAGGGAGCAAACTTCTACTTATTAGGTCTATGATGTGAATGCCTTCTTTTTTCATTTACCTTTGTATCATTTTGGTAGGGCCCATTATTGCTAAAATTTGTTGCTCATATGTCATTTGTTATTTGTCTCTGTTTCTAGTGCACAATTCGTTGGTTCATTTTGTTTTAATGTAGTTTTAATAAAATATAAGAAAAATAATTATTTTGTAGACTAATTCTAATAATAGAACCATAAGCAAACTTCACCCTATTTCAATAATATTGACTAGATAAGATTTTCTAAAAATACTTATATATAAAAAGGGGAACATTAGGCTCACCAACATGGTCTTATTGTCTATTTTCAGATGTTGGTTGGTTTTTGTGATCCATATTTGTTTGAAATACCAGTGAGGTGCATTCATGATATTTCTCTACAATAAATAAGAAAATATTGAAGACTATAGCAAACTAATAATGGGTTTGTGAGTAATAAAATATGCAAACTTCACTTGGCTCATTTGGTTACCAACTATGCTTGAATCTAATGAAACCTCTAGCAACTCTATCATGCTTATAGGTTGTGAGTAGTAAACTAGTAAGTTCTAGACTATTTGCCAATTAAATGGTACCAATTTCCATTGCATATGATTGACATGCAAATTGATTAAGATCGAGAGTATTTGCCATGATTGAACCAATACCATATGACTCTTATTAAACAAAAATATATAAAAAAAAAAACAAACATGTCAAGAACTAAAGATGTAATAGTAATAATAACTAAAGATAAGCTGAAGGTTGAACTTCCATTGTCAAACTAGCTGAAATTTGTAGCTAAGGTTGTGAATTCTTTTTACTCGTCTTTCTTTTTTCAAATGGTTGCTTTATTCTACCACCACCACAACTAGTCTTGCCACTCTTGGATTTCTTTCCAAATCTTGACACCTTGTTTCTGACATCATCAAATGATATTACATTTGTTTATTTTCTCTTTGCCTCCTTATTTTGTAAATTCTCAACCAATTGACAAGATCTTAATTGACTACCATGTTGTGTATACACATTCAAATCATCTTCAGTATTTATAGAATGAGTAGTTTGTCTACCATTTGAAACATCCACTTTCATTATTTTTTCGACTCCAATATGAATATTTTGAAACTCATTCAATGCATACTAGTAAGGTTTTTCATTTTTTATAGCCCAATTTGATATGTATCATGAAATTCTCACTAGTTCAGTTGTCTTCATCGTATATCTACAGTTTGGGTCAATCTTAATTGCATTACCATGATAGTTTATTGCAACTCCATCTTTTGCATTTCTTATCCATTGTTTCAAAATGTACTATGATGGAAGATGTATGAACTTCTTTTTAGAAAACACTTTCAACCCATGAGTACAAAGCAACCAAAAAACTTAAAATTTCTACAACCAAAAAACATACTCGTACTTTTTGCCACAGTGATTTTAATCCCTTCATTAACTTCAATTTTGTTGTCTATAAAACAAATCATAGAATTGTAATACTCCTCAAATTCCCTGAAAATTGTGGGAGTATAAACCTCTACAATTAATTGAATAAATGATACTTATATGCTCAAATGGGGCTTGCTTTAGATCATCTTGAAATCAATCTCTAGTTTTTTTTTTGTGCCTATCTTTCACAACTCTTTCAAAATGGTCCAAAAATCGAGATGTGATCAATGATGTCTTCAAATAACCCTTGATAAATTATTCATGATTTCACTCATTTAAGTGCTTTTTATATTTGTAGAAAGGTGGTCATCTCATAAATTAATGTCCACTTCTCTTTCACTTTAAATAACCCTTTCAACTATTTATTCTCTTTCAAATTATAATTACAAAGCATCCATTCTCATGCTATGAGAAATTCATCATCTTTTTCATAATCATATATCAATTTGCTAAACTCATTCTCAAATGTCTTGAAAATACAAAAAACGTGCAACAAGTATTTAATTGCATTTTGATAAATGTGTCAAATGCAAAGGCGATGATTAGCCTTTAGGAAGACATATTGTATGGCCTTTGCAATTATTGCACATTGATTTGTTAAGATTATTATTGGCTTTTCCCTATCCATTGCATTCAAGAATGATTAAAAATCCACTTAAATGATTCAATAGTCTCATAATACATTAATGCAACTCTAAATATTACTATTTGGATATGGTAATTAACATTGACAAATGATTGTAAGCTCAATTGGTTATAAAGGTGGTGTCAATGCAAGTTACATCCCAAAACAAATGATAGTCAAATACCATTCTTGTATTAATCCAAAAGGCATTTGTAATTTGATATACAGAATCAAGTTGTATGGAGTGAAAGGGTGAAGATTTTTCCATTCGCAACTTCTTAAAAAAGTTTTAAATATCTCATGCATTACCCATTTCCATATTATTAATCTCTTTGTACACATCTAATTATGATAACCAGCATGAGTGAATCCTAGATTCTCAACTCGTCCAAGTTGATTGGCTATATACTCCATAATGGCTTTTGGACAATGGTAGAGTCAGGAATTTTCTCTTGGGGGGTGGCAAGTTAAACAAGAAAATGAGGTGAGAGTAGAAGAGGTATGTTATGTAGGAAAATGGAGTGGGAAGGTTTGACTCATTTTATTACATTCTTTACCTTATCTCTATTTAGAAACTATATATAAATATTATCTAACAAAAAAGTTTGGGGGCCAAGGACCCTCCCACCAACATACTTGGCTCCACCCATGCTTTTGGAGTTATACCTAACTTATTTTCAAAATTAGCTTAAGTAGTTTGGGCCACTATCATTCTCCTATATAACCTTAGCACGCATGTTTTGCTTGGAGTTATAACCTCATGATTGTGTTCATCTTCAAACTAAGTGATGCAATATTGACCACTTTCTTTCAAAGCAACAAGCATTGTGTGCCTAACATCTAGTTATTACATTGTCATGATGATATTTCACATTATCTATTTGTCCATCTTTTTGGTAATCCTGAGCAAAATAACAAAAGTTATATTTCTTATTAATTTATTTTATGTTGTATGTCCATTGCTCTTTTGAGTATTAAATCAAATACTTATGGCATCTTTATTGTAAAATAGATATGCATCATCCAAATTATCAAAAAAATATTCCCAACTTTGGCTCTTCTATAGTGCTATCTATTCATCATCAATCCCTTCATCAAATACCAATTTACATGCAACATATCAATCATTATTTGCAAGATTTTCATCTTTACTATAGAACCTAATACATTTTTCATCTTGTTTATCCATTTAAAAGTTCTTACCAAGATACCACACATTCTTTAAAAATTAGCTACAGTTCAAGAGAAAAAGCACTCATGCATGCATGATTATAATGCTTTTAATATCAAATAAAAAAAAACATGAGGATTATGAAAATCTATAGGGATCACCACCCCCATAATACACAAATACTTGACATTAACAAACAAATGTTATCAGTCCTTCCATAATGCCCCTAAAACATAACTACAAAATGCATTGTAAGAATTTAATAGTCCTAGAGGATCATAGCCCAAGGTGTAATTATATTCTAGCAATTGTAAGAGAGGCCTCTTGGGGAGTTTTATTTCTAAACTAATTAAAAATTTATGTTGTAGTGGCAGTGATCTTTAGGGCATGTTCATTTTCTCTGAAGTCTGGCATCTAAAAGTGCAATAATTACATTAAGAGGTATATTGGTATTTGTGAACTTTTCTTTCCTCTTAACTTTGAATGAAAAAAAAATGTTGTTTTGAACTCTGAATTCTAAAAATTATCAAATATCCATTTTGACCCCATATATTAGAGTTTTTATTTGTCTTTCTAAGGGTATCATTGGAAAACAAAAAGTTGTATGATTACACTTTAAGAAATAATAGATAAGAGAAAACAAACAACTATTTTTCTCTTAAAGTTGAAAGATTTCTCTTAAGAGATAAGAGTTAAGAGGAAACAAACATGACTTTAGTATGAATTTTCATAAGCCCACCTTCTAATATCCAAAACCATGGGAGTTAAAAATTGAAATAATCTAGTTTTGATGTGAGCCAATTTGTCTCATGCCATAAGAATTAAGAAGTTTTGATGGTTTTAATTATGTTTGATAGGTGTTGGAGACTCTATTACACTAAGGTTTAAAACTTGTTAGAATTTTTGAAATTTCAACATTTTTTCCTTGTTCCAAGGATGATTGGAATGGAGGGTTGAAAAATACCTAGTTTTAGCCCATAATAGGTTATAAATAGGATAAAATTTGGATGGTTATGTAAAATCTATACTACTAATAAAAAAGCGAATAGCTCTACATTCTAGACTTTTCCTTGGACCTTTACTACCCTTCTTTGTCTAACTGCTTAGTTAGCAAATGAAGGGCAAATTGGTAAATGCATTCATCATTGCAGGTGTGTTTCGCCGAGGCCCTCTCTCCCACTACTTCGTTTCTCCCTCTTCGGTTTTTCTCTCGGAACTAAGAAAAAAGACATTATCTTCCACTTGTTCTGAATCTTTTGGTAAGTTTTTCTACTTCAAACCCTTAGTCTTTCGGTTGAGATTACCCTATCTCCCATGAACAATTCCACTATCACCCATTCGGTTTCTCTCTTAGAAATGAGAAAGAAGACCATATTCCCTACGTCTTTATACTCTATTTCATTTGAGAATGAACTCTCCCACAAAGTTTCCCACCATTTCTCTCATGACTAGGGATTACAGTTATCTGGAAATCTATATAAATGAGGTTTGTGCTTCCCTTGGAATATGCACAATTCCAATAGAGCAACCGGAGGACTCATTTGTGAAAGAGGAAAGCAATGGAGGACTGAATATTCGACTAGAAGAGCAACAGAAGGAAAAAACTCAACCAAATAAAAAGGGGAATTTTTAAAGGTAATGTTTAATATTGAATTCCTTATTTTTCATTCTTGTTGTTGGTTCATGTAATTACAACATTTACATGTGGAATAATGAATTTGCATCATTTAATTCATGTAATTACAACGTTTATAAAAAGATATTTCATTAGGACATTTAATTAATGTAAGTACAATATTTATCCCTTTTATTATCTTTATTTATCCCTTTTAATTCATGTAATTACAACATTTACATGTGGATAATGAAATTGTCAATGATGCAATTGCATCATTTATTTTCTATTTAATATAAATTCATTATGGTTGAGAGCAATTGTCGGTGATGCATTTGCATCACTTAATTTTTCTATTTAATGAAATTGAAGTTATTTTTCTATTTAATCAAATTGAGAAATCAAGTTCCATTATCTATTTAATGTACTATAATTTATTTTAGGTGTTACAAAATTTAGATAGATTTTTTTAAGGCTTAAATCAAATTTCATTCATTCAATTTGATTCATTAATTTTTTTAGGTGTTACACCATTTTGTTTCATTTTCTATTGTTTGATGTTATTCATTGTTTCTTTTATATGAAATTACAGTTAATGTATCAGTTTATTTTATCATTTCACTTAGTACGCACATGACAACATTTAACGAGATGGGTATTAACTTAAAAAATGCACCTAATGAGATGTGCTCTAAATTGCGCATGTCAACTCCCATATTCTTAGTTGAAGAACTCGGAAAGGATTTCAATGCCTCTATTCTGATCACAATCGGAGCCGACAATTGAAAATTCTATGGAAATTGATGTAATTTTAGAAATGACATGAATTATGAAAACTTACAATTTTATATGCATAAATGCTCAAAATTAGAAATGTACATTGATGATTTGAAAACAGAGCTACTTAAACTAAAAAATAGCCTTAATGACACTGGATTTGTGAGAAATGAAGGTACTGATGATGAAGAACTAGGAGAAGATGATGAATACGTTGTAGGGGGAATTTAGTTTATCTTGTGTTTAGTTCATGGATGATGTTAGAGTGAATCATAGTAATAGTGCTTGTTTTTATCGTCATGTTTTAAGTTTCATTGACAAGGTTGTTTATGTTCTAGGACAGTTTATAATAGATTTCCATGTACAAGGTTGTTCTTGTTATTATTATATCAAGTATTAATGGAGCAAAATCAAGAAGACCAAAAAGAATGTAACATTTACAACATTAGGTAGTAAATACAATGCAGAATTTTCATCATCAAGCTCTCAAACCTCAATGAAACCTCATCATATCAATCAAACTAATCTGTATCAATTCCAATTGCAGAAACCCCTCTGAACAACAACTTTTATCCAAAAAGACCAAGCTTAATTTTTTCCTGATTTCCTCATAAAAGTTCCACAAAAATCATATACTTAATACAATTCAAGCTCTAATAGAATGTAACATTCACTCTTCAAGCAGTCACACTTGCTAATGTAATCTAAACAGACTATTGACATCAACAAGGCTCCATAAGAGTAGTAATCAGCATAAGCAAACTTATGGTTGTTCTGCTACCAACTTGCAATAAAAAAATACAGAGTAAGAAGAGTAAAAAAAGTGGATATCATATACACTCTCCTTCATGCACTTATAATAAACAATGTAAATCCAAACCTTAACAGCTTCTTCTTCTTCATTGTTCAACTCTGGTCTTTCCCTAGCATGTTCACTACCTCTATCTTGATTGTCCAAATGGCTTGTTTTTTTGAAGACTAAATCTGTGTTTTTTGCTATTTATAGATAATAGTGATGAATTTTATTAATATGAATAGGAGATAATACACACCAAAAGCACCCACATGTAGATAAGTTTATCTTACCAAAAGAAGAAAAACCAACTAGAAATGAGCCTATAAAATTTATTACCTGTTTACCACTTGCTTGGCCAAAGAGTCATCCAAGCTATTTGCCAACCTGAGTACCCATTCATAGCTTATTATCATATTCATTGTTAACTACTTAACAACACAACAAAGATAACAGATAATTAATAGAGAGCACATGGTTCTACACCATGTGAAAATAGAAAGATAACAGAGAATTAATGTTTGTTGTGCTGATTACCCAGGAACAGAGCTAATATATGACAATTTGTATATCCGAAAACACCCCCCCACACCTAAAGATCCCAAGTTGCCATATCTAAACACATCAAAGTTGAACTTTATGTAGTTGTTTTTAGGCAAAAACCAAACTTGCTAAGTTCTAATCTTAAGATCTTTAGTTTTTGAATTTTATAACAACAAAACCATTCTTTGTTTGAAGAAATATTATTTTTGTTCAGTTTGAAATGCCATTAATTGCATTACTCTCTTGTGCAGGAAGAGGGTTAGTGGTTGTTTGAGTTTTGTTATCAACAGCAGTTGTGGCAATTTCATTTGGAGGAAGATAAGGTAAGCTCTTCAATGCCTCTCAAAGTCTCTTCAATTTTAGATACATTATATGCATTCAGGTAGCTTAATTAAATGATATGAAACTTTTGGATCTACAATTAACAGTCATAAGCAATTGGTTAATCAATAAAAACTACAACCAATCATTTCTCTCTCTCTCTCTCTATCTATATATATATAATTTAATTGTATAGCTTAATTATATATTTTATGGTTTTGAACATCATACATTTAATATATGATCAGCTTTGTCCAAAAATCATTAAGAGATGATAAAAATTATATATAAAAATCAATCTAAAATTCCTGCCACCAAAATATCAAATTGCCTTTGGGAGTAGTCTATGATACTAAGAATCCATGTCTGATACCATGTCTTGTTGTGTCTCATAGGGAGTACTACATTTTTAGTATCCTACTAGTATATGATACTAAGAATCCATGTCTAATACCACGTCTTGTTGTGTCCTGTGGCATTCCTGCATTTTTTGTATATTTTCAAAAGTCTTGTTTATGGTTTGGACCACAGCTCTTTACAAATGTCTGACAAAAGAAAATTTGACTGTAAGGCGTATGGGGTTGAATGGTGAGACATGCATTCTTTGTAATGTGGTGGTGAGAACAATGATAATCTGCTTAGTCATTGCAAAGTAGCTAATTTATTGTGGGAAAGCATTTTTTGTAGTTGTTGGCTGTAAAGCAGTAACTGTAGAAGATTTTATCAAAGACTGTAAGCTTAAGGGTCTAAGCAAGAAAGGCAAAATTGTTTGGAAGCCTATCATCTTTTTGATTAGCCATCTAAATCACTGAGGGATGCAGGTCAATAGTGGATGCACTATGTGCAAGCCACTGAAGGTTAGCATACTTTGTTTATTCTCTCTCTCAAAGACACATTAACCATTTTACATCTTTGTTGATTCCAACAGTGCTTGAATCTAGAAATTTCTTTCAGAAATCCCTTCAAAATGTTTGGTTGTTTTGCTAATAAGCCTTATTTAAAATCCATTTATAGTTATCCCTAAATCTTGGTTCTTGAGATTACAATTATGTTATGTGCATTCTAGTTTCCTTATGAAGTTTGGCTTTATATTTGTTCTATGTGGTTTAAAATTATGAAGGAATTGTTTGACTACTTTTCTGTTATTGTTTACTCCACCTCTCACTTACTAGTAAAAGTTTTTCATTTGATTACTTTTCTTTTGACATGATCACACCATATGAAATTTTGGGTTTTCTCTTTGGCATTTCCTTTCAGATTCCTTAAGGTCCATGAACATGCTTGCTTAGTTTTCCTTGGCTTGCATTTCTTATGGTGCATGGCAGCTCTACATTTAATAGAATTGGAGTTCTTGTCAAATTTACTTTGAAATATCATTGGGTCTTTGAATTGTATTCTTCTTGTGTGGGAGTAACAAAGAAAACAAGCAGGGATCAGACCCCTGAAAATTACACAAGAGGGATTTTATCACAATACAACACTTCTAAAAAAGCACCTAATTTTGTTAACCCATCTACAATAGCATTAAGATCCCTTGGAATCTAGCACAGGCGTACGTTTGTAGCTGCCAATAGATCCCTTGCCTCTGCCTCTGCCTCTTCTATCTTGTTTTAAAAGAAATTTTTAAATGCTTCGGTTTTCAACTTGACAATGTGTTCATTTCTAATTAACTGTAAGCGACAATTTAAATCATTCTTTATTTAATTACCATCAGCTTAAAGCAAACTAAGGGGTTATTTTATTACTACTTGATGCATTTTATATGCAATTTTATTGTTTGGTATCATTTATTTTAGAAATGCTTTTATATGCAATTTTATATGCATTTGGGATGACATTCCTTTCAGCAATAACCATTGAATTTAATAAATTTTTTATAATTAGTAAAAAATGTGATTAATTAATAGTCAATATTACAGATTTTATTTTTTTAGATATGATTTTTATATATCATTTTTTCCTATTAAATCCAGATTTTATCAAGCACATTGTCATCAATTAGTTTACTCAACCAAGTTTAAAGACCTATTGACAAGGTTCTTACCATCTTGTTTGAAGGATTCATCATATTAGGGTTCATTGCTTTGGAGCATTAATTATTTCACTATTTATTGCCTTTTCTCCTTTTTTGCATTTCTTCGTTAACTTTTTTTTCCTTTCTAATGTGAATTTTATTGGTTTACTCGGTACATTAGAATTCATTAAAGTAATTTTGGTAATGTTGGTAATCTAATAAGACTTCTAAGTAGCTTGTTGATGATCTACGCAAAAAACCTGTAGCTTATTGATGACACTAACATTGTAAGAGTATGGTTATGGCTTTGTTTAACTTTTATTTGGTTATTTCCATTAAAACAAAGAAGTTGATTGGACCTGATTTCCCTTAAAGAAAATGAAAAATAAATTAAGATTTCCACTCAAACAATTTGTAATGTTAAGAAAAAGCAAAAGAATCACAAAATAAATATAACATAAGAAATGATATATCAGATCTAAGGCAAAATCTATGGGAAAAGTCATTAATATAATTGTTGACAAAGTGGGTCCTGGGCCTCAATCTCTAAATGTCCTCCTTGACCATCCCATTGTGATCTTTGTTTCATGCTGACCTTGTACTAATATGATGTATGTTGTTTGTGTTGGGGGCTCTTTAGTTTAGAGCTCCTGTAGTGATGTGTTATACCATTACATCTTATCATCAATAAAAAATTATCTTATCTTTCTCAAGAAAAAAATGGGAAGATTTTGGAGATTCCTTTCAATGGAAGGTCCACTTCTCGAATTTTGTGAATATTCCCAATACCCTGCAACTAAAACTAAACTTTGATGGCCCTATGATGGTTACTCTCTTCTATTGGGATAATGAAACTAAACTTTGATGGCTACCCATTGGGCAATTTGAGACAATAGTCTGGTCTAATATCGGGGGAGTGTTTAGAAACCATGAGGGTAAGATCTTATATGTTATTTTAGTCCCATGGGTTGGGAATTCCATCAGAGCTGAACTTTTTGTCCATACTACTAGGACATAAAATGTCTAGAGATTTCAGCTTTAATAGGGTGTAAATAGAAGGGGATTCGTAGGTCATTTATAGGCTATATGCAAGAAAATTTAGTAGGTCCACGGAAATATTGGCAGCAATTAAGAGAAGCTGGATTTGATAAAAAAAAATAATTAAGAGAAGATGGATCTCTTGTAGTTGAGGAGAACTTCTTGTTCCACCGGATTAAAAGATCAAGGAGATAATGAACTCATTGGCAGGGTCAGGAGTGCAAAAGGGCAGGGTAATACTTGAACTTAACAATGCTATTGAGAGGGGAGAAGGTGTATGGGGAGGAAAATTATATGCAATTAGAGTTCAGAGTTTGTTTTTTATGTAAATACACAACAACATGTAATTTATTATAATTAATAAAGTTTTCAGTTGCCTATAAAAATATAAGAAGCATATGAAGAATTTTGAAAAATAAAGGCTACAACCTTCATGCTAATAACATGACACTCTAACCAATTAAATCAGGAATTTATTAATTTAAACACCCCCACACATCTACAATTTGCTTATCTTTCTGTATATTTTGATATTAACTTCAATGGCTTCTTTGTGATGCTTGGGCTATCTTTTGTGTGCATGTTGTCCAAAGCTTTCATATATTTAGCACTTCTTGGACTAGATTTTTTCCTTTGTTATTTTTTACTCTTATCATTCTTTATGAGTTTTGTCATTTCTGTAGTTCTATGTAATGCAAAATTTTTTGCATGTAATGCATGCATGTCTATATTTACAATATACAAATTTTTTCTTACTTTGAAATACTAAATACCTTTTTAAAGATATATAGTATATTTTCATTGGGTGTTAGTTATAAAATGGGAGATTGTAGTAGATTGCCATTTTGAAGAGAGGTGCCTAGCATGTACAAAGAAGGAACCGTGAATTTTTTCGCCCCTTAGACAAGACATCAATCTTCTAGCCCTTTATAAACTCCGCCATCATTTTAGGGCAGCAGCCACTCACCTCGAATAGTTTCCAAATTTATACCAAATCTCAAAGAAGAATTTGAATTGCAGCAATAAGTGACTGATTCTATATGCTCGTCACAAAAAACATAGTTTGCCGAGTCTAGCACCACACCTTCCTTAGAAAGTTATCCCATGTTAAATCTCTATTAAGTAAGGCAATCCAAACAAAAAAATATGATCTTCGGACCTGTTGATATAGTTGTAAAAAAAATATTTTACTATGAAATTTCCACAAGTCTTCCATTCCCAACCTTTCTATCACTTTCCTCATTATCTCTACAGGGAAGCATTCCTAAACAACTTGGATGTTCACAATAGTTAAGTAGTTTAGATTTGTCCATCACTAATATGACATGTGAAATTCCTTTAGAGTTTCAAAACCTTAACTGTTTGTAGGATCTACAATGCATTGACAATAAGCTTAAAGGTACCAATCCTCCTCTTATTGGGGCCAATACCAATGTCTTTGTCCTTGACATGTTTGAAAACAAACATTTAGTCAACATACCAACAAATCTTTGTAAATTGCATAACTTATTGTTCCTGAGCATTGGGTCAAATATGTTGTCTGCTAACATTCCGTATGGGCTAAAAATATGCAAGTATCTTGTACAACTAATGTTGGGAGATAATAACCAACTAACAGGAAGCCTTCCTATTGAATTATCAATACTTCAGAATCATGCTGCACTAGAGTTGTATCAAACCCAATTTTTAGTACACAAAAATGATTTATTAATAAGAAGAAAGCATGGTTACAACTAGAGGTTATGAAAAAAAAAATGAACACGACCTTAGAAAAGTTTATCCAACCCAATAATTACAATTGAGCCCAATATAGATGAGTACTTTGTACCCCTTGCTTTGCTAGACCATCTGCTGAGCTGTTGGCAGTTCTCCTCACCCATTTAACTTGGATTGTCATGTCCTTTGATAGACATTTAAATCGCTTGAATTCATTCCTCAAATGCCATGACACCCCTCCCCCTTTTTCAACCATTTCATTACAGTTTCTGAGTCTCCCTCAATGATCGGTCTATCAATACCCAACTCTTTTGCCTTCTCCACTCCATATACTGTAGCCAATAGTTCTGATTTTGCTACATCACCTTATTCAGCAGGTCCCGAGTATAAAGCTATGATGTTTCCTTCTTCATCCCTAATGACCCCGTATGCCTGAGGGGCCTAGATTACCCAAACAACTCCCATCAAAATTCAATTTCTTCCAGCCACCTATCGGGGGTGACCACTTCTCAGTAGAATTTTGTCTTCTAGATGATGAGGTAGCGATTACGCCCCATGCCCTGAAAAAGTCTTCAATCTTAAAATCTAAAATCAGTTTCAGACCCATAGAGGAGAGTTAATGGTCCTAAATTTCTACAGAAATAGGCCAATGAGTAAATACCTAGTTGTTGTCCTTTTCTTCTTGGCCAAACAACACACACATCATATATTGCATTTGGATTCCTCGCCTGGTTAAGTTCTTTTTAGAGGGACTTCTATCTAGCACCACACCCCAAACTAAGGCATTGACTTTAGAGGGACTTATATCTAGCACCACAGTCTGGGGGATCAAACTGCAATACATTTGGCTTCTTTTTACCTCTCAATTTGCTAACCTATTAGCAATATTTTTAGCTGATCTTGGAGCCTATCTATATGTTTTCCTTATCCCCATTGCTAGCTTTGTGATTTCACTTAATATGTGTCTATGCGGATTCTGCTTCATTACTTAGCCATCATATAATGAAATGAGAGTCTCTTTCCACCAAAATTTCTTTGTAGTACATTGATTTGCCAACTACAATCCATGTACAACAACCAATGTTTTAGCCTGACGAGAATCTCTATAACCAATCGGCCATCAGTGTGGGGCCAGGAAAATTCCCTTATCAAATAGGAGCACATAAACTCAACATAATGGTGTCAGTGTGATCTCTGAGCACTCCTTCCATCCGAAGAGTTAGGGTTACCTAGAAAATACTGTTGAAGTTAAGCTTGATCTTCCCAGCTTCTAGTGTAGTCTACTCTTGAATCGTTGCAGTTCATTGTTTAGCTAAACCAGCCAATTCTTGCTAGTAATTAGAATAGTCTCTATAAAGACAGCTTTGAATGTTTACCAAGGCCTATAATGAGGTACTCTGATTGTAATTAGATCAATTGTGTTTCTAATGTCATATGATATCATTGAAGATTCAATTATCTCTCTTGTACCAAAAGCTTTGTAGAATTGTTGCCATTGTACACTTCCACATGACCAATTTTGAAGATTGACTGCATCATTCCTCTATATATCATCAAAATAATGTATCTCTTCTATTGAATAGATGTAGCTAACCAATTCAGAACTTTTGTTATACTATGTTCATCCTTGTTATTGCTAATTTATTTGAGCATTTATAAATTAGGCTTTCTATTTCTTATTTTTTACTGAATGTTTATTTATTTTTTGGGATCTGCAACACATAAACGATTTATTAATAAGGAGAAAGCATGGTTACAACTAGAGGTTGTGAAAAAAAACTGAACACAGCCTTAGAAAAGCTTATCCAACCCAATAATTACAAGTGAGCCCAATATAGATGAGTACTTTGTACTCCTTGCTTTGCTAGACCATCTGCTAAGTTGTTGGCAGTTCTCCTCACCCATTTAACTTGGATTGTCATGTCCTTTGATAGTCATTTGAATTTCTTGAATTCATTCCTCAAATGCCATGACACCCCCCCCTTCTTCAACCATTTCACAATAGTTTCTAAGTCTCCCTCAATGATTGGTCTATCAATATCCAACTCTTTTGCCTTCTCGACTCCATATACTACAGCTAATTGTTTTGATCTTGCCACATCACCTTGTTCAGCAGGTCCTGAGTATAAAGCTATGATGTTTCCTTCCTCATCCCTAATGACCCAATAAACCTTATCCGCATTCATTTTGGTGAAATAAACCCAATAAACCTTATCCCATTCCTTTCTTTATTCTTCCCCTTGATTCTTCCAATTGCAATGTCTCTGTAATGGTCCAAAAGTGCATCGGCTTATTCCCCTTCTTTTGATTGTTCCAATCTCAACGTCTTTCAAGTGGTACAAAAATGCACAAGTGCATTCTTAAAGGACTCAACACTCTAATTAATCAAAAACAATTTTTTCTATGTGTGTATTGAAATTTTTTCTACAATTTCTTTTTAATTTTTCATACTTTAATCATGATCATGACAACATCCCACGTGCAAAACACATGCCCTCTTACTAGTACAATTAAAAGAAGGGACAAGATAAATGGGATATGAGAAAATTTAGAGAAAGCAATATAGATATGGTGAGAGAAAAAAAAGATAAATTAGAGAAAACACTCATAAAAAGGCAAAATCGAATTGTAAATCATGTGATCAATAATATAATTTCACATTTTTGCAAATTTTCATAAATTACTTTCTTGATGATCGAGGTTAGAACTAGGGTTGTTGACAAATAAATTCAAATTGACCAACCTGGCTTGACCCAACCGGATTTGACCTATTTTTCTTCATCACTAGTCGATTTTTGGCTGGAAAGATGGATAAACTGATAATTTGGTTCGGTTTGTGAAAACCGAAATTGAACTAAACCGAACCAAGTTATCTATAAATATATTCTCGCTGAAATATTATATATAATATGTATATTTCAGTTTTAAATATATATTCCGAAATAATATATATATATATATATATATATATATATATATATATATATATATATATGAAATATATATTTTGGAAATGTATATATTTAAACCCAAACCAACCAGGTCGGTTTTGCTTAATAGAGGGTTGGTTTCGCTTTAATCTTAAGGTAAACTGACTAGGTCGGGTCGGTTGAAAAAAAAAAACTAGTAAACCGACCCAACCCGACCCATGAACAACCCTAGTTAGAACACTACTTGAAACTCATATCTAAATCCTTGACTTGATATAATGTATTTCACTTGAACTGCTCATTAGAGTGTCAATCTTGAAGTGAAAGAAGATCAACAATTGATCATTGATAGTAATTGAATGTCAAATCTAAGTCAGGTGCTAAGGAAAGTTTTGTTGTCTCATAACCAAAACAAACCTAACTCACATCAAAACGAAAATTGAAGAATGATTATTGCTAGTTGACTCCATGCCATCGTAGCTCGGTTATGTAGTGAAATTGCCGACGATCTCTTGCTCTATGGCTAGGGATCTGATGAAAAATGGTGGGAAGGGGAACTCGAATGAGTGAGTAAAAAAATATAGTTTTAGTTGGTTTTGTCTTTTTCTAACCGGGTGAGTCGAATTCACCCACTTAACGAGAGGATAACATTAAAAAGGGCTATGGATTTGAATAGGGCGATGTGCACACCTCTTACCTAGGTAAATGATATCCAAGGAAACTAACTTTATTATGGGACCCAATGTTTACTAAAAAAGAACAATGTAAATTTGGTAAGTGAAAAAATAACAGGACCTTAGAAGGTACACGCTCCTTGTGAAACTGACAAATTCATTGGATTTAACCTCTATATTGATCATCTAAGTCAATCTCTTGGGATTTTGGGCATGCCATCAAATTGAAAAAGGATAAAACATTAGTAGTTCAACAATGATTTTTGATCAGTGTCGGTGGATCCTTGCATATTGATCCTGTTCGAGCTGTATCCAAGCTGTTGTACTTGCCACGTGGACGCCATACTCGACAAGCTCAGCCATGTTAGTAACATTGAGTCAACATTGAGTGGGCGATTAGGGTGACTTGCAAAGACCTTCGGGCGGATAAGCTTCAAAGATTATGGACCTTGGCCTCTCTGAGTAAGCAACACACAAGAAACATAGCATATCTCATTGAGTTATGACACATTGCTATTTAAAGGTATCTCCACCCAAGGCCAAACATCTATCTCTCTATAGCTCTCTTGCTCTTATATTGCTCTTTTTAGCTCGAACCAGCTTGCTCTTGATAGCCCAGCCCAATCCAACACCCTTACCATCATTTACTAACTTGAGCATAGGAGCACCTTCTCAAATATCTTATCCTTGTGACTTTGACTATCTTCTACTTAAAGATCCACTTGATGCATGATTGCACAACTTTATTCCAAGTTCGGCTTTGGTCAGGGCAAAGCCCGTTCGAGCAGCCTTTATAGCCTTGCATTGAGAAAATCTCCCCGCTTATACACTATTTCATGGGGAGATATTCTCAATGCCAAAGATCAAAGTATTGATATCGGGTATCATCAATGATTAAATATAGGTATCAGGTATCGTATCGAACCACCTGGATACGAATATGGATATGCTTTGGAAATGCATGGATACAGATGAAAAAATATGGAGACGCTTGGATACATTAGGAAATGCATATAAATTCCCTAAATATATTAATAACATTACATTTAAGGTTAAAATAGTCAAAATTAATGTATAAATGCATAGGAAATGTATATTCTAATGGTATTTGTGAATAAATATATTACAATTAATATAGTGGGATGCATAGAAATCATACAATTTTTATTGATAATCTATCAATCTAGAGTCCTAAAACATATTATATAAATTTTCACAAATTAATACATGTACAAAGCTATTATTTATTTTCAATTAAAGTTCATGTCACCAAACACATGCAACTATTATATGTAATTATTATATCAATTGCTTTTTATTTTTATATTTTTACATTTTAACATTAACTAAATAATCAACTAAAAATTAATTCTCAAATGTTTGGTAAACAATATTTTAATTTTGTAACAAAAAAATGCTATTATAAAATGTAATTAAAATATCAATTAATAATTTATAAAAATATATAATATAAAGTTAAACTCTCTCAAAGATACTAAAATTTCTAAGATACATATCATTTACAAATTCATAATTTTTAATTACTAAATTTATTATATTATTATTTTTATAATTTTATGAAATAAATTGTTATTTTTGTAAATAATAAATACATTTTTATTTAATGCAAATTAAAATATTAATTAATAATTTATAAAAATTTTAAGATACATTTCTCATTCAAATTTATAAAATTTAAGTACTAAAATTATTATTCTATTATTAATATTTTTATTTGTATAAGTTTTTTGAGATTAAAAGCCTCTCTTTGATATGAATGCGGATTTGAGAAATTATTTACTCCATTAGTTTATTAAATATTAAATTTAAATAATATTATTTAATCTTTACTTGGAGTTGTTAAACATAAATATTTGTTATTTGTTAGGATTAGCATTAAATAAAGAAATATTTATCTCACTTTATAACAAAAACTAATGGTTGTCTTAATGGCATACGAACGTGTTTAACTCTGCGTACATGCGCACGGTTACTTGGTTTTCAAACCTTGTCAGTTGCAGATTTTTCAAATTAGACGTGCGAAAGTTTGAAAATGCCAATCACCCGTGTATCAGTCCATATCGACGCGTATATTCTAATATACGATATGGTCCAATACCGAGATTCTAGAACATTACCGAGATTCTAATACACAATATATGAAGAGAAATATTACAATAAAATATACCGAGATTTAGTATTTTATTTAAATACTATAATTTTTAGTATTTTATTTAAATAACAACTATTCTTTTTAATTTTTGGGAATACTTATAATTTAGTATTTTATTTAAATAACAACTATTTTTTAAATAGTAAATATGTTTTCATTTTTAACATATAGTTTTTTTACACATAATTGTAAAATAAAACAAATAAACCATTTAAGGTAGATAAAATAAATTATATTTAATTTTCAGTTTTTATTAAATCTTTTGGGAATATTAAATATTAAATTATTCGTTTCACTTTTTATAATTATGATTTTCTGTTTTCCATTAATTTTGTTGGAAAATTTTATTTGTTTAGCATTTTTATATAATTTTTTTTTTCAAATAATATCTATGTTTTATTTTTTAACATATAATTATGTATAAAATAAAATATATAAATCATCTAAGGTAGATGAGATATATTATTTTTATAATTTTAGTTTTATTAAATTTTTTAAAAAATTAAATCTTAAATTATTTATTTCAGTTTTCATAATTCTATTTCTTATTGTATTAAAAATGAAAAACAATCCAAAAGTGATAAATGTACAATTTTATCAAATTAGACATGTATACACTTCTGTATCTATCATACGGTATGATACAACCCGATACACATCCAAAGTATCTTATCTATACACATCGGATGGACGGCATCACATCCCACCACTTAAAGCCACAATCACCCAAACCAATCCCACCTGGGCTACGATTTAACTCGTGCATCCCCATAGAGGATTCAAGATGCCAAGTCGGACGTGTCAGTTAATCGGCAGCCAAAATGGCATCTCCACCACTTAAAACAAGAGGTTAGAACCTTAGCGGTCCATCAATCTTTATAAACTTGCCAAAACAAATAATTAAAAAATGAATTCTAAAATAGGATTTCTGCTGCTCCTCACACCGTACATCTCCTGTTATACTTGTTCGCTTTGGTCGGGATTCTTCCCAATGCAAACCTCAATTTTCATCTCGGCAAAACCAAAACCCTTCTCGCCCCCAATTAGCGTGAAGTCTCAGCACACTCCGACAACGTTGGGCCAACCGCTACATAGTGCTGTTCCCATGGCTGCTCCTAAATGGGCTCAGAAGACGATCACTCTTCCCCCACAAAGACGAGGTTGTCATCTCATCACCCCAAAGGTTCAATCTCTCTCCCTCTCTCTCTCTCTCTCTCTCTCTCTCTCTCTCTCTCCATTTCTTTGTCCATGGTGGTTTGTAGTTGTCATTATTTCACTGACTGCTTTGGTGCGGAAAGGCTGCGAAACAGGAAACCTTGTTTTTTTTTCCTAATATTCTATTGAATATGCGGGGAAATTATAAGTTAGCTTGTTGTTATTCGGGTTCTATTAGTTTTCTCCTAAATTTAGTTTTATGAAATGTCTGTATTCTGCGATTGGTTGGTGATGATGATGAAACGGGCAGTTTTTTTTTTTTTTTTTTGTAATTCCTAATTTCATTGCCTGTTCCTAACTAGTATGACCGAAGATTTAAAAGATATGCAATTAACACGCGCACACACACACATAAAGGATTTCAAAGATCTGGACCTACTTGAATAGTGAATGCATCCACTTATGTAACAATAGAATAATTGAAGCCCAAAGACAAACAAACAAGATAGAAAGAGGGTTCTCTAACTGAAATCAGAGAACTCACGAGTCAGCTGAATGTTGAGGCGAGATAGTATTTCAAGAGAATTAAGTTTTTTTTTTTGGATAAATAAGAGAATTAAGTTCCATGGCATACTTGCTCGTAGAACTAGGGGTTGTGTGTTCTTCTATCAATCTATCATCTATTTATGTATCCAACTGTTTACCTGTCCATTCTTGATTTTATTTATTATTATTTTTTTTTGTCTTGGTCAAGGATTGATCTATTGTGTCTATATCATGTGCAAATTTATACAACCCATCATGCATATCCTTTTTGACTTCTAACATAATGCAGTTCTTCTCGAAGAACAAAAAGGGGTTAGGATGAACTCATTTTTGATGCATGTCTGGTTACTGGGCTTGAAACCAAATCTGCCTCCTCTGGCACATGATTGGAAGTGTATCAGGTTGTAGATGATCAGTATCCAGGGTGCAGTGTAAAACCTCCTAAGTCTGTCCTCACAAGTGTCGGGATCAAAAGAGAAGTTTTTATCCTAGTTTTAGGGCAAAACAACCAACAGTTTGAAAGAACCATTTTGATAGATATTGTTTGATTTGTACAGGCAAATCTTAAGCGGTTCTATTACTACCTTTGTTCTCCCTCTTTACTCCTATTTGCAAATTCATCTTCTATTTTTGGGACTGCAACCAGACCTATATTTTATTTATATTGCTACACAAGTTTTAGCAACTTTGCTGTGCCAGCTCTTTATCCCCTCTCTCTTCTTTTTTTTTGATCAGCAATAATGATTAATTTATTAAGTGAATATATGTGGAATTAGTACAATTTGATGATCAGAGTGTCATCCCCCAAAAACATAACCAGTATTACGAAGAAACCCAGTACAAATGCTGCCCATTTGCACTCCCCAAAAAATAATGTGTCTGCTAACCCATTTGCACACCTTTTGATCCACCTGAAATCAGCATTTATATCCTTTGCTATTCTTTCCACTTCCCTGAAAATATGTTTAAGAGTCCATGGAATATATCTGTTACATTTTTCTCAAGAGATAACTACTTTTGAATCCCCTTCTACCTCCACCTGCCAAAAACCTAATTGATTTGCCAACCGGAGTCTTTACAGCAAAGCCAATAACTCAGCCTTCACTGAATTTGTAATGCTAGCTGACCCTGAGTATAGACTATAGAGCCAATATCTTACTCTCCAAGTTTTTGATTGCTCGACCTATTCCTGCCATTCCCAGTTTCCCAAAGAGCTTCCATCAAAGTTCAGTTTTACTTTGCTAACCTCTAGTGGTTTCACTTTACTCTTATTTTTCCTTTTTCTCTAGAGGACTGTTCTATCTCCTTCCATGTCCTTAGAATGTTAGTAACTTAGAAAAGGTGAAAGCTGTCTAATGTCTTTTTCCACAAGGGAACTTTGATTTTTATACTGTCTATTACCTCCTCCAAAGTCCTATTCTTTCCAGCAAAATTTCTATTATTCCTTTCCTCCCACACCATCCAAGCAATTGCTGCCTTAGTATCTCTCTTCATTATTATTCTTCCTCTCTTCTTTTGTTGCCTCAAGAAGTTTGGATTGAATGTCCGTCACCTCTTGGGGAGGGTCCTTACCTGCAGCCAAAGAGAGAATAGAAAAACTCCTGAATACAAAATACAAAGGAATACCAAATATTTTCATGCTTTGGCCAATGGGAAACGGAGACAAAATTTTGTGACCAAATTAGAAATTGATGGAGAAATCTTCTCCTCTCAAGAAGAGATAGAAAGGATTTTTGTGGATCACTTCAAATCAAGGATGAGAGGACCTCTAAACATTAGAGAGAGGCTAGAAAGATTAGAGTGGCCAAGGCTAGACGAGAGCATTTCAGGTTGGCTGGAAAGGAACTTTGAAGAAGAAGAAATCAAACAAGCGATGTTCTTTATGGATAGATCAAAGGCACCAGGTCTAGATGGTTTCACCATGGCCTTTTACCAAGATTATTGGAGAACAATTAAGGAGGATCTGGTTGAGGTTTTCAAGGAGTTTGAAGAGAGACATGTGATTAACCCTAGAATAAATGCCACTTTTTAGCCCTCATTCCGAAAAAGATTGATGCTAAACACCCAAAAGACTACATGTCCATTAGTTTGGTGATGAGCATCTATAAAATCTTAGCAAAGGTGCTATTCTTAAGGATCAAAGTGGTATTACCATCTATCATTAGTCAAGCTCAAGGAGCCTTCATACAAGGTAGGTAGATAACTGATCAAATCCTAATAGCAAGTGAGTGTGTAGAGGATATAGGAAATTAGGGGTTTCAGGCTTTGTTTGCAAGTTAGACCTTGAGAAGGCATATGATATGGTGGACTGGAGTTTCCTCTCGGAGATACTTAGAACTTGTGGGTTTGGGGAGAGATGGTGTTTATGGATGATTGGTTGCCTCACTTCGGTTCATTACTCTGTGCTAGTGAATGGAGTGGTAAAGGACTTCTTTCAGCCTGCAAAGGGTTGAGACAAGGTGATCCTCTTTCTCCTTTTCTTTTTACTTTGGTGGCAGGTGTATTGAGTAGATTAATATCAAAAGCAGATAGGGAGGGGGTAATAGGTGGTTGTAAGATTGGAAGGAATAACGTCTCCGTAACTCATCTCCAGTTTGCAGATGATATTATTATTTTTTGTGAGGGAAGCGAGCCAAGAAGAGTGGGAAATCTTAAGGATATAATTTTATACTTTGAGAGAGTTTCCAGTCTAAAGATCAACTTTGAAAAAAGTTTTGTAGTAGGGGTCAATCTGGATGACAATGAAGTTGAGTCTATTGCTAACTATTCAAACTGTTCTATTTCCTCTTGGCCCTTGACTTATTTGGGTTTACCCTTGGGTGGGAATCCTAGAGAAAGCAAATTTTGGTACCCAGTGGTGGAGAAATTTGAAAGAAAGTTGCCAATTTACTAGTCTATTATCTCTTTGTGTTTAGGATCCCCCATAGGGAGGCTAGGAAATTAGAAAAAATGATGAGAGATTTTCTTTGGGAACTAGGGGAGGAGAAAAAGGATCACTTAGTTAATCGGGAGACAGGAGTAAAGAGGCAGGGGGTCTGGGATTAGGGAATTTGGTCTTAAAAAATGAAGCTTTATTGGGAAAGTGGCAATGGAGATGGCCTCTGGAAAGAGAAAGTTTGTGGCACAGGGTTGTGCTTAGTATTCATGGCTATTCTGTCTCTGGTTGGGATGTTGGGATATCTCATCGGGCTATCAAAACAACACCGTGGAAGGCAATACATGGCATCCTCCCCAAGTTCCTTCAATTCGTAAGGTATGCTACTTGTTCTGAAAATTTGGTTCTTTTCTGGGAAGACACTTGGGTGGGAAATCAACCTCTAAAAGACCTATTTCCTTCTCTGTATGCCCTTTCCCTTTATAAAAAGGAGGTTATCCCTGTCATTTTCCCCCTCTGGTTTTACCTTTATCCTTGAATTGGGACTTTGGTTTTCGTAAGGGCTTAAGGGAGGAGGAGCTTGCTTGTGATACTCAACTTCTATCCATTCTAGAGAGTGTTTGTTTGGACTCCTCCTCTCTTGATAAAAGGGTGTGGACTCCTATCCCAAAAGGGTCTTTCACTTGTGCATCGTTCTTCAAATCCTTTTGTTTGATCACCTCTTTTGAGCCTTTCCCAGTGAAAGAAGTTTGGACAAAGCCTATGCCACCCATAATTGTTGTTTTTGCTGGGAAGTGTACCTTGGTAAGATCAATACTTTGGAGAACTTACAAAAGAAAAAGCCTTTTATTTGTTTGTCCCCAAACTAGTGTGTATTGTGCAATTTTCATAGTGAGGACTGTTACCACTTACTGGTTTCTTGCTCCTTTGTTGTAGCTCTTTGGGAATGGATGTTTGTTTTGTTTAGATGTAGGTGGAATCACCCAATAGAGGTAAAATCATTATTCGCACCAACTACCTTTGTTTGCCTAACAAAAAGGAGGAGTATGTGGAGATGTTTCAAAGCATCCACCTTATGGACAATCTGGGAAGAAAGATATGCTAGAATTTTCCAAGATAAAGAGAGGTCCTTCACAGAAGTGAAGGAATGTATCTTAACCATGACTATCCATTGGTTGAAATCCTTGGCTTCTTTCAACTCTTTTTCATTTGATGACATCTGGAGAAATTGGGCCACAGTTGCACACACTCCGGTTAGGAAAACCAGAGCCATTATAAGTGAAGGAATGTATCTTAACCATGACTATCCATTGGTTGAAATCCTTGGCTTCTTTCAACTCTTTTTCATTTGATGACATCTGGAGAAATTGGGCCACAGTTGCACACACTCCGGTTAGGAAAACCAGAGCCATTATAGTTTGGGTAACTCCCCTAGAAGGTTTTTTTAAATTAAATTTTGACGGAAGCAGCCAGGGTAACCCAAGACTATCTGGCATTGAAGGAGTATTGAGGAATGAAAATGGCAACATCATATCCTTATTCTCAGGCCCGATAGGGATAGGGGACTCTACAAGAGCTGAGATATTGACTGCAGTACAAGGAATTCAGATTGCTAATCAAGTAGGAGTGGGGAACCTATTGGTTGAAGGGGATTCTAAGGTGATTGTGAGCTGGTTGTCAAATCCAGATTCGGTTGTTTGGAGTTATAGGGATCTCATAAAAAGAAGCTAAATGTTCAACAAGGCACATAGTGTGTAGATATCAGTGGGTGGGTAGGGAGGCAAATGCTTTGGCTGATCATCTTGCTAAGCAGGAGGTTACTAGGGACCATTTATTCTGGGCAGCAATGTAATTTTTTTCTGATCTTTTGTAACGGTTAGGGGAGGCTGCATCTCATGCCTATCCAAGGGATTCTTGTAAAATCTTATTCCTATTGTTTAATGAAATCATTTTCAATTATCAAAAAACAAAAAAATAATACAAAGGAATAAGAGATTAATAAATGGGAGAGGGTCTCTCCACTACCCCTACATAAGAAGCACATATGAGGAGAGAGGCAAGAGGAAGGCCTCCTTTGCATGCCCGTCACCTCCTCTGCTGCATATCACATGTATTTCCTTCATCTTCTTCATTTTCTTTTTTTTTTTATCAGTAAATATGTGTTTTATTAAAATTCAGATTGTAATCATTTTATACAATTTGATGATGGGACTGTTGATCCCTTTTCCTCACTCTATTCATCCCTCATTATAGTGTAGCCCAAAATAATTGTTGTCTCAATGCCCTTTGTTTTGCTAATCCATCAGCTAGCCCATTTGCACTTCTTCGGACCCATTTAAATTCAGCCTCGACCTCCTTGGCAATCTTCGCCACTTCCCTAATCACATGTTTAAACGCCCATGGGGTGTGGCTGCTATTTGTTGCCCGTGAAATTACTACTTTAACCCTTGTAGTAATGCCAATAGTTCAGCCTTCAGCGAGTTTCCATTGCCAATCGGCCCTGAGAACATACCCAATATCCTCCTGTCAGGGTTTCTTAATATTCCTCCTATTCCTGAGATGCCTGGATTTCCATATGAGCATCCATCAAAGTTCAGCTTTACTTTATTGCCTTCAGGTGGTTTCCACTCCGGCCTTACTTTATCTCTTACTCTCGAAGATTGTGCTACTTCGGACCATGTTCTTAGAATATCTGTGGCTAATAAGACTTGAAAGCATTCCAAGAGTTTTACCCAATGGGCTACTTTCACCTTGATATTATCAATCACTTCCTCTACTGTTCTACTTTTATCCAAGAAAATTGTGTTGTTTCTCTCTTTCCATATTACCCAACAAGTTGCTGCCTTTGTTGCTTTCCACATTACCATCCCTCTTTTCTTTCTCTGTCTCAAGAAATCATGGTTGAAAAGTCTTGTCACATCTTGAGGGGGAGCCCACCTGCAGCCAAAAAGAGTACAAAAGAAATCCCAAATTCGGTGCACAAAAGAACAGGATATCATTAAATGAGAAAGGGTCTCACCACTTTCCTTACACAGTGAACACACATGAGGAGAAAGGCACATGTATGGTCTTCTTTTCTGCAGCATATCACAAGTGTTTACCTTACCAAGGAATACTTCTTCTTTGAAGAAGATGTATGGCCTTCATCTTCTTCATTTTCTTGTTTGTCTCTTATATTCTCTCTTTCCCATAGATCTTTAATAAGGTAGTAAATAATTGATTGAAGAAAAGAAAATTTTACTCTCTTTTTCTGCTAGTTTTTTTATAAAATATTTTTTGAGGACTAAAGTTGTTTCATTGGAGAAAGGCTATGCTGCTTTGGAAAACCTATACTAAAAAACAAAGAACAAGTTGGAAAAGGGTTAGGTCATGCAAAGGCCTTTGGTTGGGAGGCAATCCTCATTGATAAAGATTTCCTAGGCTTTATTCTCTGTTAACCCAGAAGAGGTTCATGTCTTCATGATTATTGCCCAATTCTCTCTCTTTATTTTATTAGTGATGTGTCAAGCAACTCATTCTCTTATTCTCTGGAATAGGTGCCCATTTGAAAGGGTTTTCATGCAGTGGCTTCTGGTGTTGCAAGGCGGACCCTAAATGGAAAATCTATAAGCTATCTTTGGTGAAAACATGGAAAGCCAAAATATGCTTTAATAAAGCTAATAAATCAACTTTCCAATGAAGCTGGTTTTAGTAGCTTCATCCAAGAGACTCAATCAACACAGCTCAATCATAGCTGAAGCACTGGGCTCTTGGACTTTCTTGGAACATGAGAGACCATGAAAGAGATTGCATTGATCCTTTCTTGACCTTCTAAAACATATATTAATTTGGAGGATGGTATAGTCATCTGTTGGTGCTTGATCTGAAAAGATGTTTTTTTTTTTAATGAATGAAGATAATTTATTAATCCAGAAAATTAAGGCAATACAGGAAACCCATGAAGAGGCACAAGCTGTTACCTCTTCTAACAGAGTATTACATCAAGTTAAAAACAGGAATAAACAGAAATAAAATTACAGAGCTGCCCAAAATAAATGTTCCCTTGAAGCCATTGCTTAGCTAACCCATCCGCTGAGGTATTTGCTGATCTTCCCACCCAAAGAGAGGTAACAGTCATTTATCAAAAAAAAAAGGGAGGTAATAGTCATGTTTCTTGTGAGCTAGTTGACTTTTCTCAATAAGTCTCTGTGTCGCCACATAGCTGAAGCTGGACCTGTCAGCCATCCCACAACAATTTTGGAGTCTTCTTCAACTACCAAATGCTGACCTCCTAATTGTTCTGCAATCTGAATACCTTGTACAACTGCTAAAATCTCAGCTCTATTGGAGTCTCCTATTCCCATGGGGCCTGAAAACATGGCTAAGATGTTGCTCTCCTTATCTCTCAGCACCCCTCCTATCCCCGATGAGCCTAGGTTTCCTTGGCTTCCATCAAAGTTCAGCTTTGCCCATCCTTCAGGTGGAGGCATCCACACTGCAGATTCCCTGTCCTTTCTCGTATGGCTATTAGCTACCGCTATCCAGTTTCTCCAAATATCATCAAAGGAAAATGTATGAAAGAAGTCCATAGTTCTTAACCAATGAATGGCCCTAGTCAAGATACAATCCTCAACAGCCTGAATGCTTCTTTCCTTTTCCTTGAATACCCTTGCATTCCTTTTTTCCCAGATTGTCCACAAGACGGCTGCTCTAATACATCTCCACATCATTTTTCCTTTTTTTGTGGGCCACACAAAAAAAGAAGGATAGAACAACTGACTTAAGTCTGTGGACAGATTCCACTTGCACCCAAACAAAGAAAAATCCAACTCCAAATAACACTAGAAAAAGGAACAAGATACAAGTAAGTGGGAGCAATCCTCACCACTAGCCCTACGAAGTACACACCAGTTAGGGGACAAACATATGAAAAGCCTTTTCTTCTGCAAGCAGTCCAAGGTATTAATCTTTCTATAAAACACCTCCTAGCAGAAAATAATAATTTTAGGTGGAACAGGTCTAGACCATATTTCCTTGGTCGGAAAACCCAACTGTCCCAGGGAAGAGCAAAGGGACTTAAAAACGGAAGCACAAGTGAAGTAACCTTTTGGATGAGGGGACCATAATCTCACATCCAAACTAAGAGGGTCATCTGAAAAGTTGTTGTTAATGGTATTGATTTGACTATAGTATGATTAAGAAATCAAGGATATGCTACTAATGAGTATTGACTGTAGATAGATAGATAGATAGATTGGTACACAAGTCGACGACACACAAGCAACCTCTAGACCTTAAATGCATGGACACTCTCATTTATCCTAACCTAAAATAGAACAAAATTGTTAATGATTAACCAGTGTTTTAAAGGGCTGGAAGGCATAGGCACCCCCAAAATGCCCTGAGGCGTGTATGCCAGAGGCATTGATACCTTTGAGAGGTATGCTTCATACACCTTTTTCATGCACACGCCTCATGTGCCTCACACACACATCATACAAAAGACAGAAAAAAGGAAAAAAAGAAAGAAAAAAGAAAAGAAAGGGAAGGGAAAACAAAATAAAAAAAAGAGAAAAGAAAGAAAAGGGAAGGGAAGGAAAGATTTTATTAAAAACAAAGAAAAATGAGATTTCCTCTTCTTTGTCCTCCCCCTCCTCTTAAGGAGAGGCTTATGCCTCCTTGTGTTTGGGAGGCTTACACCTCTTACATTTTGAACTATGCCTCATGCCTCCAGGTAGTGGAACGCCTTGCATCACATCTCTGTGTTTTAAAAAATTGTGATTAACATTATATTTAATCTTTGGAAGCTGAAAAAGAAAGCTGTGAAAAAGCAATATGTTTAATTAACCGGTGCCTTTTGAATTACTGTATGAGATTGCATAATTTCATAAGGAAAAAGGTTTCACAATCGGCTCAAAATTAGGCTTATTCTCTAGATGACTTGCTTCTATCATGAAGAAATACATTATGTTGACAGTCTATTGGCTAAAGAACCATCTTCATTGGTCACGAATTCTAGTAATATGGGATATCGATTGGTATCCTTATTGAATAATATGATATATTGATTCTTATCCATGGTGTTTACTTGGTTAATATGGCTATTGGTTTATTATATCAGCTCCCAACTTAAGAAAAAAATCTAATACAAATTATCAGTGACCCAAGCTGACCAGTTTTAAGGAGTTATGCTGCAGATAGCTATTTGTTCTGAATGCTATGTTTGAAAATCCTTTACCTTAAGATGGATAATACATCAGGTCTCATAGCCAATCCCATAACATTTAACAAACATGGTTGGGTGTACCATTTTTAAAATTTAAATAGTGACAAATAAGGTGACCATTTAAAACAAGGGCTACAACCACACACAAATGATGTTGCAATATACATTATCTACTTTTAGATATTGCCTTGGAGCCTAGCTGTTATGTGTAGTTTTCTGCCATTTAATTGGTATAAATAGAAAAAAGTAAATAATAAATCAGTTGCACTTTTTCTTGATTAGGAGATAATAATGAATACTTAAACTTACTTGCCTTAGGTTCCTCATCATATATCTAGTTTATGGTAATTAAATAAAGTTACACATTAATGCCCTTTTTATAAATTTTTAAATGTTATATAAAAATTCTAGATATTTCCTGATGTTTTCAATGTTTCCAATAATTTTTACAATGCTTCAAAACAAATTTCCATTTAGTTGTAGTTAACCTAAACTAAAATCTCCGAACTTCACATCGAGTTCCCTCAAATCGTCTATGAAACTGTGCAATTGTAGATTGTATTTCCATCATTCCATGTTGTATTCTCCTCTCTTAATAACTTCTTTGTTATCAGTTCCTTCCTGATTCTTCAACTTGGTCTTTTTTTGGCAGTTAGTTTTATGTTTCATATATGCAGTGTTAGAAGTTACTCTCACTCTTTAAAACTTGTTCAATAAAAGCTTTTCATTATCTCTCAAACAGATACTGAAGGAAATTGATAAGGATTTGTCTGGATTCAAGTGTGGCCTCGCACATTTTTTCTGTAAGTGATTAAACCTCATTATATATCATTAACCTATCCATCCTGGGGACCTATTTTATTAAATCAAAAACAATTTATTTTTTTGCTTCCAGTGCAACATACAAGTGCCTCCCTCACGCTAAATGAGAACTACGATTCAGATGTTCGAGATGACACTGAGACATTCCTCAACAGGATAGTTCCAGAGGTTGCTATTTTTCTTTTTTATTTTGTACATTTGTGTTAACTTTGGTTGCAAAAGGTTTAATTTGGTGTTTTGATATGCGACTTTCAGGGGAGGTCAGCACCTTGGAAACATACTTTAGAAGGTTAGTATAGGAAGTCTGTGGCTTGAATTCTCTTTTCTCCACAGTTTCTGGTTAAAAACTTAAAATTGCTCCATGGGTTGTGTTTGTTTTAATATGTTGGAAAGTAGAAGATTGACTCTCTGATTGATTCTCCATAATTTTAGGTCCATCGGTTTAGGAAACTTAATTTCCTAGAATCATGGGATATTAATTGGAGAATCCCACTGATATAGGAATTAGTTTTTTAGGAAAAGTTAGTTTCCTATTTTATCACCCTGTAAATTAGCTCTGTAATTCTATATAAAGTTGTGTATATGCTCCTTCCAAGATAATACAATCAATTCATTTTTTCTCTCAAATTTTCACATGGTATCAAAGCTGGTCACGACTTAATCCACTCATAGTATCTCTTTGGTCATCTCTGCTGTTGGTTCAAGAACTCTCTAACAGTATTTGGGAGGTTCTTGCGTGTCCTTGATTCTTCTTCGAGATCGGCTACAGATTTGAACTCTACATTTTTGCTTCTTCTGGACTGCTACGCCATCGGATTCATCCTTTTTTCTTGGATCTCTTTGTAGAGACATCAGATCAGTCTGAAATCTTAGATCTGGTTTTGCCTAGAGCAGATTTACTGAATCCCTTTGGTTTGGTTTGGATCAGTTTTGATTTTGAGTGGTTTCGATCCATTCTTTAGTTTGGTGGAGCATTACAATTACCTTTTTTTACATTGGCTGAAAGATTCTTTAGGCCTTCATCGCCAACCCTTACTAAGTTTTTCAGACCTTCATTGTCTGTTTTTTCTCTCTTTCTTGAAGCCCGCCCAATATGTCAGAAACCACTGTATCAAATACCACTGCACAATCGGAAGAAGTTTCCTCACATCAAGCATCTGGCGACCTGCAAAACATTTAGGCAGCATATAGGTTGAACGGGAAAAATTATTTGAAGTGGTCTCCGTTTGTTCGAACATATTTAAAGGGAAAAGGAAAGCTTATCCATCTCTTAGGGACGGGACCGAAGGAAGGAGATCCAAGATTTGATGCATGGGACGAAGCTGACTCCATGATCATGTCATGGTTATGGAATTCAATGAACCCTGAAATCAGCGACACGTGTATGTTTTTATCCACGGCTAAAGAGATCTGGGATGCTGTCTGACAAACATATTCAAAAGCACGTGATGCAACACAAATGTACGAAATCAAAGTCAAGACTGGAGCAACTAAACAGGGCAGCAAGACAGTTACCGAGTATGCAAATTTACTGTAGAACCTGTGGCAAGAACTCGATCATTATCAGTGCATTGAGACTAAATGTGCAGCGGATGCAGCAATCCTAAAGAGTTTTATCGAAAAAGATCGTGTTTATGACTTTCTTGCAGGACTCAACGCAGAATTTGATTAAGTTAGGGTCTAGATTCTCGGCAAAGAAGAGGTACCATCTCTAAATGAGACTATTTCTCTGATTCGTGCTGAAGAAAGCCGTAGGGGGGTTATGCTTGAACCCCAAGTACTAGAAGGTTCAGCCATGACTACAAGGATGGAACAACCAAAAATACTGGAAGGAGTGAAAGACAGATTTGTCCTCTGCACGGGACAACAAGGAGTCTCTTTGGTGTACCTATTGCAAGAAACCAAGGCACACCAAAGAGAAGTGTTGGAAGTTGAATGGTAAACCATCGAATAGGGAATGGGGCTATAGAGGAGGACAACAGAAGAGTCGAAGTCAAGCTAACTTCACCACAAATCAACCGAGCCAAGAAAAGCCTCCAGACAAGACCGAGTTTAATAAGGAGGAGATCGAAAAGTTAAGGGGGCTTCTGGGATCGTTGGAGAAACCTAGTGGTACAGGCTCTCTTGCAATCTCAGGTAAGTTTTCTATTCCTCATGGAATAAATGTCTCAGATGAACCTAATAGGGATTTATGGGTTGACTCAGGAGCCACAGATCACATGGCTCACTCCTCACTACATTTTAGCACTTATACCCCCTGCCCAAGCAATCGAAAAATAGCCATTGCAGACGGTTCCCTTACTACCATAACTGGCCTTGGGGTTATCCATATTAATCCATCACTTACACTAAAAAGTGTCCATGTTCCAAAATTGTCCACTAACCTGATATCCATCAAATAACTCACCCATGACATGAACTGTAATGTGCTTTTCTATCCTTCTTACTGTATATTTCAGGACCAGGATTCGGGGAAGAGGATTGGACTTGCTAAGGAGAAGAATGGACTCTACTATCTTGAAGAATCATGCAAATCAAATATTGTCCAGTATAAGTTATCTCTGTCATTCCTTTCATCATCCAACAAAGACACCATTTGGCTTCATGACTTTAGACTAGGACATCCATCTTTTGGAATTTTGAAAACTATGTTTCCCTCCTTGTTTAAAGGATTGAGTGTTGAATATTTTCATTGTGATGTGTGTGAATTTGCAAAACACAAGCGTGTGCCCTTTCCAATCAGTAACAAGAGAAGTTTAGTCCTGATGGAGCGCGATCCGGCTGGTCTTAGCTGTCCGCTGCCTTGCTTCCGAACGGGGTAGCAGGGAACCTGAAACGGAGGAGATGGGAAAGCTCCGGGGGGAACCCGGTGTAGAGGCTCCGAAGCTCAAGTTAGAATCCTTCAAAAGCAAGGTAATACCAGATAGCGCAAAGTTTGCATACCTCCGTTGTTGGGGGGCAGGGGGCTCTTATAGTCACTTCGTGTACTCGTCCCGAGGCCCTTGTCAGATCGGGTATGATTACCCTTGTGCTTGTCAATTCGGCCGTCATCCTTTCTGCTGAGACAGAACCGTCACTGCCTAACCGTCTAACTGGAGATGGCGGTGTCAGTGGCGGTGGCAGGTGGCCGTTTAGAGTGCTGCTGCCAAACGTCAGATCCCAAGTCAGTCAGGCGTGGCGCCCTCGGGCACGGACTTCCCTAGTGTCAGGCATGGTACGACTTGTTTGGCTTTGGTGCCCAAAAGGTGATGCGAAGTGCTGAGAGAGGCGGTCTTGAGCTCGGAGGTATCTATAGGGCAGGTTAGTTTCGGCGAGGTGTATCCCGAACTGTTACAAGGTGGGTCAGTTCTGCGAAGTGTATCCCGAGTTGTTACAAGGTGGGTCAGTTCGGCGAAGTGTATCCCGAGCTGTTACAAGGTGGTAGTTCGGCGAAGTCTATCCCGAGCTGTTACAAGGTGGCAGTTCGGCGAAGTCTATCCCGAGCTGTTACAAGGTGGCAGTTTGGCGAAGTCTATCCCGAGCTGTTACAAGGTGGCAGTTTCGGCGGTGTATCCCGGGCTGTTACAAGGTGGGTCAGTTCAGCGAAGTGTATCCCGAGCTGTTACAAGGGTCAGTTCGGCGAAGTGTGTCCCCTTGTTCCCGCCTAGGCTTGGCCCCTTTTGCCGAGCTGTTGTTTCTGCCACGTGTCACATAATAGAGAGGTCGGTCCAAATCTTCCTTCATCAATTGCCCCCCACTCCTTGCGCCGGGGGTCTTGCCATGGTGCGGGGAGTTTTCGCAAGGTAGCTGGTGGATTTGTCCCGTCCTTCGAACCTTCACTGTTCGAGACGCTTTTGCTAGGGTTCTTTCGGTTTCCGAGAAGGCTGGAAACGTGCTTACTCAAGAACGCTGGTGGTTGTGACCGCGCGTTTTAAATTTCAAACCAATTCGCGCCGCTGGGACGTGACAACGGGTCATTTCAAAAAGGCACGCCACTGCTGTACGTGCGCGGTCGACTGTCAGGGAGACGTGCGGCGTGTCAGTTTCGAAAAGACGCGTGTCGAAGCGACGTCGGTTTCAAAAAGACGCGCTGATGTTTCGCTTTTTTCGTAAAGACGTGCGCCAATCACGTCTCGACCTTAAGGGTTGTGCGGTCGGTAAGAACGTGGGCCGTCGGATCGTCTTCAGTCTGCACGGTCGATTCTTGGTTACTATAGCTATAAATAGTGGGGGACCCCGGTCGTTGTCACTTCTGCGGTTTGTCTACTGAGTTCGCGTCCAACCTTTTAGCTCGCGTCCAAGTCTTTTCCAGCTCGCGTCAAGGCTGGTTATACAGTTCACGGTTCTTTGGTTTTTCTTCAAACTTTCCGGTGAGTACTTTCTTGAATTCATCTTTTCCCCAATGTCTAACTTTGATAGCTTAGACGATTCTTCGAGTAGGGCCGATGTAGGTTCCACCAACCGAGCCGTGTCCCCAGACTGCCTCAGTGATCCTGAGGTGGAGTTTGAGGACTACGAACCAGTAGGTCGAGTCGCTTCGGGCAGTTTGGCGTCTACCTCCCGCTGAGGTCGGATGCTAGACCGGTTTGGCCCTTCGACCATGACGCCTGAGGGGCTTCAATCCATACTTCTGTCTTACAATCTTCCTGGGGGGTACACATTTTATTCCTTCGGGTAGCTTTCCTTGGGAACACAGTCCCGACGAGATCGTGATTTTTCGAGAGCAGCTTGTTGCAGGGTTGCGACTTCCTTTCCATCTCCTTCTCGTCGAAGTCATAAACCATTTCGGTGTCACCATTGGCCAGCTTCATCCGAACTCTATTCGGAACTTGGTGGGGACAATTTCCCTTTTTTGCGAGCAGAACTTTCCCTTAGACTTAGAGATATTCTCCTCTATCTTGATGCTCAAGAGACAGGCAGGTTCTCTTCCTGGGGGGAGACGGGCGTATTACCTTTCTCCTCGCCAGGGTTTCAAGCTTCTGCACGATCTTCCTAATAAGGTCCTGGCTTGGAAGCTGGACTACTTTGGCGTGCGAAGTGCACAAGGATGGCCCTTTCAGACCGGGTGGGGTGAGGCCACTCTCGATTTGGGCGTAACTCTTGATAAAGAGACGGTGAAGGGTCTCCGGCAATGGGCACGGCAAGGCTTAAAGTGCCACCACTACTTAACGGAGGCCAAGCTTATTGCAGCCGACTTGAGTTCGGGTAGGTTTCTGGCTATGCGGTTTCTTGCTTGCTTTGTTCTCTTTTTTTTTTTTTTTGATGTCGAACTCGTTTCTGTAGGTGTGATGGATGCGGAGAGAACTCGTGGGGTTCCAAGGTATGAAGAGGAGGAAGCGGGTCGCCAAGCGAACTCGTAACGAGCTGCCCCTGGATGAGGAGCCCCAAGCCCCAGACCATACGCCAGAGGATCTGCTCAGGGAGCCCGAAGTGACTCCACCGGTGCACGAGACTGCCGGGGCGCCTTACGCTGAAACCACTCATACGGGCGCTCCTGCGTACTCAAGTGCTCTTGCTCACTCCGGGTCTGCTCATACGCGGGCTGGGCCCTCAGGCTCGGGAGCTCAAGGGGAGTTTAGGAGCGTGTTGACGCCGAACTACGCTCTTCAGAAGAGTAGGGACGCTACTTTCCCCGAGGAGGTCGCGGCGTGGACCGATCTTCCCTTGAATGAGGTCGCTTGCCGCGCCGTAACACATGCCATGGTGGTAAGTTAGATTCTGTCTTCCTTTTTTATTCTGTTGCTTCTGCTGTCATTTTTGCTCACTTGTTTCTTTTGGTAGGTAAATTCTTCGATTCATGCCTTAGCGTTCCAAGTGGAGAGGTGCTCGCGACAGGCGCGAGCTGCTGAAGCTGCCGCTCATGCTGCTGAAGAAGCCTTCCGTGCTGCAGAGGCAAATACTCGGGCTGCTGAGGCGGCTGCTTATGCTGCTGAAGAGGCTGCTCGCGTCGCGGTGGCCAGATAGGCGAGGTCTCAGCGTGACGCCGAGGCCATGGGGGTAGTTGTCAAGCATATGGCGGACTTGAAGTTGGATTTGCAGCATCAAGTCGAGTATCTTCAGGAGGACATCAGGGAGAGAACACAGATTTTTTCCCAAGGCATTGAAGACGCCAAGAAGAAGGCAGTTGAAGACTACATTGCCTCCCCGCGTTTTGACGATATGATGGTGGACTCTTACAGGAGGGGGTTCAAGTTGAGCTGGTGGATGATCCGGAATACATACCCCGACCTCGATGTAAGTGCCATAACCACTTCGCGTATAACTTAAGAGATGGCCAATGCTGCCAATGGCGAGCTGGACTCTGAAGGAGAGGCAGGGCCTTTGGGTGTTGTTGAAGTGCCTTCCGATGGCGAAGAAGTGGCTCCGAGCATGTAAAATTTTCTTTTTTTTTTGCCAATGTACTGTTTCTTGCAATGGAGTGTTTTTCCCCTTGCTCATCTTCCCCGAGCTGTTTCTTTGCCGGGTTTTTAAATTTCCGTGGTCTTTTATGCCGCGAACTGATTTTTTGCCGAGCCGATAATGTGCTGTCTACGCCGAAGTTCCTCGGCTTGCCTTGTGGCACATAGGGCCTGATTTCGTCCACTTCGCTAGGTGGTTTATAGGTAGTATCGCCTCAAGTTCACGATGTTCCACGTTTGGGGTACTCGTTTGCCTTCCAAGGTTTCGAGTTCGTATGCGCCCCCGAGCGCTGTTTTTACTTTATAGGGCCCTTCCCAATTAGGTCCAAGCTTGCCGATGCCGGGTTCGGGCACCATAATCTTACGGAGGACCAGGTCGCCGACTCGGAAGCTTCATTGCTTTACTCTGCTATTGTAGTAGCGAGCTACCTGCTGCTGGTATGCCGCTGTACGGATGTGCGCGAGGTCCCTTACTTCGTCCAGTAGGTCGAGGTTGGTGCGTAACTCGTCTCCGTTCGTCCAATCATCGTATGTTTCTAATCGCAACGTTGGTATTTCGATTTCCGCCGGGATCACTGCTTCAGTGCCGTAGGTGAGGTTGAAGGGGGTTTCTCCCGTGGCTGCTTTTTCGGTCGTTCGGTGAGCCCATAAGACACTTGGTAGCTCTTCGGCCCACAATCCCTTAGCTCGATCCAGACGTGCTTTCAGTCCGCGCAGGATGGCTCTGTTCATTACTTCCGTCTGACCGTTTGCCTGCGGGTGCGCGACTGACGTGAAATTTTGCCGAATCCCCATGCTCTGGCACCACTCTTGGAACTTGATATCCTCGAACTGTTTGCCGTTGTCAGAGATTAGAACCCGAGGTAACCCGAACCGACATACTATGTTCTTCCAAAAGAAGTTCTGTATGTTTCGAGTCGTGACAGTTGCCAGAGGTACGGCTTCTATCCACTTCGTAAAATAATCTACCGCAACTAAGAATTTTCTTCCGCCTGTTGCTGGTGGGAATGGCCCTAGGAGGTCGATGCCCCATTGTGCAAAGGGCCACGGGCTGGCGAGGTATTTGAGTTCGGATGTAGGTTGATGGTGGATGTTAGCGTGCTTCTGACACTTGTCGCATTTTCTGACGAGCTCGACAGCTTCTGCCTTCATCGTTGGCCAGTAGTATCTTTGTCGAAGTGCCTTTTGGGCGAGTGCTCTGCCCCCCAAGTGCCCGCCGCACAGGCCTTCATGAGTGTCGCGGAGTACGAACTCGGCTTCGGTAGGTCGCAGGCACCGCAAATAGGGGAGCGTGTACGACCGTCGGTATAACCGTTCGTCTATTATGACGAATTTGGCCGCCTGGCGCTGCACCCTCTTAGCCGCATTGCGTTCTGCAGGGAGGGTTCCGTCTATCAGGAAGCTCGCGAGTAGATCGATCCAGCTCGGCTCTGCTTCTAAGACGGGAGCGACCTCCTCTGTCCCCCCGAGAATACTAGGCCGAGGTAAGTTCTCTATGTGCACAGTTCTCATATTGTTGTGACTCGTACTGGCTAATCGGGACAGGGCGTCGGCCTCAGTGTTTTCTGACCTCGGGATTTGCCTGATGATGTGTGACCGGAAGTTGAGCAGGGCTTCTTTTACTTTGGCCAAATATGCGATCATGGAGAGATCGCGTGCTTCGTATTCGCCAGTAACTTGGTTTACCACGAGCTGAGAATCGCTGCAGATGACCAAGTGTTTTGCCTTAACCTTTCGCGCTAGGTCCAGCCCGGCGATCAGTGCTTCGTACTCTGCCTCGTTGTTGGATGCCGCGAACTCAAGGCGTAGTGCGTATTCTACTTTTGTGCCGCTCGGGCCGAACAAGACTATTCCAGCTCCGCTGCCTTGCCGGTTCGAGGAACCATCCACGTGAAGGATCCAGGGCTCCTCATCCCAATTCGCTCTTCGCCTGACCAGGAGAGATGCCACACTGGCTGCTACTTCACGGGGTTCAGACTCTATGGGCTCAGGAGCTCCGGGTTCGCCGCAACTGGGGACCTCGGGCTCGACCTGTGGGGCTTCGTGGCTGAAAGTGCAATCGGCAATAAAATCTGCCAAAGCTTGGGCCTTGATAGTGGTTACTGGAGGTCGTACTCGCTGAGTTTGATGGCCCATTTCGTCAGTCGACCGGAGACTTCGGGTTTGATTAAAACTTGTCTAAGAGGTTTGCCAGTTAGGACGATGACGGTGTGAGCCTGGAAGTACGGGCGGAGTTTAAGAGCTGCTATTACTAGGGCGTATGCTAGTTTTTCTATCTCCGGGTACCTTGCCTCTGCTCCCTGTAAAATTTTACTAACATAATATATGGGTCGTTGGACCCGGTTTGTTTCCTTTATTAGTACCGAACTGGCCGCCTCGTCGCTCGCCGAGAGGTACAGTTCTAAGACCTCACCCACCTCGGGCCGGGCTAAGGTTGGCACACTAGCGAGGTAACCTTTTAGTTCGTCGAACGCGAACTGGCAATCTTGGGTCCACTCGAACCCTTTGCCTTTGACTGCCTTGAAGAAGGGTAGGCAGCGGTCTGCTGACTTGGACAAGAAGCGGCTTAGAGCGGCTATGCGGCCCTTTAGCCTCTGAACCTCTTTTACTTTCCGAGGTGGTTTCATATCTAGAATGGCTTTTATTTTGTTCAGGTTGGCCTCAATACCGTGCCGATTGACAATGTAGCCTAGGAACTTGCCCGAGGTGACGCCGAAGACACACTTGTTGGGATTCAACTTCATGCTAAACTGACGCAGGATTTGGAAAACAAAATCTAAGTCTTGTATTAACTCTTGTGAAAACTGAGTCTTGACGACCATGTCGTCTACATAGCACTCTATCTTCGTACCAATCAGGGGCCGAAATAGCTTATTTACAAGTCTTTGGAAAGTTGCCCCGGCATTTTTTAGTCCGAAGGGCATGACTTTGTAGCAATACAGGCCGAACTCGGTTATGAAGCTGGTTTTTTCCTCATCAGATGGGTCCATCCTAACTTGGTTGTAGCCCGAGTAGGCGTCCAGGAAGCTTAGCAACTCGTTTCCCGAGGTCGCGTCCACTAGGCGGTCAATTCTGGGGAGGGGGAAGCAATCTTTCGGGCAAGCTCGGTTCAGGTCGGTATAGTCGACGCACATGCGCCACTTGCCGCTTGCCTTTTTTACCAACACCGGGTTGGCCACCCAGCTCGGGTAATGGACTTCCCTTATGAAGTTTGCTGCGAGGAGCTTCTCGACCTCCTCGTCGACCGCTCTCCAGCGTTCTGGGGCTAAGTTGCGTTTCTTCTGTCTAACGGGTCTGACTACAGGGTCAGTATTAAGTTTGTGAGTTATCAGTCCGGGGCTAATGCCGGGCATGTCGGCCGCGGACCAGGCAAAAATATCTAAATTTTGAAGTAAAAAACTCACCAGTTCGGCTCGTAGGGGGTCTTCGATGGAAGCTCCGATGCTTAGTGTGCGAGCTGGGTCCGTAGCTGAAGTCGGGATTGCGACTGTTTCCTCCGTGGGCGAAGCTCGCTCCTCACCTTGCTCCGTCGGCCGCTCCAGTTCGAGGTCGTCGGCCGCCTTGGTTTTTCCCTTCAGGGCAGCAACGTAGCACTTGCGGGACTCGAGCTGGTCGCCCCGCGCTACCCCTATACCGAAGTCCGTAGGGAACTTCATGGCCAAATAGTAGGTGGAGACCGCCGCCCGTAGGATATGCGTGATCAGCCGCCCTATTATGTTATTGTATGGGGAGGGGGTCGCGACTACCAGGAAATCATGGTTGAGTCTGACCGCACAAGGCCATGTGCCGACTTCCACAGGGACAATTACTTTTTCGAGGGGCCTAACTTCCTCTCCGCTGAAACCTACCAGGGGAGTGTTCGCGGGCTTCAGCTCGCTCCTCTTTAACTACAGCTGGTCAAATGCTGATTTGAAGAGGATGTCCGCTGAGCTGCCCGAATCTACGAGTACGCGCCTGACCTCGAAGTCGCTGATCCTTAGCTTAATGACAAGTGCGTCATCATGGGGGTAGTGGACTCCTCGCGCGTCGTCCTCCGTGAAAAAGATTGGTTCTTCGGTCTTTGGTCTCTTTAGGGGGTTCTGTTCTTCGAGGGCCGCTTCGCGAACTGAAGTCCGGGCTGCTGCCGAGGTACACCCTGCTACCACCGAACCTCCCACTATTACATGGATGGTTCCCCGAACTGGCCTCTCTTCTGGAGGCTGCTTCTGCAACGCTTCGGCAAGTCTGTTGCTAGACTCGGGGGCATCTTTTTCGTGCTCCCTTTGCCGACATGCTTTATTGTTATTGCTGTGTTGTACAAAGTTTCTCAAGTATCCGCGACGGATGAGTCCCTCTATCTCGTCTCGTTCGGATTTCCTTTTAGGCGAGGTGGCCACTTAACGTACGGAGCGTCTTTGATCGTCATTAAGATCTCTGTCCGCCTCGTGTTTAACGACGTGTAGTCCGTCCGAACTGCTAGGGGGGCCCGGAAGGACTGGTTCGGCTTCGGCTCCCGGGTCGGGTTTTTTCTATTCACCGGATTGGAGAGCTCGCCTTCTCTCTTTCTTTTCTCGTTCCCGCCTTCGGTTCGTTGGTTGATTTCTTCCTCTGTCCTCATGAACTTATCCGCGAGTTTGAGGAATTCGGCCACGGTCGCGGGCTGGTTGGCCACCATGTGCCATTTGAACTCTTTGTGCGTCACCCCTCTTTTGGCCGCCGCGAGCTGCACTGCGGGGTCCAACCGCGGTATTTGCAAGCATGCTTCGTTGAACCGCTTGATGTAGCCCCAAATAGATTCTCCTTCTCTTTGGACCACTCCGAAGATGCTTTCCTCTGTTCTGGGGCACCGTCGGCTGGTGACGAAGTGTGTGGTGAACACTTGCACGAACTGGGCCCAGCACTTTATCGACCCGGGGGCCAGGTTCCTGTACCAAGTGCGGGCTACCCCCCCTGAGGGTGGTGGTAAAGGCCACGCACATGCACGATTCGCTAGCCCTGGCGAGGTGCATTTGCGACTGAAAGGCGTCAACGTGGTCGTTGGGGTCGAAGAACCCGTCGTACTTGTCCAGAGGTGGGAGCTTGAAGTCTCTGGGTAAGGGGACCGCCAGGAGTTCCGATGCGAGGGGGGAAGGAACGGAGAGAGCCGGGGCAGCCCCTACCTCGTCCGAGCTCGTGTCTTTGCCACTGAATTCCGACAAGGCGCGGGTGGCGGTTTGGCGACTTCGCCGTTGAGCGGGTCTTGTGCTGGCGCTCCTGGCCTCCGTGTTACCGAGCTCAATGGGCCTGGAGTGCTGGTAGTCTGCCACCAGGGCGTTGAATCGGTTTTCGGTGAGCGGGAGCTCGGGCTTGGAGCGCCGGGGTGCCGACCTCGCGGGCGAGGTTCCCGACCCGCCTGCAGGTTGCGAGGCGGGGATGACATTTTTCTCTCTTCGGCCTGGGGACGAGGCCTGGCTGTTGGGGTGGTTCAGGGTCCGGGAGGCCTTCGCCTGGCGGGGGCATCCATCCTGCGGGGAGGCCTTGACCGGCCTCGGAGCGGGGTGGTGAGGTGGAAGTAGTGGTTGGTTCAGTGGCAGTTGGGGGAACTGCTGTTGATAGTGATACTGGGAGATGTTGTGCAGCACTTGGTGCTGGTGAAGCTGGTGTTGTTGGAACTGTTGCATTTGGGCTTGCATTGCCCGCATGCACTGCATCAGGTCCTCCAATCGGTTTTGGCTAGCTTCCAGGGAGACGGCAGTTGGTTCAGTGAAGGTTGTCTCAATGTGGAGAGGAAAGGGGACATTTGTGGTAGGAGGGTTTACGGGTGCCACTGTTTGTGGCGTGTTCAAGATGGGGATCCCATCCGCCGAAAGGGGGATGGTGAACTGTCCAACGCACACTACGGGGACCTGAAGTTGCTCCCCGGTGGCGTTTGTCTCCGTGCCACGTCCGGTGTTGCTGGAGGAGGCCATGAGTGTTGGGTTTTTTGAAGAAAAAAGGGGGTATCGAAGTTTGGAGGGAGGCTTTTTGAAGCGTTTCCCATAGACGGCACCAATTGATGGAGCGCGATCCGGCTGATCTTAGCTGTCCGCTGCCTTGCTTCCGAACGGGGTAGCAGGGAACCTGAAACGGAGGAGATGGGAAAGCTCCGGGGGGAACCCGGTGTAGAGGCTCCGAAGCTCAAGTTAGAATCCTTCAAAAGCAAGGTAATACCAGATAGCGCAAAGTTTGCATACCTCCGTTGTCGGGGGGCAGGGGGCTCTTATAGTCACTTCGTGTACTCGTCCCGAGGCCCTTGTCAGATCGGGTATGATTACCCTTGTGCTTGTCAATTCGGCCGTCGTCCTTTCTGCTGAGACAGAACCGTCACTGCCTAACCGTCTAACTGGAGATGCCGGCGTCAGTGGCGGTGGCAGGTGGCCGTTTAGAGTGCTGCTGCCAAACGTCAGATCCCAAATCAGTCAGGCGTGGCGCCCTCGGGCACGGACTTCCCTAGTGTCAGGCATGGTACGACTTGTTTGGCTTTGGTGCCCAGAAGGTGATGCGAAGTGCTGAGTGAGGCGATCTTGAGCTCGGAGGTATCTATAGGGCAGGTCAGTTTCGGCGAGGTGTATCCCGAACTGTTACAAGGTGGGTCAGTTCGGCGAAGTGTATCCCGAGTTGTTACAAGGTGGTAGTTCGGCAAAGTCTATCCCGAGCTGTTACAAGGTGGCAGTTCGGCGAAGTCTATCCCGAGCTGTTACAAGGTGGCAGTTCGGCGAAGTCTATCCCGAGCTGTTACAAGGTGGCAGTTTGGCGAAGTCTATCCCGAGCTGTTACAAGGTGGGTCAGTTCGGCGAAGTGTATCCCGAGCTGTTACAAGGGTCAGTTCGGCGAAGTGTGTCCCCTTGTTCCCGCCTAGGCTTGGCCCCTTTTGTCGAGCTGTTGTTTCTGCCACGTGTCACATAATAGAGAGGTCGGGCCAAATCTTCCTTCATCAAGTCCCATTCTTTTTGATCCATAGTGATATATGGGGACCCTCCACAGTTCCAAATGTGTTTGGCTCACGATGGTTCGTCTCTTTTATTGATGATTGCACTAGGGTCTCTTGGATCTTTCTTCTTAAATCTAAATAAGATGTAAGTAGTATACTCCCAAATTTCCATAACATGATCCAAAATCAGTTTGGGGTCAGAATCAAAAGATTTAGATCGGATAATGCACTGGATTATTTCAACCAAACTTTATCCCCATATTTTAAAAAAGAAGGGATTATCCATGAATCCTCCTGCATTAATACTCCACAACAAAACGGAGTAGCAGAAAGGAAGAATGGTCATCTACTAGCTGCAACCCGAGCCTTACTTTTCCACCAGCATGTTCCAAAAACCTATTGGGGGGAAGTTGTGCTTACAGCCGCATACATTATAAATCGATTACCTTCGAGGGTGTTGGGATTTAAAACACCAATGGAAACACTTTCTCAATTTTATCCCGATCTACGTACAACAAATAATCTCACCCCAAGAATCTTTGGATGCACTGCTTTTGTCCATGTTCATACCCATAATAGAGGGAAGTTAGATCCAAGAGCCGTCAAGTGTATTTTTGTGGGTTATTCGTCCACCCAAAAGGGTTATAAGTGTTATCAGCCACCTACTAAAAAAATTTGTCTCTATTGATGTCACTTTTGAAGAAAAAACACCACATTTCACTCAACCTTATCTTCAGGGGGAGTCCTTGTCATTCATTGAAGATAAGGACATAGATTTGTTCCCGCTTGGTCTACCTACAGTTTCTCAACACCCAAACTTAGCATCTATACCAGTTCAATCTGTATCTGTACCTATCGAACCACCTCAAACCAAACCAATTTCTTCACCCATTCATACCAGACCCATGACAGAGAATGATGAACTTTGTGACTCTATGAGATTGCAGGTATATTCAAGAAGAGGAAACCAGGATCCTAATCTTGTGCAGGTTCAAGATTCAACTCCTAATCCTGAGAATGAGGTAAATACAGTTCCAGAAATTTCTTCTGAATTAGCATCTGACCAAGATCTTCCTATTGCCCTTAGGAAAGGCACAAGAGAATGCACTAAACATCCCTTATATCCCTTAGCAAATTTTGTGTCCTTTAAAAAATTCTCACCATCACATAGGAGTTTCCTAGTTAGTCTAAACACCATTCATATTCCTAATACTTTATCTGAGGCATTATCTGATGAGAAATGGAAAGATGCTATGAGAGAAGAGATGCATGCTCTAGATAAGAATCAAACATGGGAAATTGTTGACCTACCACCAGGAAAGAAACCTGTGGGCTGCAAGTGGGTTTTCATAGTAAAGTACAAGTCAGACAGCTCTCTAGAAAGATACAAGGCAAGACTTGTGGCAAAAGGATATACACAAACCTATGGTGTTGACTATTAGGAGATTCGCTCCAGTGGCTAAGATGAATACAGTAAGAATTTTGTTGTCACTAGCAGCTAAATTCGATTGGTTCTTGGAGCAATTTGATGTAAAGAATGCTTTTCTTCACGGTAATTTAGAGGAGGAGATATATATGGATATTACTCCGAGCTTCAAAGGAAATCTAAAAGGAAATAAAGTTTGCAGGTTGAAGAAAGCACTATATGGTCTCAAGCAATCACCTAGGGCATGGTTTGGAAGATTTACTAAAGTTATGCTTGCCATCGGATACAAACAAAGTCAGGGAGATCATACACTCTTTATAAAGCATTCAGATGCAGGGGGAGTCACGGCTCGTCTGGTATATGTTGATGACATAATTGTGACAAGAAATGATGAAAAGGAGAAGGAAGCCTTGAGAAGATGCCTAGTCAGAGAATTCGAAATAAAAGAACTTGGGAGATTGAAGTATTTTCTAGGGATTGAAGTAGCTCTTTCCAAAGAAGGCATCTTTATCTCACAACAGGAATATGTAACAAATCTTTTAAGAGAGACAGGAAAGTTAGCATGCAAACCATCCTCCACACCGATTGAGCCAAATCACAAATTGGGAGAAGCAAATGAAGATCCAGCTGTGAATAGGGAAATGTACCAAAGATTAGTAGGAAACTTATATATCTTGCCCACACAAGGCCAGACATAGCATATGCCGTGAGCGTGGCTAGCCAGTTTATGCACAACCCGAAAGAGGTTCACCTACAGGCGGTCTATAGGGTACTACATTACCTAAAGGCTAATCCTGGCAAAGGAATCTTGTTTAAAAGAAACACTGGATTAACCCTAGAGGCATACACCGGTGCAGGTTATGTAGGCTCTCCCATGGATAGGCGGTCTACTATAGGTTATTGTACGTTCCTTGGAGGAAATCTTGTGACATGGAGGAGTTAGAAGCAGAATGTGGTAGCTTGATCAAGTGCGGAGGCAGAATTCAGGGCAATGGCTCAAGGAGCATGTGAATTACTATGGCTCAAGATAATTTTGGAAGACCTAAAGATCAGATGGGAAGGTCCAATGAGATTATTCCGTGACAACAAGTCAGCTATTAACATTGCTCACAATCCCGTCCAACATGACAGGACAAAGCATATTGAGATAGATAGGCATTTCATAAAGGAAAAGCTGGATAGCGGATTAATTTGCACTCCATACGTCTCAGCGAATGGTCAACTGGCAGATGTGCTGACAAAAGGGCTTTGTAGTGTGGCATTCCAAAGACTTATCTCCAAGTTGGGAATGAAAGATGCATATTCACCAGCTTGAGGGGGAGTGTTGGAAAGTAGAAGATTGACTCTCTGATTGATTCTCCATAATTTTAGGTCCATCAGTTTAGGAAACTTAATTTCCTAGAATCATGGGATATTAATTGGAGAATCCCACTGAAATAGAAATTAGTTTTTTAGAAAAAGTTAGTTTCCTATTTTATCACCCTATAAATTAGCTCTGTAATTCTATATAAAGTTGTGTATATGCTCCTTCCAAGATAATACAATCAATTCATTTTTTTCTCTCAAATTTTCACATAATATATTGGCATGTGTAGCACATAGAGTTTCCCCCCCTCTTAACTAAGAGATTGGTGTCACAATACCAAGGTTTTGCAGTTCATTATTTTTGAAATTTTGATATTTCATTTTGTTCGATTCTGGACTGCCACCAATATGTAATATAGGTGGAATTTAGTATTTGCCAAATCCTATTTGGAATGAGAAAGATTAGGTTGATGGATGCAGGCCTGGAAGATTAATAAAATGAGTTATATAGGATAAAAGCAATACACATTTTGGATGAAAAAAAAGTGTTTTTCAACTGATTAAAGAGAAATGATATTTAAATATAATTAAATTTATTCTGACATCTAACAATGAAAGCAGGAACAATGAACATGACAAGGAAGTTTTTGTTTGCCCTAAAACATCTTGCTTGCCAGTTAAAATCTACCTTTCAGGTTGATTCTGAGATTCACCATTGTTTATTTTGGCAGGCCCTGATGACATGCCAGCACACATTAAATCCTCAATGTTTGGGTGCACCCTCACGTGTGGATCTCCTCAAACTTCATAAATTACTCAATCTAAGGCACCTCGTTTGTGAGTTTTTTGTTCCTCAATTACTGATTTAATGCTAACTTGGTGTTTACCTTTACAGGGTTCCGATAACCGATGGGCGGCTCAACATGGGAACTTGGCAGGTAAATAGTAATGAGGTTAATGGAGGAACATCTATAACTATGTGTTTAATTTTCGGTGAAGAAAATTATACTTCTGTGTTTCTAAGAGGCCAAGGGTTGTTGCCTAATTCTGCCATGAAGGGTTAGTACTTGGTAGATGTTTTCATGCATCTAGGAAGGCATTTTGGTTTATACATAGCATGATTAAATATCAATCTCCAGTTACCTAACAATGCAATGATAGACCAGGAACGTATTAATAAATCCTTTTTTATCAATAAACAGAAACTTTTATTAAACTTTAGATAAGATTTTACAAACATCCCTTAGAGAGGCACGGGATGCTACCTCTCTATAAAAAGCAAATAAAAATTACAACTGAGCCCAAAACAAATTATCACTATTCACCCCTTGCCTAGCCAATGCATCTGCCATCCCATATTAATAAATCTTTTGCTACGCGTTTGTAGCTCATGTTGACATGTATCTTATAAAGGCTATTGCCCATTAATATTCCTATCTGAGGTCTTGAGAGAGCTAGGTGGGATACGAGCCTAACCACTAGCATCAGTAGATTGCCCCTTTAGGAGGAGGTGTTGTTCACTGATGATGGTTTGAATGATGTTTCTAGAATAGATCATTTCAGCTCAATTGTCCATAAGGAGGGGGATTAAATATTATATCTTCCACAGGGTTGGAGCTGGTTTGTGCTTCAGGAATCAGGAGTGCAACCAATTGGCTAATGCCATTTATCATTAAAATTGAAGCATAAGTTTTATACAAAAGCTATAAGAAAAAATCATGCATAATGTAGCCAACTGTTCAATAATTTTAAATTGGAAGTCACTGTTTTTGGAGCAAGCTAAGGGGTTTCGTGAATTTGCAACCTGGCTAATTGACTGGGATAGTAATTTTGATGCAGATGTGGAAGCAAGGAAAGAATTCATGGGAAACAAACCAATTTTTCAATTCATATGTCAATTCCTGGGTTACAGGATATATTGATGTTGTCCGAGTCTCTCTCTAGATATAGGTGTTTTAAGAAGAGAGTATTGAATTTTCCAGAAGTTAGTTCAAAATTACTATTTAGGTAACTTTCATACATACTATTTATAGTAATTCTTGTAATTATTGTTAAACTCATTACTTGCTATTTTTATTTATGCCTGGTGTCTTTACATTAAGTTTCTTTTAGTAGAAATTAAGTCTTGTTAGAGTTCTTTAGGAGTTAGACTGTTAAGAGTCCTTGTATACATATATACATAGTGTGTGTGTGTGTAGTTTCTTGTTCTTTCATGGACAGCAAACTGTCTACTTGCTTTTCTGTCCACATTTTTCATCTTTAATCACCTAAAGCCCCTCCTTTCACCCCGTAAGCCCACCACCAGAACTGAAATTTGTAGGACCCCTACCTGTCCTACATCAAATTTGGTGCAATTTTCATGTTCCAAGGGACAAGAGTAAGTGCTTATCCACTTGATGTCAATAAGGCATCCCTTTTATTGAGAAGGCATGGGTTCAAACTGCGAATAGGCAGTCTCTCTATTGTTGTGTGCTAATGGGCCCTGTGTGCACCCTATCACTAGCCCACTAACACACTGATTAGGTCTATCATTTATCATCTTACCCCCATGGGGGCTAAAGGGCCTAAAGCTGCATCACCAACACACAAAAAAAAAGCAACTAGGGCAAGGCCAAAAAGTACCTAAGTTTATTTGGTGGAGAGATATTTTGATTCATTCTGTAAATGTCCTAGGGAGTGAAATGGAGGAATAGGATTTTTGCAACTGATCCCACATAGGTTATGATGATGATCCATGGTCTGTTCTTAACCAATCCAACATGGTTTGTTCCACATAATATAAAATCTTGGGCTGTCAAGCATGAGAACGCAGGTTTGAGTCTGAGAGCGGCTACTTTGACCTCCCAAAATTCCAGGTAGCTGGGACCAACATTGGGTAGTGGGTTTTTTATTTGTTCTACATACTGTTCTATATATTTTTAAGCTTTAATGCTATTTGAGTATATGTAGAAGTATCCATATTGTATTCAGTGTCATATCAGGTTCATATAATTTCTGATACTGGTCTGCTGGTCATGTAGAGGTATCATAGATTATAGTTATTTGCTGATCCGTAGAACATCCCACCCGTCTCATTACGGATTGGTCTGCTCTACTGAATTCATTCGTATCCTTCAGAGTTAATACTTAGTAGTAGTAAAGTTTTTCTTTTGTTTTTTTTTTTTTGATCAATGAGTAGTAGAGTTTTTCTAAACTTAGTAAGCTTATATTCAATACTTGTTTATTTTACTATTTCTATTACTTTCTGGAATTATTATTTCCATTATTACAAGACTTGGATCCTTCATCAAACCGGAAGGGCCACCAGGTCATGGGTCAAGCAGTTCAACAAGAAGGATTGGCATTTTATTGTTTTGCTTAGGGTGCTTTCACTTTCATATTGAACTTGGGAAATGAAATCTAGTTCTACATAAAACGAGGAGAAAAAGGAAATAATTTGAAGGTTAACACTCTTTTCCCTTATTTTCAGGGAATTTGGTTGTGTGAGCATCGGGACCATGCTACTCCACGCAAAGTTGTGGTTACTCTTAATGGAGTATAAGGTAAAAGTCTTTTCTGACGACAAATAAGAAGCTGCTGTGCTGTGGTTATTATTGTTTATTCTGCATCCGATCAACTGTTATTTATTTTTGATATGAAAAGGTATGATCATGATCTGAAACACCAATTTTCAGACAGATATGATGGTGTGCTGTCAAGGCCAACTTTAGTGGGAACTGGTCTGACATCTACAGGGATGACGCAGTTAATATCATTAAGATGCGTTATTTAGCGCTACAGTTTTGAGGTCCAAATCTTATTAAACTACTCCTAAAAGGCTAAAATCATTAATGCCACATATTAATTATCATTCTGACAGGCATTTGGCAAATAACGAAGTTAAATTATTGTATGTTTGATCGTTTGGTCTTTAACATAGTTACACAGTCCATGGATGGTTTCATTTAGAATTTCAACTCTAAAACTTGGCTTGTTTAGATGGATACATAGTAACCAGGCTTGCTCCAAGTTGGCATTGAGAAAGTTAAACTCTAAACCAGAGAGAGAAAGAGAGAGGTTTATGAACCTATGTTCCAGGCTAGTAACGTTGGTTTTTTGGGTTAGGTTAGTCAATCTCGAATGGTAGTATTGAACTTGGTGGTGGAAAGTTTGAGACCCCTATTAAGTTGTTTCAGCCAAGGTTCAAAGTATCGGCACATATTGGTCCATATCGGCTGATACATATCGTTCCAGGACCCCTCTGATGTCTCTACAGTGGGTGTATTGGGAGTTTGACCGGTTCAGGGTGTGGAGGTCGCTTAAATCGGTTCCCCTGAAGTAGTTGTAAAAAAAAAAACCCACTAAAAAGTTGTATTGATTTGCCCGATATGTCCATACTGGTGTATCGATATTTTGAACATTGGTTTCATCCTGACATTGAACACCCAAACAAACAAGTTTTAACGTGTTATATAGATTGTTAGGATGCAGGCATGCAGCAATGATCTTCAGTTTCCGAAGTCCAAAAGTCCAAACGCTCAACATTAGCACAGTTATTTGGAAACTGGGTATTTCTAATTTGGTAAATTTTCTATGTTTCGGGCCATGGCTGCGCCTTTTTCTACATAGGTTTACATAGCAGAAGTACCGAAATGAGATTTGGCAATTGAGAAGGTTTCCTTGGCTTTTATAGCAATGCAAATAACGAGATTGGAATGGACCAGGCTACCCCCCTCAAATTATTCAGGTCTAGTCCCCTGGGAAGATCATCGAACCTCTTAACAAATATGTGAAATAAGGAATTTGCCGCATAATTCTTAAAGAATAGAAATTCAATTCAACCAGGTTAAATTTTACCTTAACCTCTACTTTGCACTGTTTAGCCCCCCCCCAGGCCCCACCCATATGTGATATGTTGAAGGTTGCATTTAAAAACGCTTTTCAGACTATGAAGTGTGAAAACTTTGCCTTTCAGATGTTAGTCGCATTTGGGTTTAGGTCTGATTAGAGGATTTGAAACAAAAAAATTCAAATCTAATGTGATAAAATGGCATTAATGCTTTCATTATTGTCATCTATTTTACAATAATAATAATAAATCAACATTGCTATAGATATTTATTAGTACTTAATAAATATTAAGTTTCTACTTAAATAAATAATAATATTATTTAATAATAATACTAATAATAACTATATTATTACTAAATATCTTGTATTATAAAATTATAAATAATATCATTTTAATTTAAATAAATACTTATATAATAATAAGAATATTTCATAATATATTTATTAGTAACAATTAAAATGTTTATGTTTATTATTAGTTAATAATAAATATATATTATTTTTAATTAAATAATAAATAATTATTTATTTCAAAAAATATAATATTTGTTTATTATTAGTTAATAATAGTGAACTTCACAATTTCAGATGTTGGAGAATTGCTCCAACTCAAACGATCTTAGTTTTTCAGAACTTCTAAAATGTAGAAAATCATTTCTACTTTTCAGATTCTAGAATCGAATAATATGTTTTGAACTTCTCTGGTTTCATATTTATCAAATGCCACTTAAGTCTTTCAGATAGTAATGTCACTAAATATAAAACATTGGGTGTGGTGATTCCATGATTTGTCTATGCATGTCTATTATAATTCAAAGAGTGCCCCTTAATACATGCGTCAAAGACTTTTGAATTACTTTGCCAAATAAAAAGAAAGAACAAAAAAAATGAGTATATCCAACATAAAACCAAAACAATAGATCGGGGGTCTTTGTCGGATGGGATGTTTGTCGCAAAGTGAAAATTTAGGGGATATTTGATGTAAATGAAAATTTAGGGGGCAATTGTCACTGATCCCAAAGTATAGGGGATCATAGGAAGATATTTTTTGAAGAGGGGTATTTCTTGAAGTTAACTATGGAACATTAATGGAGGGGGATATTTGTTGTAAAGTGGAAGTTTGGGGGTCTTTATTGCAAATGAAAGTTTAAAGGGTAATTGTCAATGATCCCATAGCAGAGTGATTTTTGGCTATGATGATCCTTAAACTTTGCAAAAATGCCACTTTTGATCCTAAAATTTTGAAAAGGACATTTTGGTCCTCAAACTATGTTGAAAAAGGCCATTTTATGGCAAAAATTAATGACATTATAGACGTTCTGAACAATTTCATGAGGTAAATAATAAAATATTAAGCCTCACTACCGTGACATTGTTTAAGTCCAAAAAAAAAATTATTTGAAAAAAATGATGTGTGGGTCTTTCACATGTGATCAAGAATAAAAACAAAAATAAATATATTTATTTAAGAATTAATTATTAATAAAATAATGAATTATAAATTAAATAAAAGAAAATAATTTGGCTCTTTCAACTTAAGTAATTTTAAGGGGAAAAATTACATGTGGGTCTCACTTAAAATTCCCACCTATTCACATCTAACTAAGAATGAAAACATAATAATTATTTTTATTTAATAATTAATTCATAATAAATTAATAAAATAATGAATTATTGATAACACAAAAATATGTAGTATTATTTATATTTTATTATTAATAATTTGTTATTTTATTAATAATTACTATTACTATTACTATTTATATTTATCATTAATAATTTATTATTAAATAAGAATAATTATTTTTGTTTTTATTTTTGGTCACATATGAATAGACGGGAATTTTATGTGGGACCCATGTGTAATTTTTCAAATAAATTTTTCTACTTGAACAGTGTCACATCAACCAACCTTATTATTTTATTATTTGTCTATCAAAATCGTTAATAGTGTCTTTAACGTTGTCAATTTTTGCCATAAAATGGTCTTTTCACCATAGTTTGAGGGAGAAAATGCCCTTTTTGAAATGGTCAAAAATAGTTTTTTCACAAAGTTCAAGGGTTGATAAGAGCCAAAAGTCCTAGTAGAGGGGTTCTTTGTTGCAAATGAAAGTTTATGGGGTAATTGTCACTGGCCCCTATGGGAGTCTTTGTAATTTACCCAAAACTGCCAAACGCTAGGATCCTATCCCGTCTACCTCCAAGAGATCAAGACCATTTGAGCTGAGATCACATCTTCACCCCATAGAGGGTGCCCCACAAATTCCTTGCATGCACATCTCATTGTGCATTGGGAACATCTCCCGAAGTGGGGCACCCTTTGTGGGGCGCAGATGTGAATTCCTAGTAAAATCACCGATCTTGTTTCAAGAAAAAAAGGGTAAATTATAGACTTATACCCTCTACTTTGGAGTTTGTTCACTTAGCCTCCCCCAAATTTTCATTTGTGACAAACACCACAAACTTTCAAATTCTTAGCCCCACAAACTTTCATTCGTGACAAACACCACGAACCCTTCAAATTCCAGCATTTTTCCCATGCTAGTAGCATTTAATCAATTAACTTTGAAAAAGATTTCCATGTGACTATTATGTGTGTATTTCCATTTTAGAAAATTTCGTCTGCCCTTATATCCATTTATAAGATCATTTTGCATAAAATTGATAAAACACAACTAAAAAATGGAAAAAAATAGAAAATTGTGAAAAGCTTAGGAGATATAACAAAAATAAAGAAAAAAGAGGAAAATTAAAAAGAGTTACGTTATAGATTAATCTTGTACTTTGGAGAAGTGACACTGAACTTTCATTTGCAACAATGACCCATTGAACTTTCAAATTCCAACACTTTGGCTCTCTCTGTTCAATGCATTGATGAAAAAAGTTAATTTATTAAAATGTATTTTCAAGATTCATATGGGTGAAAGGATGATATTTCAAAATGACAAAAAATGGGTAAGGCAAACCAATGTTGCATCATTTTTTTGTTATGGGCTCGAGTGTAGGATCTCGTCACGGGTTGGTCCACGGGGAGAAAGCCCTGCTTTCCCTTGCGCCTTCCCTTGCGTGCAGACCCTATTGTGGGAAATTGAATGGGTGATTTGTCCAAGAGACCACCCGAACTCTTCTTACTCTTCTCTTGACTGGAAATCTGAATGCTTTATTTCGACTCGTAGCTCCTTAAGATAATATAAGATAAGGGATAAGGGATGGTGAGCTAGCGGCGAGTTGGTGAGCAGAGTGTGGACCCACCCTAATGAGCTATCATGTGGGCCCTGCCCCACTGCTACTGTTGGGCGGTGCGTGCGTCCTGCGGAGCTGCTACCGTGCGGTGCGGGCTGTTGCCGAGGTGCGTGTTGCTGCCATGTGGTGTGTGTTGTGCGCTGCCGGGCGGTGCGTGTTACGTGCTGTCGGGCGGTGCGGTTATGTGTTGCCTGGCGGTGCGTGTTGTGCGTTGTCAGGCGGTGCATGCTGCTGTGCGGTGCTGCCGGGCGGTGCCTGCTGTTGTGCATGCTGCTGCCTATGACTGCACCGCAGTGCGCTGCCGGTCGGTGTGTCCATAACATCACACCCCTCCTGGACAACGAGCTTGTCCTCAAGCTCGAATTTCAGATACGTGGCTTGGAACTCTGCCAATGGATCAAACGACTGCACACTATCTCTCAGTCTACCAACATCGTGAACAATAGGAACTGCCCCGTAGCTCAGTGCATAAAGTTGGTTCAGTCCACATGGCTCAAATCTAGAAGGCATGAGTAGAAGTCTGCATCAGTAGTTATTCGATGGGCCATTTGTACAGAGGAACCAACCCAACCCCTGACTTTGTGATGGTGTTGACTCTCAAGATGTTTGAGAAGCTATTCCTGGTCAGGTCTCTCAGTGCCCAACATGACTAGTTGCACTTCCTGGTCCACCATCCAAGGAATGGACTCAGCAACGAGATCAACACCTTTCTGATGGTCAAGCCTGCCAATGAACCCAATCAGAGGAACATTCTCTCGAAGAGGAAGACCAAGCTCCCTTTGTAGAGCTGCTTTGCATTGAGGCTTGCCCGTCTGAAGAGTCTTTGCAGAGTAATCGGTGTTGCCATCCAATGCCAGGTAAACATCTAACTGTGGGTTCCCTTCGTTTGCATCAATCCCATTCATGATGCCCTTCAGCTTCCAATCACACTCATTCATTATTTGATGCAGACCCCAGCCGCCTTCTTTAGTTTTTAGCTCCCAGGCGTAACCATGGCTTACAGTGACTATACGATCTACTGCTTTCAGGCCAGTTTCAAGGACATTGCAGTGTTCCCCACCTCTTGGGTCATGTAGTTTGAAGTAGTTTTGTGGAAGATCCACATAATGAAAATCGCGTACTGGACCATGACTCCGGTGTGCTATGTTGTGGATCACAGGAACGCACCGGGTATACTTACAGAAGAGAACCTCAAGAGCAGCCTTACAGAAGAGAACTATGCGTTTTAAAGTATCCCCTCGGCCTCCCCCATACATATTTTTCTCAATATTGCGGAACATGGGGCTGTCCATGAACACAAAATCCATGCCATCACTATAAGCTTGAAAGAAAATTACCTCCATATCCTGCCCATCCACCTTATATCTCTTGCACACTCCTGTTTCTTGGACTTCTGCATAGTTACCATACTGTGGTGCCGCAACCATAACTCTATGTCCACGCAGAGCCAAGGAGCGCATTCTGCTGGTACCAATATAATGTTCGTGACATTGTCCTCGGCCAAAGGAGGAGACTTTACAGTTTCATCCTCCGTGCGCTGATCCTTGGGAATAACTGCGGCTGTAGGGACAGCGATTTGTTGTTCGCTAGATGCCCCTCCCAGTCCAGATGACAACTGTTTGTGTTGGTGATTCCCTCAGAACTCCTTTCTTTGTTGGAGAGGAATGCTTCCAGTCAGCGTTACAGCTCCCAGACATCTTCCTTGACTTCACGAACCTCCATGCTGTTTTCTGCTAGCCTATGCTCCAATTCGTTGACCTTGGATGATAGCTACTCCATATTGCCTGTAACGTTTGGCTCTGATACCAAATGTTATGGGCCCGAGCGTAGTATCTCGTCATGGGTCGGTCCACGGGGAGAAAGCCCTGCTTTCCCTTGCGCCTTCCCTTGTATGCAAATCCTCTTGTGGGAAACCGAATGGGTGATTTGTCCAAGAGACCACCCGAACTCTCCTTACTCTTCTCTTGACTAGAAAACTAAATGCTTTATTTCAACTCGTAGCTCCTTAAATAGGAGATTATAGAAGGGAATTCCTTGTTGGATTTGTCTAGGCTAGGGTAATCCAACTCAAACTCAAACTCCTAATTACCTACACAACTTTTACTTAAGATAAGATAAGATAAGATAAGGGATGGTGAGCTCACGACGAGTTTGAGTGTGGACCCACCCTGATGAGCTGTCATGTGGGCCTCGCCCCACTACTGCTGTTGGGCGGTGCGCACGTCTCGCGGTGCTGCTGCCATGAGGTGCGTGCTGCTGCCTAGTGCTGCTGCCGTATGGTGCGTGCTGCGTGCAGCATGCTGCCTGGCGGTGCGTGCTGCGCGTTGTCGGGTGGTGCGTGTTGCGTGTTGCCAGGCGGTGCGTGCTGCGTGCTATCGAGCGGTGTGGGCTGCTGTGCGGCGCTGCCGGGCGGTGCCTGCTACTGTGCGTGCTGCTGCCTATGACTGCACCGCAGTGCGTTGTGGTCGGTGTGTCCATAACATTTTTGCCCAATTGAGTTAGAAAAAAAAGAAAAAAAAAAGAAACATAAATAAAGAATTTATACAAATATTTAAGAGTGACAAAATGATCCCATAAGTTCATAGATTTAGGAATGTTTAACAAGCACATATCAGTCAAATGAATATCTTTTTTCTAAGTTGATTAAGTGAATATTAACGGAGGGGTAAAATATTGGAATCTGAAAGTTTGGGGGGTCTTCGAGTCTTAATCGGCTTAAATAAAAACCCGCAATACAGGGTGGTAATTTGTATTTTACCCAAAAATGAGAAATACTAAAAAAGTGGTTTAGGGGGCTAAATGTCATAATCCAAAACAAATTGTCTAAAAGGATAAATTTATTTTTGGCATCGATTCATGCTCGCTCATACTCTCATAGGAGTCAGATATTTTTCTCTTCCCAGCGAAAATCTTATAGCAGCGTTATCCCTTCGGGGCCAAAGCTCCGAGCCACTGCCTGACTTCTCTTCAGTTCTCAGCATCACAATTCACTGCCGAGCGGGATTAGACGACATCAAGTGATTCGGAATCTCTCTCTCCCTCTCTCTCTCTCTCTCTCTCTCTCTCTCTCTCTCTCTGTAAAACTGCATTGTTATCAACAATGCATGCGTTGCTGGATCCCTGTTCTCTAGCTCCCTCTTCTATCATTTCCCTTCCTCCTACTGTCTTCGTCCGCCCTATAGTCAAAACAGCATCTCAATCCATGAATTTCTCCTTCATTAAGAGAAAGAATACAAAGCCCTCTTTACCATTTTCACATACCCGCCTTGCTCCGTTCCTGCTCCCATACGCCCACAACAGACCCAACGACGTAAGATTTTCTCCTTTGCCATTCATTCGGTGATTGGAATCTATGATATTGATCTTATGCATTTTTCAGTGCTAAGAAATCTATTTCTGTTGCTTCCATAACGTCAGTGGCTCTGATTCACAATAATAAGTTGGTCTGTTGCATTTTTGCAGAGTGTTAGTGGAGACGCAGACGATATGTTCGACGGATTGTTGGACAAGTATGGGAAGGTAGTATACAGAAGAAACGATAGAAAAACACCTAGTGCAGAAGCCGACGACGATGCTGAGAGCCTGCCATGTTTGTATATTTGTGTCTCAGACCTCAAACTTTTTGTTTGATCCCGTTATAACTGACCATTAATTTGCATTATTTTAGCAATGATTCTGGGGACCTCAAACTTGTTGTATCCAGTCTTGGGTCACCCGATATGAGTTTTCTTTCCCTTTCTTCAAGTTGTCAAAAATCTTAGCAACAACCCGCCAGGGGGTGGTTCCATTTTCAAACCCCTACACATTCCACATAAGAGGAAGAGTTTGAGATTTTCATGAAATGTTGAAAGAAATCTCCTATTTCATCAGCTTTCTACAATTTCATGAACATATTCTTATTAAAGCAATTTGGTGGACTTAAGCATAGAATTTACTTTCTTTTTTTTTCTCTGCTATTCTTGTAGTTGCTATGGCTCTGGCCAAGGTTGCAAGTGAGGTAAAGGCTGCAGATATCCGTGTTCTCTTTGTGAAGCCTCTGGTTTATTGGACTCGGTTTTTTATCATTGCCACAGCCTTTTCACGCCCTCAGATTGATGCTATTGGGTATGTGGTTGAAGGCTTATGTGTATATGAATGACAACTTAATCATTGATAGGAGTTACGGATAACTTATGCATCGCCTTTTTCCACTTTGATTTTAATATGTAGGTCCAAAATAAGAGATCTAGCTGAGAAACAGTATAGAAAAGTCCCATCAGGTGACACTAAACCCAATTCGTGGACTGTATTGGATTTTGGTAAGTGCTCTAATTTCTTATTTCCTGGAACTGGTGATGGAAAATTGTAAACTGAACTACAACTCATGCTATGAATTCTTGACATAGCCAAATCACCTTTAGTAACATTGCATTTCTGTTGCACCAGAGAGCCAGTATGCCTCCGGCAAGTTCAATTATAACTGTAGAGCGGACATCTCTTGGATTAAACTTCTGTTGATGATTGTCAGTTTCTAGACACAGCCATGCAGGACTGCATTGTGGAAGCTTGGTTATCAAGAAAATTCGGGTGGTCATGTAGTATTAAGGCTGGATGATGATCAACCCGGTCATTAATATTTGAAACCAAGAAGGTTATCCCTCAGAGTGGGGATACCAAGACTGCATGAGTTCTCCAATTTCAGTGTACATATGAAGGATTGGAGTTCAGAAGCTTTAGAACTCCTTCCATCAAGCCTTAGTGTTGTTTATTAGTCTTATTTTTCCTACTTGAGTTGAGTGCTTAATAGCTCTTGATGGTCCTTCAATGCAGAAGAAATTTGAGATGGGGATACCATCTATGCTGTTAACATTGGCAGAAGTTTGAATTCTTTTTTTTTTTTCTTGGGAAAATCTTGTTGAATAAAATAAAGTTGAAACTTTGGAGAAGTTTCTCATGTTGCAACCCTGCTTTATCATGCCTTGGGACTTGTAATCTTATTGATGCCTTTTCATGCTTATTCCGGCAAGTCATCTTCACAATATTCTTCACATGTTCCTTTTAAAACTAGTTTGCATTTTTTTTTTTATGGAAGTTGGAGCATTTTTATTTCAAATAACAATCGTTCTGTTACTTCTGATTTTTCATCATTATGAAATATAAAAGTATGCTTTCCTTATCTATGGAATCTTTTGGTTTAAAAACTAGTGTAGGTGCACTTAAGGTCCATTGGCCTTACCATGGAAAGCTTGCAGTTTGATTCACGGTCTGAATCAGAATCGGAATCGGAATGGTCTATTCCCCCTGCCTGTTTGGTTCAGACCAGAATCAGAATTGGCTGAAATGAATTGTCATTCCAAAGGGAGGGTGAGAGAAGAGTGGGGAATGCCATTCCACCAGAAATGGGAATTGGATTCCAATTTGTCCAACCGAATTGTTGGAATTGGAATGGACGATTCTACATCTGATTCCGATTCCAGACCCCTATTCCTGGGAACCGAACAGACCCTAAATACTCTTTCCTTGCCAGAATTTGTTGATTCAGGGTAGGCTAATTGAACACATATAAAGATAGAATGGGAATTTAGTTGGGCCTTTTGATTAATTTTCAGGACTGTCTTTCATATTCTCAGTGATAACTTGCTTCTTGACAGGTGATGTAGTTGTCCACATATTTCTTCCCCAACAGCGAGCTTTCTACAAGCTGGAAGAATTCTATGGCAATGCAACACCTGTAGAGTTACCCTTTGATAACCAGTCATCATTTCGCAGCTGAAAATCCTTCTGTAACTCTCCAAGGCATCTCAAGCTTCTGATTGATGCAGGTGGTTGAATGTCATGCATCTTGAATATGGCTAGCAGTCAGCGATTGCCTGAGTTTTGCATTGAGAACAAACCTTCTGAAACTAAAACTATTAATTGGCTGATTCTATTTGCTGGGGTTGATTGATAATAAGTAGTCAAAAAGCTGTAGCCACGACTTTCGGATGTAATTAATCATGTCTGGTGAGTATTGTTCCTTTATTTTTCAATCGGCAAGGGGCAATACGAAATTAACAGAATTATCACTTTCAGCAGTAATTTATCTATACATACAAAGACGGTGAGAAAATTCTATGATCAATCACAGCTTCGTCCTCCGTCCTCAATGTAAAAAACAGACATTGCTTTGAATTTTGAAGCAATATTATTAATTTTTGACTGTTCTGTTAATCCTTGTGGGTTTGTAAAACGAAACAAATGTTAGATATTCGTAAATCAATTTTGGAGGGAGTTGGGCTTCAGTCAGTGCGAAGCCCGTTCGAACAGTCTTTACAGTTTTCCATTGAGAATATCTCTGTACATATGTGATTTATTTCATGGAGAGATATTCCCAAGGTTGCAAAAGGTGCGTTTGATTGCCTTTATTTGGAAGGTGTGAGCACCGGCTTGCATTGACTCAAGCCGAACACGGAGAGAGAGGCATAGGTGCATTTGATTGCTTTTTTTTTTCTTTTTGAAGGGTAGTAAATTGCATAGAGGTACCCTTTACTTTTACTTTGGTGTAGTTTCACTTGAGGCCTGAACTTTCAAATGTGCCACTTTAGCCAGAAATGTAAGTTTAAATTAGGGTTTCTGTAAGCGGTAAAATTACAAAAATATGTCCTATGTTTTGGTTCTCTTTTTTCACTATTTATCTTCTATCTTTGAACTTGGGATTCAAACTGGCAAAGTAAGCTAAGCTGGGTCTGTTCTTTGGAGGTAGTTTTAATTTTAGATGCTTACCTTGCCGCCACTGGTCTGCCTCCAAAATCTAAAGGTAGCATAAAAATGAACAGTGAAAAAAAGAGAGGCATTTTCATAATTTTACCTTTTAATGTAATGTTACTTCTACAGAGTTGGGCTTAAATGTATATTTCTGAAAGTTTGTATATCAAAGTGACATGTTTGAAAGTCATTTTCATAAATTTACTCTTTACTGTAATGTTAGTTATTTTCATAATTTCTCTTACTTGTACTGTTAGATTAATGTATAATTGTAGAAATTTAGATATTGAAGTGATATATTTGAAAGTTTAGGCCTTAAGTGAGATTACCAAGAAGTAAAAGGTACCTATATTCAATTCAATATTTTTTTTGGTGGGGTGTGGTTCACTCCGGTGATGTTTGGCATGGATGCCAATTTGTGCCGTCGAATCCATAGCATTTGAAGAATCAGTGATTTATTTTTCCTGTTTAGTTGGCTGATTATGTTGATTTTTGGGAAATCAGCAAAAAATCGATGCCTGAAATCAACTTGGGCGAGGGATCGTCACATTCGGTGATTCTTCAATTTTTAGGCGATTCGGATTTTTGTTGGGTGAGGTGGCATTCTACATAAAAGGGAAGAGAAAAGTTATATTACTCTTGAAAATTAATACTAAACAATCTCAAAAGTGATTTCTAAAAAATTGATTGACAGGGAGGAAATGATACCAAATAATAAAAAAGGGGCGATTTTTGAAAAATAACTAATTTCAGTAATTGCCGAATTTTAAAAAATCAGATGTGAGGAATACTGTTTGTTTGGTAAGTTGGCATTACAACGGGAATGACACAACCGGCATTTAAGCATTAAAACCGAGCATAGAATTAATTGTAGTGTTTGCACTTTTGATCATTGAGATCTCCTGCCAACAAAATACATTCCAACACTCTATCAACTTGATCTAATACTGTATGTATGAGATATGCGATGTCAAATCATGTTGGTAGGTTGTGTATTTTGTTGGCAAGTGATTTAGATTTTAGATACCATAGTTTTAAAAAACCATCAGAAATGCATCCGTTTTGGCCATTAATTCTTGGGTCAAATAGTCCAATCATCTGATCCAAATTTCAATCAAAAGGTTTGGGTCCGGAGCCATAACCGGTCTGATTTTCATAACCATAATAGACACCATTAGGCGGGGTGTGATTGATATAAGAACATCAGATGCCAAAATTGCAGAGCATGACCGATTAATTAGCAGGTCTATCACTATTTTCCCCTTGGGTTGGTGGAGTCATGATCTTCTACCCACAAAAATTCTGCCCATGTTTACTCACATAACATTGCAGCCACACATGGAGAACATCTCATCCTCCTATACATACACAAGGATAGTGTGTTGTGGGTAGACATGCCCAAATGTTCTTATGGGGTGGGAGATCCGGAGTTGGGTTGGTGTTATATGACATCTGAGTTCTATTTTAATATCTCTGGGATTTTCTAGTCAGCCATATTTCGCAGGAAGCTACCCAGGGGAAGCCCACGTAAACCCTGCTTTGCATAGCATTGAATTTTATTATATCTGTTAGGCCCCGTTGTTTTTTGGTAAGTTAATTACCTGGGCAAATGTAGTTACCTAGGTAAGTTTTTCCTGTGAAACACTTACTCATGTTCTTTTATTTCTTATGTAAATAAGGCAATGACTACTTTAGCTATAAAATTCCATTATTAAAAAGGATATTTGTCGCATTCAAGTGTTGGCAACTTTCTCCCTAGGTGGAAAAGTTATTTAGCCACGTAGGAGATGGGTATCACTTACCCGGTCCCCACATAAATCTGAAAAAAGAACATAGGATTCTTGGTCAATGGGAATCAAAATCCCATTGACCAACTTTCCTCCCTTTCAAAATCCGAAAAAAGAACGCCCCCTTAATGTCTCTTAACTTCTCAGTAATGAATTGCTTTTGTCAAGATAATAAAAATTTCCTCTAAAAATATAAGGCTCAATTTAGAAATAATATAAATACATACAAAATATAAGATTATGCATTATACATATCTCCCAATGGCACAATGAAGATGAAGAACTCAAGGTTCCAAGTATAGATTAATATTGTGGAAAAATAACGTTATTTATGATCCACTTCACATAAATAAGCTATAGATACATTAGTGATTTTATGTGAAGTGTGAATTAAGTGAATGATTAATATTGAAAAATGATGAGGCAAAAGATGAATCAAGTTTAAAGTATTGATATTCTTCATACACGATTTGTGGTGGTTGAACCTTGATTTTTATCACTTTGGTATCACTTTTTTTTTTCTTTGACGGGGTCTTATCGCATCATGTCAAAATGGGGAATTTTTGTAATTCCCATCAAATAGCCTATTGATGGCCATGTGTATCCTTTGAACCTTCGTTCGTGTTTAAGTCTGCACATGAGAATTGCATCCTTGTTTGTAGGGATAGGTGGCACATTCATGATACTCAAAGATGGTAGAGACATTTCAGTCTTTTGTGACTCATGATTAACAAATATGGTGGGTGTTATCCAAGGTTTTTAAAATAGAATTGGACAATGAACTGGTTAGGGTTCGGTTTTTGGTCTAAACAGTTTGACTATTCAAACCAAATGGATGGCCCATTCTGATAAAAATTTAAAATTTTAAAAAAATTAAAAAATAAATTAAAAATAAAAAAGTAAAAACAATCAAAACCGTTGAAGGGTTCAATTGTCTGAATCAGAGATTTATTGACTAAATCAATGTTTTTTGGCAAAATTCCGATTTTGGGGAAAAACGGAACCGGTCACTTGACCGGTTTTCAGTTTTTCTGATCCGGTCCAGTTTTAAAAACCATGGTGTTATCGCAAAAGACAAGCAAACTGGGGATAAGGTGATGTGGAGGAGGACGAGAAATGGTGAAATTACATTGAAGTCTGCCAATGGAACCTTTGGAGGAGTTTCATTGAAGTCATGCATGGGCAAAATTTGGAGTACAATTTGGAAAATCAAGGTTCCTCTTAGAATTTTTTTTTTTTTTTATACAATGGAAAAACAATCAAACAAACCTAGGAAAAGAACATCCTAACAAATCATTAAAAGCCAAATAATCCATGTTCCAGTTTGAGGGTCTAGACTCTTCAATCTCATGGTATATGTCTTTGGTTTGCTAGCCAATCAGCTATTTGATTTTAGGGGTGATCATGGGTCAGGCTGGGTTGGGCTTTGCATTTATGATAAGGGCTACAGCTTAGGCCCGGCCCGTGGTTTTGGGCCTGAAACATAAGCTCTAGCCCAGGTCTATATGGGCCCAGGCTCGTGGTCGGGCCTGATTTCAGGCCAATATCACTCATATACATATTTATATATTAAATGACATAACATGCATATAAACTTATTTTATAGATTATATAATATAAAATATTATATATAATATAAATTATACATGTCATGTTATAATAAATATATAATATAATGTAAAATAACATGTATACATATGTATACATTATAGTATAAGTTTAAATATATGCGGGCCGGGCCTAAACACAAAACCCAGGCCCAAGGCCGGAATTTTTGGGTCGGGCTGAAATGAACACCCCTATTTGATTTCCTTTCCTATGCACATGGCTATTTGATACTTCAAGGGGCAATACTTGGCTCCTACAATAATGGAGAATATGCATCTACCACCTCATGATTTTTACACCTAAACCCTAAATCTTCAATTCTAAATTCTAAACCCTTAAACCCTTAAACCCTAACCCTAAAACCTTAAGCCTTAACCCTAAATTTTAAATCTTAAAACCTAAAATCTACACTAAAATCTTAAATCCTAAATCCTAAACTGTTAAATCCTAAAATTAGTGTATAAAATGACTATGGTAGAACGCATGTCCTCCAATGTGGAAGGAGCCAAGTATTTTCCTACTTCAAGGTGGTATTCATCGACAATCCTCTTGCATTTGTTGAGCATAGTATGACATCTCCTTATTGGTTGGTACATCCCTTGTAAGGCTTCTATGGTTGTTTTAGAGTCTCCTGCTGGGTTGCAACAATCTGACAAGCTTGTGGATTTCTAGGCTGACTTGCATCACAGGTACAAATACGGAGGAAATGCCAATTGATAGATATCCCCCTCTTTTTCCGAGGCATCAAAATTAATCTTTATGGTTCCCTAACTGTAGAGTTCCATTTAATTCAAATTGTTTTTCTATTTCTATAGTGATCAATTCTTCTTTTGGCAACTTCTATTAGAAGCAATCCGAACCGAATCCAAGCTTTTAAAATGTATGATAGTTCAAGACACCGAATGCCAATGTCTGGGAGTTATGAGGAAAGTAATTATCATCTTCTTTTTAAATACACTTTTGTTATAGCAATTTGGCTAAGGGCCAAGTGGGGTCAAATATGGTGGAATGAGCCCAACGAAGATAAAGGAAATTAATGAATCATTGTTGGTAAAGAAAGTTGATGAGGGGTGATTTGACCCTCCGCTGAGCTAGCGAAACATGGCATTTGTCTTTGTCGCTTGACAATTTAGCGCCACGTGGATAGTCGTGTGTCTCGCCAAGTCAATGAGACGCACCCCGGAGATGTGCTTCCCAACCTCCTCTGCATGGGTCCTATCATTCTTAGGTTCTTCAGAAGTCAATTCCCACGCTGAATGTTCCGAAGGAAGGCACAAAAGCCTAGTTTGCATGTGAAACTACCTTGAGGACTTCGGACCGGTCAGCCACGTCTTTTGGAGATTTCAAACATGGTGCGTGAAGCTTATGCCAAACAATACTTATGTAAGAGTCTCACTTCCAACCTCATGAGGTCTGCGCAATTTATCATTTACAGTTCTCTAACTCTTTTGCTTTTTAGTTCTCTCAAAACTCTTTATTGACTTAAGTATCTGAATGCCCACTCCAAGTCAAACAACCCAAACACTCTAATCTTTTTTTTTACAGCTCAGCTAGACGACTTAATTAATTCGGTGTTAAAACTGTCCATTAACAAGGAGCATCAAATCACGCACCATCACAAGCCACAACATTATATTATTTGTGGGAAAAATGGAACATTATGGTCTTTGAACAAAAGCAACCTTAGCGCATAAATAGAAGTTTGGAGTTTAGCTTTGAGCATGGTCCAAACTCAAACTGGCAACGTACACTCCATGACTCCAATATGCTGAGATTAACACTAATGTTTTTATATTTTTTTAGCTTCGAGCATGGTCCACACTCAATCAGGCAAGGTATACTCCAATACTCTGAGATTAGCTCTAATGTTTTGATATTTTTAAATGGTTCCTGTAGTAATTTGCATAGCGCTGTTTAGGGGTGCAAGTCAGGTTGGCCCAAGTTAACAACTAACATTGTTTTGGGCTCGGGCTTTGAAATGGGCCCACTGGAAATTTGACAAAATCCAACTCTAACTCGCAAAGGTTGCACCTCTAATAATATATATGGCTTTGTTATCCTTAATCAAAACAAAAAAAAAAAATCATTACAGGGGTAGGTAAATAATGCATCGAATGGCAGTTAGTTCAAGTTGAATGAAAAGCAATCTTATAGGCCTTGAAAATGGCTCATTCCCTCACAATTTAAAGTGATGAGGGTAGATTTGGCCCTCTAGTGACAATGCGCCATATGGCGATGATTTGCCTTAGGCAAAATGATGGAAACTCAGTTGTTGACCTACTAATGACCTAGCTACTGACTTAATGGAGACCTAGCTGTCAACCTACCGTTGTTGATCCGGTGACTTGCCTCCGTTGACCTAGCGACCTACCTCCGTTGACTTGGCAACCTACCATCAGTTACTTAGTGGAGACCCAGTTGGCGACCTACCTCTACCGATCTATTGGAGGCCCAACTAGCGACCTACCTTTGCCGATTTGACAACCTACCTCCGCCGACCTGACGACCTACCTCTGCTGACCTGATGGAGACCCAACTGGTGACCTTATACACAACTCAGGCAACTCAGCAGGGCAACTAGAAGCACCTCGTCTAGGGCCGACCTATAGTAGCTCGTCGTTACCAGTCCAAGGGACCACAATGTGAGTAGCGACCTCCATGAGGACTTGCCGACATGTGGTTCCTCGTCGGTACTGGTTGAAGTGGCCTTGGCATAAGTAGTAGCCTCCTCAAGGACTTGCCCACTTGACTAAGGTCCAAGTGGCAACATGTGAGACATGCTCGCCAACCTCTTCCTTAAGCAAGTTATTGTTTCTGACTTCTCCAGGGCCACGACGCTCGACCATTACACCCATTTTTCCATATTGTCTGCACCGGAGTTGATTGAACAGATTCTATCCGTCTCCTCCAAACATGGTGGATGCAGTTTCCTGGGAATCTCGGATGCATTATAGGAAGCTCCCAATTTCTTATGCTTATATAAATGTCTCATTTCTAACCTCAGGGGGTATATGCAATTTAGATCACGTAACTCTCTAGCTCTCTCTAAAAAATCTTTAGTTCGTTGACTTAAGCATTGGAGTGTCCACCCTGGGTAAAGCAACCCAAGCACTCTAATACTGTCTCTCTGTAGGCCGCCCCAAAAAACTAGTCAGCTCAACGTCTCTTCCAGCAAGAAATTATCTAGCTCGGCATCCAAGTCACCTTCCAACATGGAGCTGTTAGATCACACACCATCACAAAGAATTAAAATTTTCATTGATGCAGCTACGATAGCAAGTAAGTTAAACGGAGGTGGCTATGCCGGTTGGACGAATCGATAAAACCTTTTTGGCTCAAGTTAAGTAGGTGGCAGCATCTTTTAGAACTTATAAATTTCTATACATTCCACAAAAGGATAATATTTTGGTTCACATAGAATTGGAATCTCTTACCAACAAAACACGTCGCAGCCCCTTACATGTTTTGTTGGTTGGAAATCAGACGCACTATAAGCTATAATATCAACCTATCAATTATCAAGTATGAAAGATGCTCTAAATGCATGCAATGTAAGGTTGGTGTGAAGCAGAATGTGAGAAGCAAATTTGATGAAGGAAGATTTGGCCAGATTTCTTGACCACTCAACACGTGGTAGAAGCAACAGCTCGGCACGGTAGTACGCTTAAGGCGCGAGCTTTGAGAGGAGGAACCAGCGGTCCAAGCTCCCCAAAAGGAGCCCGAACTCTCCCTTTGACCCCAAGCCTTACGAGAAGCGCAAAGGGCAACAACCCGAACTTGCCCACCCCAGGGCAGTTCGGGCCACACCTCTATCCAAACTCAAGACTTCACCTCGCACACCACTCTAGCACTTCGTCTCCAGGACGCCGAACTAAACAACGGTACCTGAGCTCCGGCATACAGAGAACCGATTCAGCATCCTAGCGGTGGACTACCAACAGTCCAGGCCCATCGAGCTCAGCAACACATAAGCCAGCAGCGCCAGTACCAGGCCCACTCAGCAACGAAGATGCCGGCGAAGTCACCGAACTGCCACCCGTGTCCTGCCCAAGCTCCGAGGTAAAGAAGAGACAAGCTCGGACAAGGTAAAAGTTTCCCTTATTCTCTTAGTCCCTTCCCCCCTCTCATCAGAACTCCTTGCAGTCCCCATGCCTAGAGATTTCAAACTCCCCCATTTAGACAAGTATGATGGGTCCTTCGACCCCAACGACCACGTCGATGCCTTCCAGTCCCAAATGCACCTAGCAAGGGCCAGTGAATCATGCATGTGCGTGGCCTTCACTACCACCTTCAGAGGGGTGGCCCGCACCTGGTACAAGAACCTGGCCCCCGGATCAGTAAGAAGCTAGACCCAGTTCATGCAGGTCTTCACCGCACACTTTGTCACCAGTAAGCGGTGCCTCAGAACCGAGGAGAGCATCTTCAGAGTAGTCCAAAGGGAAGGAGAGTCCATCCGGGGCTACATTAAGTGGTTCAATGATGCGTGCTTGTAGATACCGTGACTGGACCCCCCGGTGCAGCTCGTGGCAGCCAAGAGAGGAGTAACACACAAGGAGTTCAAGTGGCACATGGTAGTTAGCCAACCCGCGATCGTAGCTGAATTCCTCAAGCTCGCGAATAAATTCATGAGAACAGAGGAGGAGATCAACCAAAGGACCAAAAGCGGGATCGACAAAAGGAAGAGGGAAGGCGAGCCCTCCAACTCATATGACAGAAGAAGAAAAGATCCAGCCCGGGAGACGAAGGCGAGCCAACCGTTCTGAGCTCCCTTAGTAGCTTGGACGGACTACACACCCTTAAACACGAAGCGGGCCGAGATCTTGATGACAATCAAAGACTCCCCATACGTAAAATGGCCACCTCGCCTAAAAGGGAACCTAAACGAGAGGAACAAAAACTTGTACTGCAGTTTCCATAGAGACCACAGTCATAGTACCGAACATTAATAAATCTCTGGGACGAGATAGAGGGACTCATCCGTCGTGGGTACTTGAGAAATTTTGTACAACATAATAAAATAATAATAATAATAATAATAAGACAGGTCGGCAAGGGGAGCACGGTAAGAATTCCCCGGAGTCCAGCAGCAAGCCGGCCGAACTGTCGCAAAGACAGCCTCCAGAAGAGAGGCCAGTTCGGGGAACCATCCACGTGATAGTGGGAGGTTCGGTGGTAGCGGGTTGTACTTCGGTAGCGGCCCAAGCGTCAATTCATGAAGCTGCCCAAGAAGAACATAACCCTCCGAAGAGGCCGAAGATGGAGGAACTGATTTTCTTCACGAAAGACGATGCGCGAGGGGTCCACTACCCCCACGATGATGGGCTTGTCATAAAACTAAGGATCAGCGACTTCGAAGTCAGGCGCGTACTTGTTGATTCAGGCAGCTCGACGGACATTCTCTTCAAGTCGGCGTTTGACCAGCTTCAGTTGCAGAGAAGCGAGTTGAAGCCCGCAAACACTCCTCTGGTGGGCTTCAGTGGAGAGGAAGTCAGGCCCCTCGAGAAAATAACAGTACCTGTGGAAGTCGGCACATGGCCTTGTGCGGTCAGACTCAACCATGATTTCCTGGTGGTCACAACCCCTTCCCCATACAATGCCATAATAGGGCGGCCAATCACTCATGTCCTATGGGCAGTGGTCTCCACCTACTACTTGGCAATGAAGTTTCCTATAGACTTCGGTGTGAGGGTAGCGCGGGGCGACCAAATTGAGTCCTGCAAGTGCTATGTTGCCACCCTGAAGGGAAAAACCAAGGTGGCCGACGACCTTGAACTGGAGCGGCCTACGAAGCAAGGTGAAGAACGAGCTTCGCTCATAAAAGAAACGGTCACAATCCCAACTTCAGCTGCGGACCCGGCTCGGACACTACAGATCGGTGCTTCCGTCCAGGAACCTCTACGAACCGAACTGGTGAGTTTCTTACTTCAAAATTTAGATATTTTTGCATAGTCCACGACCGATATGCCCGATATTGAACCCAGCCTTATAACTCACAAACTTAATACTAACCCTATAGTCAAACCCATTAGACAGAAGAAACGCAACTTAGCCCCAGAGCGCTGAAGGGCGGCCGACGAGGAGGTTGAAAAGCTCCTCGTAGCAGACTTCATAAGGGAAGTTCATTACCCAAGCTGGGTAGCCAACCCAGTGCTGGTAAAAAAGGAAAATGGCAAGTGGCGTATGTGCGTCGACTACACCGACCTGAACCGAGCTTGCCCGAAAGATTGCTTCCCCCTCCCCAGAATTGACCGCCTAGTGGACGCGACCTCAGGACATGAGTTGCTAAGCTTCTTGGACGCCTACTCGGGCTACAACCAAATCAGGATGGACCAGTCCGATGAGGAAAAAACCACCTTCATAACCGAGTTCGGCCTGTACTGCTACAAGGTCATGCCCTTTGGATTGAAGAATGCTGGGGTGACCTTCCAAAGACTTGTGAATAAGTTGCTTCAGCCCTTAATTGGCATGAATATAGAATGTTATGTAGACGGCATGATCGTCAAGACACAGTTTTGCATGAATAAATACGAGGCTTAGATTCTGTCTTCCAAATTCTGCGTCAATTTAGCATGAAACTTAACCCAAACAAGAGTGTCTTCGGGGTCACCTTGGGTAATTTCCTAGGGTACATTGTCAACTGGCGCGGTATTGAGGCCAACCCGGACAAGATAAAGGTCATCCTAGATATGAGACCATCCCGAAAAGTAAAAGAGGTTCAGAGGCTAAATGGCCACATAGCCGCTCTGAGCCACTTCATGTCCAAGTTGGCAGACCGCTGCCTGCCTTTCTTTAAAGCAATTAAAGGCAAAGGGTTCGAATGGACCCGAGACTGCCAGCTCACGTTCGACGAGCTAAAGAACTACCTTGCCAATGTGTCGGTTTTAACCAGGCCCGAAGAGGGCAAGGTCTTAGAACTGTATCTCTTGGCAAGCGACGAGGTGGTCAGTTCGGTACTAATAAAAGAAGTAGATCAGGCCCAACGACCCATCTATTATGTTAGTAAAAATCTACAGGGAGCAGAGACGAGATACCCACCGAGAGAAAAGCTGGCATACGCACTGATAATTGCAGCTCGGAAACTACGCCCATATTTCCAGGCTCACACTGTCATCGTCTTAATTGACAAACCTCTACGGCAAGTCTTTCTCAAGCCCAAAGTTTTTGGTCGGCTGACGAAGTGGGCCATCGAGCTCATCGAGTATGACCTCCAGTGTAAGCCATGAACTGCTATTAAGGCCCAAGCCTTAGCAGATTTTATCGTCGAGTGCACGTATAGCCTCGAAGTCCCTAGGCCGATTGAGCCCGAGATCCCTAGTTCGGGTGAGCCCGGAACTTCCAGGCCAATAGAGTCTGAACCCCGTGAGGTAGCAGCCAGGGTGGCATCTCTCCTAGTTAGGCCAAACACGAACTTGGATGAGGAGCCCTGGATCCTTCACGTAGATGGCTCCTCGAACCAACAGGGTATCGATGCTGGAATAGTCCTGCGCGGCCCGGGTGACATGAAATTGGAATACGTGCTACGCTTTGAGTTCACGGTGTCCAACAACGAGGCAGAGTATGAGGCATTGATAGCCGAGCTAGCCCTAGCGCAAAAGGTAAGAGCAAAACACATAGTTATTTGTAGTGATTCTCAGCTTGTGGTCAACCAGGTTACGGGCGAATACGAAGCACGCGAGCTAACTATGATCGCCTACTTGGCAAAAGTAAAGGAGGCTCTGCTCAACTTCCAGTCACACTTCTTCAAGCAAATCCCGAGGTCAGAGAACACTGAGGTCGACGCCCTGTCCCGGTTAGCTAGCATCAGTCACAACGCCATGAGAACTGTGTACATAGAGGACTTACCTCAGCCTAGCATTCTTGGTGGGTCAGAGGATGTTGCTCCCGTCCTTGAAGCAGAGCCGAGCTAGATCGACCCACTCGCGATCTTCTTGCCTGATGGGACCCTCCCTGCGGACCACAATGCAGCCAGAAGTGTGTAGCACCAGGCAACTAAATATGTCATAATAGATGAACGGCTATACCGACGGTCCTACACGCTCCCCTACCTGCGTTGCTTACGACCTACCAAAGCCGAACTTGTACTCCGCGACACTCATGAAGGTCTATGCGATGGACACTTGGGGGGCAGGGCCCTTGCCCAGAAGGAACTTCGACAAGGGTACTACTGGCTAACGTTGAAGGCAGAGGCTGTAAAGTTCATCAAAAAATGCGACAAGTGTCAGAAACATTCCAATATCCACCATTAGCCCGCCGCCGACCTCAAGTATCTCACCAGTCCATGGCCCTTTGCGCAATGGGGCATCGACCTCTTGGGGCCAATCCCGCTAGCAATAGGTGGGAGGAAGTTCCTAGTGGTGGCGGTAGATTACTTTACAAAGTGGGTAGAAGTTGAACCTCTCGCAATAGTTACAACTCGAAATGTATAGAACTTCTTTTGGAAGAACATACTATGTCGCTTCAGGTTACTCGAGTACTGATCTCCGACAATGGCAAGCAGGTCAAGGACAACAAGTTTCAGGAATGGCGCCAAGATATGGGGATTCGGCAGAACTTCATATCGATCGCGCACCCGTAGGCAAACGGTCAAATAGAAGTGATGAACAGAGCTATCCTCCGTAGACTGAAAGTGCGACTAGACCGAGATAAAGGGTTGTGGGCAGACGAGCTACCAAGTGTTTTATGGGCTCACCGAACTATGAAAAAAACCGCCACATGAGAGACCCCCTTTAACCTCACCTACGACACTGAAGCGGTAATCTCGACGGAGATCGAAGTACCTACACTACGACTAGAAGCATATGATGATTAGACAAACGGAGACGAGCTACGTACCAACCTCGACCTATTGAATGAGGTAAGAGACCTCGTGTACATCCGAACCGTAGCTTACCAGCAAAGAGTAGCTCGATACTACAATGCTAGAGTAAAAAAGCGGAACTTCCACGTCGGCGAGTTGCCGTAAGATCATGGCACCTGAGCCCGGCATGGGCAAACTTGGACCGAATTGGGAAGGGCCCTACCAAATAAAGAGAGCGCTCGGGGGAGCATACGAGCTCGAAACATTAGAGGGCAAACAAGTACCCTGAGCGTGGAATGTCGTTAACTTAAGACGATACAACCTATAAATTACCAAGCAAAGTGGACTAGGAGTCGCTATCAAAGCCTGAGGGTTAGAATGATGAGCTAACAAGGACCTCGGCACCATAAGACTTAGTCACCCCTTCGGCATGGGCACGCAAAAGCAAAATTCTAACACCAAGCTGATAGGCAAAGTGAAAACAACAAACTAATAAGGATCTCGGCATCTCATCATTAGAGGCATATGGTCAGTTCGGCAATATTGTCAGTTCGGAAAAAAGAGGGTGACAACAACTTAATCAAAAGAAGGTTTCATTACAAAATACTCTGTTTACATTCCAAAAAAAAAATCCTAGCAGTCCGACAAATCTCAGTCCTCACCCTCGGAAGGCACGTTTACGATACCCGAGGGTCCTGTCTCATCCTCAGAATCCGGTTCACCATCAGCTGTGTTGGCCATCTACTGAGTAATACGCGAAGTAGTTATGGCGCTGATGTCGAGCTCAGGGTACGTATTCCTAATCATCCATCGGCTCAGTTTAAAACCCCTTTTGTACGAGCCCACCATCAGGTCGTCAAAGCGCGGCAGGGCGATATAGTCTTCAACGGCCTTCTTCTTGGCATCCTCGATGCCCTGAGAAAATATCTTTGTCCTCTCCCTAATATCCTCTTGAAGGTATTCAACCTGATGCTGCAAGTCTAGCCTCAGGTCCGCCATGTGCTTCACCACCACTCCCATGGCCTCGGTGTCTCTCTGAGACCTCGCCAACCTGGCCTATGCAACGCGAGAAGCTGCTTTGGCAGCCCAAAAAGCCACTTCGGCAGTGCAGGAATCCTCTTCGATAGCTCATGCCCGCCTTGAGCTCCTTTCCACTTGGGCCGCTAAGGCATGGATGGAGGAGTTCACCTACCAAAAGGAAAAATAACGAGAATGTTCAAAGAGCAATAGCAAGAAAGGTAATGACAAGGAGCCCAACAAGAAATCGCTGACTTACCACCATGGCATAAGAGGAAGCACGCCCGGCTACATGGTTCAAAGGAAGCTCGGTCCATGCCGCAACCTCCTCAGGGTAAACGACCTTCCTACTTTTTTGAAGAGCATGGTTCGGCGACAACACACTCCTGAATTCACCTTGGCCTCCCGATCTTGAAGGCCCAACTCGCGTATAAGCAGTCTCAGAGTAAGGAGGAGCCCCCGTATACGTAGCCTCGGTGTAAGGGGCCCCTGCCGCTTCTTGTACTAGATGGTCCATCCCGGGCTCCCTAGGCAGATCCACTGGCGGGTAGCCCGGTACCTAGGGCTCCGCATCTTGGGGCAGTTCAGCACAAGTCCATTTGGCAACACGCTTCCTCCTCTTCATGGCATGAAACAAGTTCCCACCGCAAGTCTTTTCTGCATCCATCACACCTGCAAAAAGAGCTCGACATCAGGAAAACGAAAGAACGGAAAGCAAAACAAAAGGCAAGCCTCTGAGCAAGGAACCTACCCGAACTCAAGCTAGCCTAGATGAGCTTGGCCTCTGTCAGATAATGGTGGCAATTTATCCCAAGTCGGGCCCATTCCCAGAGGCCCTTCGCAGTCTCCCTATCTAGTGTAACACCAGCATCGGGGACAGCCATCCCCCACCCGGTTTGGAACGGCCACCCCATTGCACTTTGCACCCCGAAGTAGTCACGTTTTCACGCTGGGACCTTGTTGGGAAGATCGTTTAAAAGCTTGAACCCCGGGCGAGGAGATAGGTAGTACGCGCCGCCTACGCCCGGGAAGGGGACCCGCTTGCTTCTTAAGCATTAGAATGGAAGAAAATATCTCCAGGTCTAAAGGCAAAATCTGTTCGCAAAAGAGGGAGATAGTCCCAACGAAATTACAGATAGAATTCAGGTGGAACTGGCCGACAGTAACGCCGAAGTGGTTCATAACCTCGACGATGAGAGGGTGGAAATGTAAGCGCAACCCAGCGACGAGATGCTTCCGAAATATCACGATCTCGTTAGGACCGTGTTCCCAAGGGAAGTCGCCCGAGGGTATAAAGTAAGTGTACTCCCTAGGCAGGTTGAACTGGGTGATAAGGGAGTAAAGCCCCTCAGGCGTAATGGTTGAGGGCCCAAACTTGTCTAATGTCTGACCTCAACGGGAGGAGGATGTCAAACTACTCGAGGCGACTCGGCCTACGAGTTCAAACTTTTCCTCGATCTCTACCTCGGGTTCACTAAGGCTGTCGGGGGATGTAGCTCGGTTCGTAGAACCTGCATCTAACCCCCTCGAAGAACTGTCTAAGCTGTCCGAGCTAGACCTCAAGAGGAAAAGAATACCAGGAAGAAAGTACTGACTCACCCGAAAAAAGCAAACGGACTACGGAAGGTTGACGCGAGCTAAACCTTGAACGCGAGCTCAAGATGCAAACACAGGAGAATGGCAATGAAAAGCGATTGGGGTCCCCCACTATTTATACCCATAGTGACCGAAAACCAACGGTTCTAATCGAGGCAAATCCAACAGCCCACGATCAAGCTGACCGCACGCCTCCTAAGACCGAGATGTGACTAGTTGCACGTCTTTTGAAACTGAAGTAGTGCCGGCACATGCCTCCCCGCATTAAAGGCAACAGCGACGCGTTTTTCAAATTTGAAGCTGTCACGTCTCCTAGCGGCGCATTTTTTAAATTTTGAAATAACATGCGTTGTCACGTCTCCCAGCATTTAAAGACAAATTGGCGCGTTTCCTGACTTTTTGGCACTCGAGAAACCCGAAAATCTCCTGACGAACGCGTGCTTCGCGCTATCAGTCAATCAGTTCAAAGTACGGGTGTAATCCACCTGCCACCTCGCGAACTCCCCGCGCCAGGGCAAGCCCCTTAGCGCGAGTAGTGGGGGGCAATTGATGAAGGAAGATTTGGCATGACCTCTGACCACTCAACACGTGTCAGAAGCAACAACTCGGCATGACGCTCAAGGCGCGAGCTCCGAGAGGAGGAACCAGCAGTCTGAGCTCCCCAAAAGGAGTTCGAATTCTCCCTTTGACCCCGAGCCTTATTAGGAGCGCAAAGGGCAACAACCCGAAGTAGCCCACCCCAGGGCAGTTCGAGCCACACCTCTATTCGAACTCAAGACTTCACCTCGCACACCACTCCAGCACTTCATCTCCAGGATGCCGAACTGAACAACCGTACCTGACCTGGCACCAAAGGAGTCTGTATCCTGAGGTGGCGCACCTAACTAACTTAGGATCTGACGCTTGACAGCCGCACTTCAATGGCCACCTGCCACCGCCACCTCCGGTCACAAAGATGGCTCCAACAAAGAGAGCAGTGGCGGTTGTCTGCCCCAATAGAGGTGATGACACCCGAACTGGTAGAAGTACAGAGGTAATGATACCCGACCTGACAGGTGCTTGGGAGTGAGTGCGCGAAGTGGTTATAAAAGGCTCTCTTCCCCCCCAAGAAGGAGGTATGTGATAACTTTGCGCCATCTGGTTTTTTATCTTGCCTTTGAGGAAATACTAACTTGAGATTCGGAGCACTCTCACCGGGTTCCTCCCCGGAGATTACTCACTTTCTTCTCCGTTTCAGGGACCTTTTGCTCCAGCCAGAGGCAATCGTTAACAGTTAGGACTGGTCGGATTGCGCTCCATCAATCGGCGCCGTCTGTGAGAAGACTAACTTGAACTTCGGAGCACTCTCACTGGGTTCCTCCCCGGAGATTACTCGTTTTTTTTCTCTATTTCAGACACCTTTTGCTCCAACCAGAGGCAAGATCATTGACAGCTATGACCGACCGAATTACGCTCCATCAAAATCCGATCTCCCCAAAACCACATTGTATGGAGACCAAATCTCCTCACTAAATGCTCTTCATAGTTTACACGGACCTTATATGCACACCCGACCGTGCATTGAAAACATCTTTCATGAATAATAATTCATAAATAGTTGTTCCCAATGATTTCAGATCTACAGCCCACTAGGGGGTGCCCACTACGTCTCACAGCACATACCCACCGTGTATTAAAAACATAGAGATGTGCTGTGGGGCGTTGTGGGGCGCAAACGCAAACTCATTCCCGATACATGGTGGAATGTATCTGTGAGGTGAACCCTGCAAATAGCGGATCCGGTCTCTATTGGATGAGGTCTTCCGCTGTAGCCCCAGAAAACGAGTTGGATCACCTGCCAACAAAAGTGTAACGTCTTTTATTGGCCATGATCCGGATTCCTACGAAACAACCCAATCCCCGTAGAGAAGGAGAAAATTACCCATATCAATTCTCAGATTTTCATTTTCTGGAGTGTGTTATTCCACTCGTAAGTTGCCCCATTGATGAATTTTGCGTCTCGCTCCTTCTTTACCTCTCTGTTACACTTCACCGAGCAAAAAAATCTCCACAACGGAAGAACCTTGCACGCTCAGATCGTCAAATCGGGTTTGAGCTTGGACCTTTTCCTTGCCAACAGTCTTGTCAACTTCTACGCCAAGTGCGGCCACTTGGTTCAAGCCCAGCTCCAATTCGAAGAGATAGACAACAAAGATGTCATCTCATGGAACTGTCTCATCAATGGCTACTCTCAGCAGAGCAGCCCAGAGGGTTCTTCCCTTGTTGTGCAGTTGTTTCAGCGTATGAGAACAGAGAATGTAATCCCCAACGCCCACACTTTAGCCGGTATCTTGACCACTGCGGCGAATTTGTCAGATGCTTCGTTTGGGCAGCAGGCTCATTGCGTTTCCATTAAGATAGCGAATTCTTGGGATATTTTTGTGGGTTGCTCCCTGATCAATATGTATTGTAAATCGGGTTTTGTATTGGAGGGCCGCCGCGTGTTTGACAGAATGCCCGAGAGGAACTCTGTTTCGTGGACTACAATGATTTCAGGATATGCTGTTGAGAGACTCACAGCGGAAGCTATGCTGCTGTTTAAATTAATGCGTTGTGAAGAGGGGGACGAGAATGAGTTTGTCTTTACCAGTATTCTTAGTGCATTGGTGCTTCCTGAACATATTGACAATGTCAAGCAAGTCCATAGTGTTGCACTTAAAAACGGCTTGGTATCATTTTTGTCTGTGAGGAATGCCCTTGTGACAAGTTATACAAAGTCTGGGAATTCAAATGATGCGCTTGGAATGTTTGAGTCCTCAACCGATAGGAACACCATTACGTGGTCCGCAATGATCACAGGCTATGCCCAAACCGGCAATTCTGAGGATGCTTTGTGCTTGTTTTCCAAGATGCAATCTTTTGGGATTAGACCTAGTAAATTCACCTTTGTTGGGGTCCTCAATGCTTGCAGTGACATTGGTGCAGTTAGAGAAGGAAAGCAAGTGCATGACTATTTATTGAAATTGGGGTTTGAATCCCAAGTGTTCATAAGGACCGCATTGGTTGACATGTATGCAAAATGTGGTTGTGTCGTTGATGCTCGAAAGGGGTTTGATCAGTTACAAGATCCTGATATTGTGTTGTGGACGTCAATGATAGGAGGGTATGTACAAAATGGAGAGTACGAAGAGGCTCTGAGTTTATATGGTAGAATGGATATGGAGGGGATATGGCCTAATGAACTGACCTTGGCCAGTGTCATAAGAGCATGTTCAAGCCTTGCAGCTTTGGAGCAAGGGAAACAAATCCACGCCCGCACAATTAAGCTTGGGTTTGGTTTAGAAATCCCAATTGGAAGTGCACTATCAACCATGTATGCAAAATGTGCGGACCTTGAAGATGGAAGCCTTATCTTTAGAAGGATGCCCTGTAGGGATGTGGTTTCATGGAATTCAATGATATCCGGACTCTCTCAAAATGGATGTGGTAAAGAGGCTCTAGATCTGTTTGAAGAAATGCGCATGGAAGGCACAAAGCCAGACTATGTAACATTTGTCAACCTTCTTTCAGCTTGTAGCCACATGGGTTTGGTGGAGAGAGGTTGGGCCTACTTCAAGTCTATGTTTAGTGAATATGGGATGGCACCAAGGGTGGAGCATTATGCTTGCATGGTTGATATCCTTAGCCGTGCTGGAAAGCTCAATGAAGCCAAAGAATTAATTGAATCAGTTTTCTCCGAGTATGAGATGTGCCTATGGCGTATTTTGTTGGGTGCTTGCCGGAACTATCGAAACTTTGATATCGGAGCATACGCAGGGGAAAGGCTAATGAAACTGGGAACGCAGGATTCATCTGCTTATGTTTTGTTGTCTAGTATCTATTCTGCCTTGGGTAGGTGGGAAGACGTCGAACGGGTAAGAGGAGTGATGAGACTTCGAGGGGTGAACAAAGAGCCTGGGTGTAGCTGGATAGAGATAAAGAGTAGAGTTCATGTATTTGTAGTTGGGGACCAATTGCACCCACAAATTGGTGATATACATGAAGAAGTAAAAAGGTTAACCAAGCAAATGAAAGATGAAGGATACCAACCTTCCTTGGATTCGGTATATCGTCGCTTTACTTGCTCTGAGACGACAAGAAGTTATAATTAAAATTTTTTATATCCAATTCTCACGCCAAACTGTTGGCATTTTTTTTCCATGCATTGGTTTAACACAAATAATCATCAAATAAAAACTTTTTTGATAATCAAATAAACTGTATTATATCCCTGCACCCCAAAGAAATGGTAGAAAGGGTTCAAATATGCTATCCACAAGACATTACAGCTGTTCATTAGAAATATTTCTCTGCTCATTTATGCTACATTTGGTTTAAAGGAAAATGTATGGAAAGGAAGGGAAAGATAGGAAAACCATTACAAACCTTGTATAGGTTTTCCTGATTTTTCCTTCCTTTCCCTATCTTTTCCTTCAAATAAAACATAACCTTATGGGAAAATGTTTTCCCAAAAAGAAACATATTTCCTTTTCCATCTATCAAGGAGTTTTGGCTTGAACCCACATTTCCTTCTAAATCATCTGGATGGTGTTTGGAAGCGTGGGCGTTGACCGAACCCACATTTCCTTCTAAGGTGATTTTCATCACTATTTTTCATGTATGTGCTGACAGGTAAGCCCCACATAGATACATGTAATCGCCAATCAGTCAATCGTTGGGGGAAACGGTAAATGCCAAATTTGATGTTTTCATGCATCGGTGGGGTTTCGATTAATGAGGTATGCTCGATTTTTTAATAAATATCTGAACCAAATAATGAAATATATGGGCATTTGTTGAAATGCCTATGTAGATCTGACGTGGCACCGTTTTTTGAAAAATGGCCACAGTTCCAAACATCCCCCTAGTTGGCATTTTTTCTTTCCCCATTGGAATTATTTGTTTTGACAGAAATTTGGGATTGCTAGAAAATTTGATTTAAGCTGAGAAAATCTGGAGAATGCATCCTGAATTTCTTACTGGATGTTTTCAACATGGACTCTGAAATTACTAGGCCATGACAGAAAAATACAGGCAGTGTTTGGCATTGATGCCATTTTCTGAGAAAACGGTGTTACATAGGCACCACATCAGAAAAAAGCGGTGCTTTAAAAAATGACCTCTTATTTGATACCGTTTTTCTAGAAAAAAACATTGCTTCGGACCACATCTTGAAAATTGAGAAAGTATGGCCTGAAAAAACATCAAATTCGATATTTTCTCAGAAAACGGTACTTTCAACTTAGACATACCCAGCACCATTTTTATAAGAAAATGGTTCTATGTTCCTAGTACCGATGCCAAACACCTACATAATTGTAGCTCGACTTGTGCATTTCAGCACTGGGGTCAAGATTATATGAATGTATTAGAGAATTCAAATGCTGTGTATTTCAAATATTTAACACATTAAATCAAAATTTTAACCATCATGTTAAAGACATGCTCTAATTAATTTTCATCGATTCATGTTTCAATCTATATTTTTAGATTTTAGAAGAAAGGTAGCCCATCCCCTATCCCCAACCCTGGTGGCAATGAAATTTTCAAAAGATGCACCTAACAAGTTGCCTTACCTATAAAAAAAAAAAAAAGAGTTGGAAAGGTGGTCAAATTGTATGGACCAAACAATGGTTAAGAAAGGGAAAATTTCCGATTACTTTGGGTCTAATGCCACTTTCATCCCCGAATTTAACTATGTATAAAGAAGAATACAACCAATATGTATTATGTACATGAACTAATGAATTTTGGTAAAAAAAAAAAAAGAAATTAAAGAAAGAATGGTTGAATATCTATTTACACCATCATCAGCGCATCATTGCTCTGAACTCGTCGAAGCTAAGCATGCCATCCCCATTCAGATCAAACGACTTAATTATATCCTTACACTGCCCTATCGTCCTTGACTCACCGAGGCGACTCATCATCCGCTTCAAACTCGTAGGCGTTATAAACCCCGACCCCTCCATCTCATACATCCCAAACGCCTCCCTTAAGTCCTTCTGCCTCTCCTCCTCCCCACTCGCCTCCATCAACTTAACAAAATCATCGTACCCAAACAAGCCGTCCCCGTCCGAGTCTGATGATTCCACGGCTGCCTCGGCCTCCTCCGTCGACATTTCCCCACCCACCATTCTCACGCAACTCTGCAGCTCCTCTGGTGAGATTTTCCCGTCGCCGTTCTCGTCCAAGTACCGAAACACACGATCTAATTCACCGCATTTTGGGGCGTTGGGCTTGACCGAAAGAGTACGTTTGTCTGATTTCTTGGGCGAGAGCTTGCGGCATAGTTTCTGGAAAGCTGATGACTTGGGAGACGACGAACCTGGTTGTCTGTCCGTGGAGTCTCGAACATGTGAAGTCGAATAATGAGGCTCATTATTCGTCATAATGAAGAGGGAAAAACTGAGTGAAAACGACTCGGGATAGCTCTACAGCTGAAAATTCAGATGGGTATGTATCCCTGAATTTCAAATGGGTAGTTGGTCGCAAGCTTTCTTTGAAGGAAAACTTAACAAATCGAGATGGGTATTGTGAATTTGGCTTTTCGAAAATCGACTAATCGACTAATCGAGTAACTGGTGACAAGCTTTTATATAGAGAGAGGAGGCCTGAACCAAGAAGATAGGGGAGAAAAATGGATAAAGTCGATATTAAAGAGATGAATATCCTTGTTTTGCAAACAAGTTTCGACGTCGGATAGTCTGATGATATTGCAGAGAACATTGTTTTAGCTTTCGTTATATAACTCCCGTGGGCGGTTTGCAGCTGTTTCGATCGGTGCTTTTCCCACGTCTTGGAAATGGAGGGGAAATTTCGCAGTCGGAGATGGATCGTGGAAGACCTAGAAGTTCGATTCTATCCATATCGAGAGGTACAAAAAGGGAAAGAGAAAGACCACCTGCTTGTTGTGGCTGTGGTTCGGTTTATACGTTCGTCGGTACTCGGTTGCGGATTCGCCGCCAAGGACTTTCTTTGCTACGACATTGTTTCAGCGCAGCGCTAAAACAGAAAAATCAAAGCCGTCGATGTGGTGAAAACTCGGAATCTGGGAGGAAGATCGGTGAGTGGGGCCACCGAAGGGCGTTGTAGAAAATAATAAGAAGTTGGAAGTTTTAACTACCCAGAGAAAAGAACCGACGTAGAAAGCGTGTCATGTACGCGCCCCGGTCAACTGAACGAAGAGAATGGTATGACTTTTGTATAAATATATAATATACAATTCAGGCGGCCGTAGACGTGAAGAGTGATGACGTTGTCTTTTTCATCGTGTGGAACGGGATCTCAACTGGGCGGGTTATTCGGATAGGGGTCGGATCTGTTCACAAGTCACAACAAAATACTTTTTCGATACGTTTTAATATCATCTTTGTCCAAATATTAGTGCTGTCAACGGGTCATTGAAACAGGGTAGAACCGGAATCAATCTGACAGAAAACGTTAAGGTATGAAATCGTACCTTGTAATTTTAAAATTAAATTTAACCGATCGGTTTTTGGGATAATTGGGTTTGATTAATTGACCCGATTAATCTTGAAACGACAATTTGCCCAATGGGTTCGGATCCAACGGTCAGATCTGACCCATTGACGGTTCTGACACATTTTACTTTTTTTTTTTTTTGAAAATTCTCGATAGATAACCTGTATTTTAAATCAAGTATCAATATTCAAACTTTAAAACACAATAATCTAATATCCAAACTTTTGAAATGCAATAATATAATACTTGTATTAATAAACCGTCAGCTATATATATCACGTGACTTCATATCCAATTTGAGACATTTGTAAATGCCAAAATTATCTTTACACACTGTTCATCATCTTGTTTATGGTACTGAGACCATTGTTGAACCAGCGTGGTCTCCAGTCTACTGATTCACGTACCTTCTAGTTAATCTCTCTCTTTGTTCTTCAACCGATCGATATTGTTCAATATTCATGAATTTGGGCACGTGTAATATTTTTCTAGTCGAAAAGAAAAAATTATACAGATAATTTACAGGAGTTTGGAGTTGTTGTGCAGGGAAATATATACAAAACAAGAATAATCTAAGAATTTAAGCAAACCATCCTCATCATGTTCACACTTCACCGGGACTGATGACTAATCAATTAACTCAACAATTTCGAGAAACTTAACATCTAATAACCAATTGAAATAACAACGTATCTCCAACATTCTCCGCCCCAAGTCTTCCCCTTTCACCTCTCTCTTTCTCTCTCTCAAACGAAAAGAAGACAAGAGAACAAAGAGAAATTAAGATTGAAAAACAAATCAGATATGCATAGATTAATACTAGTTGGGTAATACAGAAGTAAACGAAAATAAAGTCTCTCATGTGAATAAGGAGATACGATCATGGTTGAAAAATCAGGTTTCGACTTCGTCGAGTCATGGAGACTGGGAGAGGTTTGAATTTTGATGACACTCAGACCAAGTCAGAACTCAAAACATGAAGCAATGACTTATGGGGAGTCGATGCTCACCAGTCGCATCATCGATCTTAATGTAGTACAACTAGCTCATTACGAAGTAGAGGAGGGTGCAAGGCTCAGATGTAGATCAACTCCAACGTCCACCTCCGGCATTCTCCCGGAAAACTGAATTATCGATAGAGCAGGGCGTGGACGAACGTCGGGATCCACAGGAAATTGGGGTGGGCGAGAGACGTAAAGCCAAGAAGGAAGCCGGGGAGAAGATTACGACGACGGCATCGGTGGTGGTGATGCATAGTACTCGGTCGGAGAGTGGAGTTGAGCAGCTGCACTGATGCCCAATGGCAAACCTGAGTATAAGAAGGGCCCTGACTACACTGCGTGGGGATTAAGAAGTGGGGAGACTGTGGTTGAGAACCGCCGATTGCTTTGGAATTGGGCTCGCTTTGCTCGTTACCTCTCCTTCTTATGAGCGTTTTGATGGCCTCCGACTCCCTGAGAATTCCCAAATTCGCGTCCACAGTACTGGCATTCGAATTTCCTACTGTTTTCTGGAAACAGCTTACAACTGGAGATCACGGTTGAGACTGTCGTTGAACCAGCTCCCGTTGTAAGCTCTGCAACCAATTCGAATACAACCAAGAAGGAGAAGAATGTAGCAGACTAGAGATCTTTGGTGAGGAAGGGAGTGCTACTATTAAAATAGAGAGAATTTTTCCAGAGTTAAAATAATAACCTTCGCACGCATTCGCTGTTGATGCAGCTGTTCACTCCGTATCCGTTTTGGCCACCAGTTTCTGGGTCAAAAGACGGTTTAATTGTCTGTAGGTGCTCAACCTCTCTCTCTATAATTGTTGTAGACTTACAGGCTTACAGATTGCAAATGGTTGATATTTGATAAAGAAAATTAGATGACATTTAAAAGACATTTGTATCTTTTTCTGTGACACTTTACATACTATATTGTGCATTTCGAAAATTCGGGCACTAGATTATTTTAATGTTTGAATACTAAATTGGCATGTGGCCTAAATTACAGGTACCTATCGGAAATTTTATTTTATATATATAACAGTAACGTGAGACTGGAACTCATCACGGTGAATTCCATCATTTGGGTAACCGGTCATGCCCCAACCTATACCCCTAATCTGTTTCTTATGCACCTTACACCGGGTTCACACTCACATTCCACCCTGAGAATATCTATCCAATATGGAAGATGTTCCCTATGTGCGGCTAAGACATGCCGTGAGATTGACGTGAGACGTACGTATAAAGGGTAGATCCGGTCTCCATCTTATGGTCGTCGGATCGTGCTTTTTTTTTTTTTTTGTGTGTGATGATGATTTTGGATGAGGTTTGTTGTATTTGAGATTTCCATAACATGAATTCGTTTTTCTTTTATAATAATAATTTTCATATTTAACGTATTCACCCGTATTGCCCCATTTCGTGTTCCTGACTCGTTGACATCCAGTAGTGAATACCTATACTTGTCTGCTTATGTGTGCAGCTGAAGTTGTCTCTTTAAGGATGGGTATGAGATGGGATCTGATGCTAATATGAGGTGGAATATAATCTCTCATCCCTTAAAGATGGCTATGAGATGGGACCTGACCCGTTGACATCTCATCACTACTTGGATTACATATGAAACAAAAGATATTCTATTTTTATAACTTTCACTAGTTTTTCTAGAAGGGGGTTAACATAGATTCCAAATTTCCTCCTCAACTAATGCGCTTTAATCCACCTATAGTCATGGTTCATATATCAAGAAAGAACAGAAGCACTTTCAAAAGAGTTGCTAAAATAATAATTATTAACAACAGTAGATTCAAATCCAGAAGTTTCAGACTTTTAGACCGATTGGTCTTACTAATGTCCTTTACCAGGTGGTTACTAAAATTCTCACTCACATATGAGATCCCTACTCCCAATATTGTTAATCCCAATGCAAAATACCTTTATGGTTCTTCATGGAATTCCTTGTAGTTTTATTCATCCCAATGCAAAATACCCCCTTGTGTTATGGGATTTGTGACAAAAACCCTCTGTAGTCTATTTGTTTCGCCACAAAGACCCCTGCTATATTATCACCGTGAGACAAAGATTCCTTTTTATTAGCCGTTGACATCTGATCTTGCAATAATTTTTAATCTTCACATTATTTTTGCAACTATTCGAACAATTGGAAGAAAAACATCATCTTCCCGACGGGCGATAATCCCTTTTACCTCAGATTCCGGGACAACAATCCACTTATGAATAATGTCATACCATAAACAAGGGAATCTACCGGCGGGATTGCGAGTGGTTTGTAAGCATCTAGGCAAGAGCCGATTGGCATCTTCTGCGGTGGCAGCGGTGCAGCCAGTGGGTTTTCAGGCAAGAAGATGCGATGATTCACTGCTGCAGCAGCAGGACGGGATCCAGAGCGCCATTCTTCACTGCAAGAAGTCGTTTAATGCTTCCAGAGGTATAGATCTGGTCTCGTTATAATCTACTTTTTTCAGACTTAACCATGAACACATTTCAACTGTTCAAGTCTGTTAATTCAATTCTGATATTCTCTTCCCCAGATTCAGAGACTTCTCTTCTGTCGCGGTGTGCGAGTGATCCTTCTCACGAAATGTCTATTTGTTCGTCGAGAAATTCTTCCGAGGGTGGAAATGACGATCGGAGGTGAAGCCCCGCTTAACAGTTTAGGTCGAGAAAGAGAGAGAGGCGGGAAGTTGTCTAGACTCTGTTTTCTTTCTTTCTTTCTTTAAAAATTTTGTAAGAAAAAGGAAATTGTGTTATTAATGAGCCATGGTTGTTTTGATGGGGTAGGTGGAGATGTAGGTCAGTCACAGTAGCCACTACTCATCAGTTTCTTCAACTTCATGTAAAGAAGCCATCTGTCTGTGAAGATAGTTATTTCTTCTGATCTGTTGTGCAAGCAGAGGCAGAGAGAGTAGTATTTGAACCAGAGATGAGATCTTAATTCTTAACGCCTATGATTTTAAACAGAAAAGTAGAATTATGTATTAATAATAAGTCCATTAAAGCAATTTGCAATATTTTCTTTTTAGTTTTTCCCGCTCTGCGAATCAACGGCAGGACAAAATGTTGTCTTATGCAAATCTTTGGGAAGGGGAAGAAGAGAGATGGGGGGAGAGAGAGAGGGAGAGAGAGAGAGAAATGTGAAGGAATTTGATGTTGTTAACATTGCTTTTTTCCCAATTGACTGAATAGTTATTACAAGGATAGTATGGGAATTAAAAAATATTGTAAAGCGGATTTCAATGAAAACCTAACGAAAAGGGATCTTTGTCGCAAAACAAAATACATGGGGGTCTTTGTCACAGACCCCATAGTAAGGGGGGGTCTATGTAATTTACCCTTATTTATTTTATGTTTGGTTTTTTTTGTTACAGCTTCCCCTCAAGGGTTTCAAATTTGGGACAATTAATTGTAAGATTAACCATATATTATTTGTAGATGATATTTTGAATTTTGGTAGAGCCTTAGTTAATGAGTTGGATATTATCAATCATTACCTTTCTTGTTTTAATGATGTTTTGAAAGAGTTGATGTATAGAGCAAAACATCTTGGAACTTATTTTGATGCAGTGAAGAAGAGTAATGAGACTTGGTTGGGTTGATAATGAAGGTAGATTTGGCCCGACCCCTTGGCTGTGCGACACGTGGAAGAAGATGGGTTGACCTGGCAGGAGCGCCAGGTCAGCACGGTGATGTAGCACGGCCATATTCCAAAGAGGAGCCCGAGCTCCCGAGCTCCCCAAAAGGGACCCACACTGCTTGGGAGTGAAACCCGAGTTCTCCATAAAGGATCTCGAGGCTAACAGCGAACCCCACGAGGGGCAAGGCCCGGACTAGTCCACCTTGTGTCAGTTCGAACCATATGACAGCGCTTCGGGATAGTAGGACCTACACATTCGAACTCAAGACTTCACCTCGCACACCACTCCAGCACCTCGGCTCCAGGTCGCATGACTGTGAAACCATGTCTGACAGATCCGTACTCTGAGGCAACACGCCTGACTGGTCTGGGTTTGACAGATGGCAATCACGTCGTAACGACCACCTACCACCGCCATCTCAGTTGTGGCAGAGACGACCCTGATAGAAAAGATAGTGGCGGTTATGCCTGCCCCCCACAGAGGCGGTTATACTTAACTTGGCAGAAATTTGGGAGTAAGTGTACCAAGTGGCTATAAAAGGCCTTCCTCCCCCAGAGAAAGAGGTATGTGATATTTGTGCTTTCTGGTCTTGAAATCCCTTATTTTCCCTTGCCTTCTCAAAAGTATTAACTTGAGCATAAGAGTGTTCCTACCGGGTTCCCCCCTGGAAATCTCTAGTGTCTTCCTTGTTTCAGGCATCTTCAGCTCCGACGAGGTAAGGTTACCGACAGCTAGGACCGACCGGATTGTGCACCATCATTTGGCGTCGTTTGTGGGAAGACTTCAAAAGGCCTCCCTTAACCTTTAACTCTCTCTCAAAGAAACCTTAGCATCCATGGCTTCCTCCAGCAGTAACAGGCACAACGCTGACTTGAGTGTTGTAGGGGAACACCCTCAGCCCGCCACTATGTGCATCGAATAGTTCACCCTCCCCCCTCTCGGTGGACGGAATCCCTAACCTCAATGCGCCGAGCACAGTGGCACTTGTGAATGTCCCCCTTCCCCTCCCCCTATTGAGACAACCTTCGTCGAACCGACCGTTGTCCCTCTGGCGACCAGCCAGAATCAGCTTGATGACTTAATACAATGCATGCGGGCCATGCAAGCCCCAAATGCAACAATTCCAGCAACATCATCTCCATCAGCAGCAAGTACTACACCACATTTCTCAGTATCACTACCAACAGCAGTTCCCCCAACTACCTCTGAACCAACCGCAGCTCCCACCTCGACACCCTGTTGTCAAGCCGGTCAAGCCCTCTCCTCAGGGCGGGCACCTTCACCGAGGGGAAGCTTCCCAGCCTCAGAATCCCTCCAAAAGCCAAGCCTCGTCCCCTGGCAGGAGGGAGAGACTAACCACCCCCGCCTCGTAGCTCGTCGGCGGATCAGGAACCTCCCAGCCAATCAGTCAACACCTCGGCACTCTAAGTTCGGGCTCCCACTTGCAAAGAACCAATTCGGCGTCCTGGCCGTGGACTACCACCAATAGTCCGGGCCCACTGAGCCCGGCAACACCGAGGCAAGCAGCGCCAATACTAGGCCTTCCAAGCAGCAACGAAGGCGCCTACGAGGTCGCCGAACTACCACCTGTGTCCTGCCCGACCTCCGAGGCAAAGAAGAAGCAAGCTTAGACGAGGTAAAAGTTGCCCCTATTCTTTCAGTCCCTTCCCCCCTGTCATCAGAACTCCTCACAGTCCCCATGCCCAAAGATTTCAAACTCCCTCTGCTAGACAAGTATGATGGGTCCTTTGACCCCAGTGACCATGTCGATGCCTTCCAGTCCCAAATGCGCCTGGCGAGGGCCAGCGAATCTTGCATGTGTGTGGCCTTCACTACCACCTTCAGGGGAGTGGCCCGCACCTGGTACAGGAACCTGGTCCCCGGGTCTATAAGGAGTTAGATCCAGTTTGTGCAAGTCTTCACCGTGCACTTTGTCACCAACAAGCGGTGCTCCCGAACCGAGGAGAGCCTCCTTGGGATAGTCCAGAGGGAAGAAGAGACCATCCGGGGCTATATCAAGCGGTTCAATGACATGTGCTTACAAATACCGTGCCTAGACCCCGCAGTACAGCTCGCAGCAGGCAAGAGGGGTATGATGCACAAGGAGCTCAAGTGGCACATGGTGGTCAACCAGCCCGCGACCATAGTTGAATTCCTTAAGCTCGCGGATAGATTCATAAGAACAGATGAGGAGATCAACCAAAGGACTGAAAGCGGGATTGAAAAAAGAAAGAGGGAAGGCGAACCCTCCAACCAAGGTGACAGGAGAAAGAAAGACTCAGCTCGGGGGACGAAACCGAGTCAGCCATCCCGAGCTCCCATAGCAGGTCGGGCGAACTACACGCCCTTAAATGCAAAGTGGGCTAAGATCTTGATGACGATCAAAGATGCCCTGTACGTAAAGTGGCCACCTCGTCTGAAAGGGAACCCGAACGAGAGGAATAAAAACTTGTATTGCAGTTTTCATAGAGACCATGGTCATAGCACCGAACATTGTAATAATCTTCGTGACGAGATAGAGGAACTTATCCGTCGCGAGTATCTAAGAAATTTTGTACAGCATAATAATAATAATAATAATAATAATAATAATAATAATAATAATAATAATAAAATAATAATAATAATAATAATAAGACATGTCGGTAGGGGGAGCACACCAGAGATGCTCTTGAGTCCAGCAGCCGGCCAGCCGAACAATCACAAAAGTAGCCCCTAGAGGAAAGGCCAGTTTGGGGAACAATCCACGTGATCGTTGGAGGATCGATCGTAGTAGGATGCACCTCGACAACAGCTCAGGCATCAACCCATGAGGCCGCCAGAGAGGAATAAAATCCCCCAAAGCGGCCTAGGATGGAAGACTCCATATTCTTCACCGATGACGATGCGCACGGGGTTCACTACCCCCACGATGACACACTTGTCATAAAGGTAAAGATCAATGACTTCGAAGTCCGGCGCGTACTCGTCGACTCCAGCAGTTTGGCGGACATCCTTTTTAAAGCGGCCTTCGACAAACTCTAGTTTCGAGAGAGTGACTTGAAGCCCGTGAACACCCCGTTGGTTGGTTTCAGCAGAGAAGAGGTCAGACCCCTGGGAAAGGTCACAGTACCTGTGGAAGTCGACACGTGGCCTAGCATGGTAAGACTCAGGCACAACTTCTTGGTGGTTGCGGCCCCCTCCGCCTACAATGTCATAGTAGGTCGGCTGATCACTCATGCCTTAAAGGCCATGGTGTCCACTTACTATTTAGCTATGACGTTCCCCACGGACTTTGGTATTGGGGTAGTGCGGGGCAACCAACTTGAGTCCCGCAAGTGCTACGTTGCCGCCCTCAAGGGAAAGGCCAAGGTAACTAGCGACCTCGGACTGGAGTGACCGGTGGAGTAGAACGAGGAGCGAGCTGCACCAACGGAGGAAACTGTTCCCATCCCTGTCTCAGCAGAGGACCCAACTAGATCACTTCAGGTCAGTGCTTCCCTGGAAGAGCCCTTGCGGTCCAAATTGGTACGCTTCTTACTCAGTAACTTAGATGTTTTCGCTTGGTCCACAGCAGAAATGTCCGACATAGACCCTAACCTCAAAACTCACAAGTAGACCTGTTCATGGGCCGGGTGGCCTGACGGCCCGGCCCGACCCGGTCCCCGGATGGGCTTGAACAGGTATATAGGCTCGTGGGCTTAACCTCAGGCCAAAAAGCCCGGTACGCAATAAATTCGAGTCGGGCTTGAGATTTGCCAAAATAGCCCGGCCCGACCTATAAATAAACCTAAAAACCTTAGTTGAATACCCCTCTTTTTTTCACCTCTTTCCCTTCTTTTTCCAACCAAATTCTTCTTCTCTACATCCTCTTTCCCTTCTTTATATATATTTTTTAATATAAATAAATTTTGAATTTATATATTTATTTAATGTAAATAAATTCTAATTTATATTGATTATTGAATAGGGAAATTTTCTAATTTTTTTATTATGTCGGGCTTCAGGCTCGAGCTCGGGCCTAACATATTTCTGTTAATGAAGAGTAAAAGCCCGGCTTAAGCCCGGCCCGGCCCAGCCCATGAACAGGTCTACTCACAAGCTCAATACTGACCCTGTACTTAGACCCATTAGACAGAAGAAACGCAACCTAGCGCTAGAACGCTGGAAGGCGGTCAATGAGGAGGTCAAGAAGATCCTCGCAACAGACTTCGTAAGGGAAGTTCATTACCAGAACGGGGTTTGAGCTGGGTAGCCAACCCCGTTCTGGTAAAAAAGCGAACGGCAGGTGGCGCATGTGCGTCGACTACACCGACTTGAACCGAACTTGGCCGAAAGATTGCTTCCCCCTCCCCAGAATCAACCGCCTAGTAGACGCGACCTCGGGACACGAGTTGCTAAGCTTCTTGGATGCCTACTCGGGCTACAACCAAATCAGGATGGACCCGGCCGAGGATGAGAAAACTGCCTTCATAACCGAGTTTGGCCTGCTCTGCTACAAGGTTATGCCCTTCGAACTAAAAAATGCTAGGGCAACCTTTCAAAGTCTTGTGAATAAGCTGTTTCAACCCTTAATTGGCACAAAGATAGAGTGTTATGTAGACGACATGGTCGTCAAGACACAATTTTCGCATGAATTAATACAAGATTTGCATTCTGTCTTTCAAATTCTACGTCAATTTAGCATGAAACTAAACCCAAACAAGTGTTTCTTCGGTGTCACCTCGAGTAAGTTCCTAGGGTACATCGTCAACTGGTGTGGTATTGAGGCCAACCCAGATAAAATAAAGGCCATCCTAGATATGAGACCACCCCAAAAAGTAAAAGAGATTCAGAGGTTAAATGGCAGAATAGCCGCTCTGAGTCATTTTATGTCCAAATCGGCAGACTGCTGCCTGCCCTTCTTCAAGGCAATGAAAAGCAAAGGGTTCGAGTGGAACCTGGGATGCCAACTCGTGTTTGACGAGCTCAAAAGATACCTCGCCAGTATCCCAGTTTTGACCTGGCCCGAAGAGGGCGATATTTTAGAACTGTACCTCTCGGCAAGCAACAAAGTGGTCAGTTCAGTATTGATAAAGGAAGTAGATCGAGTCCAACGACCCATCTACCATGTTAGTAAATTATTGCAGGGAGCAGAAACGAGATATCCAGAGATAGAAAATCTAGCCTATGCACTAGTCATTGCGACCCGTAAACTCCGCCCGTACTTACAAGCCCATACCATCATCATCCTCACCGACAAACCCTTGAGGCAAGTATTGCTCAGGCCTAAGGTCTCTGGTCGATTGACAAAGTGGGCCATCGAACTCAGTGAGTACGACCTCCAGTACAAGCCACAAACCGCTATCAAAGCCCAAGCCTTGGCGGATTTTGTTGCAGAATGCACATTCAGCTCCGAGGTCCTTAGCCTGGTTGAGCACGAGGCTCCCAATCTGGGTGAGCTCGGTGCTCCCGAGGCGGTTGAGTCCAAGTACCGTGAAGTCGCACCTAGTTCGGTATCTCTCCTGGTTAGGCCAAGCGCGAACTAAGATGAAGAGCCCTGGATCCTTCACGTAGATGGCTCCTCAAATCAGCAGGGCAGCGGAGCCGGTGTAGTTCTTCACGACCCGAGTGGCACGAAAATGGAGTACGCACTACGCTTCGAGTTCGTGGCATCCAACAATGAGGCAGAATACGAGGCGTTGATAGCTGGGCTAGCCCTGACGCAAGAGGTAAAAGCAAAACACATAGTTATCTGCAACGATTCCCTGCTTGTGGTCAACCAAGTTACAGGCGAATACGAAGCCCACGAGCCAACTATGATTGCCTACTTGGCAAAGGTAAAAGAGGCTCTGCTTAACTTCCAGTCACACTTCATCAAGCAAATCCCGAGGTCAAAGAACGCCGAGGCCGATACCCTGTCCCGATTAGCCAGCACCAGTGACAGCACCATGAGAACTGTGTACATAGAGAACTTACCTCGGCCCATGATGTATGACTATACTTTTATATCTCAATCATAGATAAAAGTTCACATATTGTTCAAGTCCTAACACAATTATATAATACATAAAAAAGACTATCCTCACAAAAATGCCAAGATCTAAATTTTATAATATCCATATAATGTTGGTTGCAAGTGCATCAGATTGAAACATTAATGCACCAAATCAATAATAAAACTACATTCAATAACATTATATATAGATACAGTTCATCTCAATGAAACACAAAATTTATGGAGAATAAGAGATGCCACTATTAACTGATCTCTTGTTTTGTAATAACCTAAAACTATGAAAATAATTACTATTAGTGTTTAGAAGTAAACAAAGCTATTATGTTAATTTACACAAGTAACCATTGAATAGCAAAAGTCATCATCTAAGATGACTATTAAATGACTTACATTTAAGCCTAAAAACATTTTCTTCTTACTTTTTAGTTAAGAGGAGATAAGGAAGTTAATTGAAAGTAAAATTTATTAACCAATCACTAAAGTAACATGCATGCAAACACCCTCTAGGCATGTTGAGCACCTCCACACATTTGTCCAAGAATAAAACAATTGAACAATTTATAATATGTCACAATGTTGCATATGACTAAGGACATGAGTTTTATGCCCTACTTAACAACTGCACACATGATAACATACGGTCCTAGTGGTCAAATGCCCTTATAAGACCTGGGCCTAATTGACAAGCATGTCCAAGGCCCATGGAATGAAATTTCTATATTTTCATTTTTTCTATAATTTATGATTTTCTTTGTTTTTTTGTTATTTTTCGTCAATTTTTATGATTTTCTACATTCTTTGTAAACTTTTTGCGTATTTCTTTGTTTTTTTGTAATTTATATTATTTTCTTTGTTTTTCGTGTTTTTTATAATTGTTTTGCAATTTTCATTTTTTCTTTAATTTTATGTTATTTTCTATATTTATTTATATATTATGTATTTTTTATAGTTATATTTTTCTAGAATTTATGTACTATGTGAAAAATTAATGGGTTGGATAGGTTGGTTTGGGTTGAGCCCAAAATGGGTCATTAGCGGGTTGATGGGACAAGTGGGTTGAGTTGAAGCTCAAACCAAACCTAATAACCTCACCTATCCAATTTCTTTTTAGAAAAGACAATTTTTTTTTTTTTTGCCAACAACTGTCATGCATCCTCATATAGAATTAGGATATGTCGAAATAACTAAAACACTAAGGGGTAGAACTAGTATGAAAAATCAGAGTCTTTTAACCACAATAATTGAATCATTTTGTAATTTATGTTTTTCTTCAATTTTTATGATTTTCTATTTTTTTGTAAATTTTCTCTCCATTTCTTTGTTTTTGTAATTTATATTATTTTCTTCATTTTATGTGTTTTTTCATAATGATTTTGCAATGACATATATATAATGGGAAAAAAAAAAAAGAAAGTTGAGGGTAAAATTAAAAAAGTAAAATCAGTGTGTTTTGATCAAACCAATTGCAACATTCTCATTTTTTTAGTATTGGTATAGAAATTTTTATGATTTTCTATATTTTTTGTATTTTTTTGTGCATTTCTTTGTTTTTTTTTTGTAATTTATGTTGTTTTCTTTATTTTAAGGAGAAAAGGTGCATAGGATAAGAGAGACGACATTTTTGCTTCCTCCTTCCTATTGTAAAGTAGGGGAAAATGATAAAATATATACTATGCAGAGAGGGGTTTAAAGGAAAGAATTGGGGTTTTAGAATTTATGTCTTCGCTTCATGTGTGAATGATGACATTTGGCCTTTTGCCTCATGCAATTTTGTTTGTCAATGGTGGGGTCGTTATTTGCATATCTAATGGCTAGCATCAGGATATAGGTTGATCCTGATTCATTTATATTTGGATTTGAATTTAACATCCATCCGATTTATAAAGAAAAGTCCAAATCTCCTACCAACAAAATGCATTCCAAACCCCTACAACCCTACCAAGTACAACCCCTATGAGTTATTACGTTGGTAGGGTGTCAGATTATTGGATTGGCCCAATGATCGTTGAGTAAAAAAACACCCCAAATGAATGATCGTTGAGTAAAAAAACACCCCAAATGAATCAATATAATGAACCTAAGAGCATTTCCTGATCCAATACAACTTATTATGTTAGCAAAGACAATTGAAAAAAGAAAAAGAAAAAAACTAATGAAAAAAGTGCCATTTAATCATCTAATTTATTGTTCCATGATGAAAAGTGGGAGGTTGAAAAAATCCACTCCTCCCTTCAATTCAAATTCATGGTTTGGGAAAACCGTCCAATACTTGACACGTATTGGCTCTATTCAATGAAGGTTCATCAGGTAGGTGCTTCGGGAGAAGATTAGATAAAGCGAGGAATAGGTTCCACAACATTCTTATTATTATTTTATTTGTTTTATCCAATTACAAGTGTTAACTGTTAATTAAATAAAATTAAAAAAATAAAAAACATAACAAAGGGTAAAAATGGAAAGTGAAAATTAAGCTTTAAAAGAATAAATATGATAAATGGTAAAAACGAAAAGTGAAAATTAAGTTTTTTGACAAAACATTGCCACCATCCTCATGATACAAAGATTATCCAATTACAAGTGTTAACCATTAATTAAATATAATTGGAAAAATAAAAAACATAATAAAGGATAAAAATGAAAATCAAACTTTAAAATAAAAAACATGATAAAGAGTAAAACTGAAAGGTGAAAATTAAGTTTTAAAATTTAAAATATAATAAAAGGTAAAAATGAAAAATGAAATATCCTTATTTTTATAAATAGGGTGCAGATACAGACTTTGGGGGAACCGACATCTTAAAACATAAATTCAAATTTTGGGTCTCAAAAATGCATTTGGTTAAGGGTCGGGTCGGTATCATGTTAAACATCAAAGACTACATGTTATAAGTCAGGTTTGTATGAAGGCAAATTTGTACCGAAGACCCCGTTGACATTCCTAGCAATTCCTTTATCACACGAGGATATATAAGATGTGGTGAGGTTTAAAAGTTTTTTGCCTAGTTGCCCACTCATTTGAGTCCCCTAACTCTTCGATCAAATCATATCATACCGAAATTCAATTCAACAATTAAGATTATAAATATGAATTTCATATAAAACGTGAAATATGGACTCGATCAATTTTGAATTAAATATGAATTTGCTTAATTGTCATCACAATAAAACATTTTACAACTTTATTGTATTCAATTTTCAATGGGTCGGATGTATTTTTGACGTTCAGAGTCCATTGACAGCCCTATTATAATGACAATACATGCCCTCAAATCATTATAATAGCCACAAGACGGGTTTTACCCTGTTTTGTGGCCATATTTCATTTTTAATAAATTAGGAGGTTCAACTATGTCACCGGAAAAACTTATAACTAATCAACCAATATCATAAAAGCTGTAGTCATAAAAACGAAAATCTATGCTACCATAAAGACATGATATTGGATTTGACCTATAAACCCCTTCTCCTGAATTTGGATAAATGGTTATCACTTTTATTATTCCACTTGATTGGTTATAAATTATTCGGTAAGTTACATATAGGTATTTTGTACTTTGGGGTGGCGAGAAATAGGTATCTTAAACTTTCAATTGCAATACTTAAGTATCCTAAACTCTCAAAAATAGACACTTTGTTTCCATTAGTGTTCTGTCAATTAAACATTAAATAATGCTAAAACTACCCTTTCATCGGTGAAACTTATATGGTTTGCTTAATACCAACCACCTCTCCCATAATGACTTTCTCACATGGACAACATTTAAAAGGGACTATGCTGGTGTTTCAACACTATTTTTTTTCTTGGCGATGGCATTCTTTGGTGATTTTACTTCACCAACAATTTTCTACCCTCACCAGCAAAGTGATTTTCATTGAACTCTTTTCTACTTATTTGCAAGGATTAGAATTGGACGAAAATCACTTTGTTGGTGAGGGTAGAAAATCACCAGTGAAATAAAATCATCACCAGAGAATGCCATTGCCGAAAAAAAATAGTATTGAAACACCAACACAATCCCTTTTAAATGGTGTTGAAAATATGAATATGCTATTTGCTATCCATATGAGAACCTTGGGAGAAGCTGACTTCGCTAGTGAGGGTAGGAAATTGACGACGAAATAAAGTTATCACCATAGAGTGTTGTCATCAGAAATATAATGGTGAAATGCCAACATAGTCCCTTTTAAATGTTGTCTATGTGAGAATGTCATCGTGGAGAGAAGTGGTCGGTCTCATGATGAACTTAATAACTTATACAATATTAATCAAACTGTATAAGTTTAATTGATGAAAGGATAGTTTTGGCATTATATAATGTTTAATTGACGGAATACTAACGGATGGATCTAAGTATCTATTTTTGGGAATTCATGATATTCAAGTGTTAAAGTATTTATCTATTACTATTCCCAAAGTATAAGGTACCTATATGTAATTTATCCTAAATTTTTTCGATATTATAATTGAACCCTCATCAAAGTTCATAGGAGAGGCGGAGTTCAAAACTCTTCTGACATCATACCTTTCCAACATTATGTATTTACCTAAACTAGGGATATCCCGAAGGAAGAGGAAGAAAAAATAAAGGGCAAAGGATTTACTAGTTGGGTTAATTAGGGTTCTCATTACATCAAACGTCTAATTTCTATAATGTGAGCTTTATTGTCTAAATTTGACATGAGCTATTAGAGAGCTCAAAAAAGTGCATTTTAACCAACCCTAAAGATTATGATTGGCTCAAAAGTCAAATGGTCATATATAAGGAAAACTCTTAAAAACATGATATTAAATAATAAATGGATTGGCCTTATCATGAATGTATAACTTCTGTGAGGTATCATGTACTCTTTAGGAAAAATTTAAAATTCTACCTACCAAGGGGGATAAGATAAGGAAATCTCCAATCTCTTATATATATTTTTTTTTCGTGTTTTTCTTCCTTTTTATTGTTAAGAAAATAAATAGAAAATTCATAAGAGGTAATGTTACAATGTCACTGCATCTATATTGAAGCACGTAAGGTACTTTTCTAGACCACCCAATACTTGACACGTCGTAAGTTAGCATTGAGATTTTTTTTTGAGAAGTTACAGTCCCACTATTTTGCTTCATGTGATATCTTCCACATCTTTCTGATTTTTCTTATTTTCATTATTTTATATTAATAATATTTATTTTTTAACAGCCCCTGAAACCGACCGTGGATATCAAATACAATATATCTATCATACGACGAGTCGGCGACTCGGCCTCTGTTTCGTCGCTAGCAAACGTGCTTGGATCCAAAGCCACTCGTTTTATCTTGTTCTCTTCTTAATCTTTTAACATATAATAAATATAGTCGCAAACAGGAAACAGCAGAACTGGTGGGGAGCATAGCTGCATAGGAGACCGAAGTTCCCTTTGATCGAGCTCCATCCTGTCCCTTCTCCTTATCTTTTGCAGTACTCGTAATGGCTTCATGGTCTTCTTTAGTGGCGACACTTCCTCATACATGCTCATCGAGATTCAGAGATGATTCATCCTTTTCTTCTTCGAGGGCTCGTTTAGACCTCTTCATACCACGTATTCCTACTGTCAAATGCAGAAATGCACACCAATTCGATTCGAAAAGTCTGCCGGTCTCTCGCAGACAGAGGTAAGTTCGGCGTGGTTGAACCCTTGGCAATTAAAGATGTTAGAATTGGATTATAGCTCTCTTGTTTCGAGCTTATCTATGCATGAATCCGATTTTTCCTGTCATGGGCATTCGGGATTTAGGATGTTTATCAGTTTATGCGTTAATAATTAATAAAAAATCATAGAAACCAGAGCTGTTTGTTTCAGACATGAATAAAGCTGTTGAAACGGGCAGCTCTTGAAATCCAATTTTCATTCCCCCCCCCCCCCCCCCCCAAAAAAAAAAATAAAAAATAAAAAATAAAATAAAAAATAAAAAAAAGAAAAAAAACAAATCCCAACTTCCATAAACATTCACAAAACTAGACCAACCGTGTGTATTGCTTTGGCAATATTACATGTTCGTTATTTTTCGCGAATGCCTTTCTTTCTCCTGTTCCAATGTTAGATTCTGGTATCTGCACTCTTTTCTATTTTTCGTTGTTCAGGTTTGCTTAAGATTAGAAGAAATATGAACTCCACCATATTCGTGGATTTATTTTTACTAAATATTGATGAATACCTATTTGTTTGGTTCCAAACAAGTGGAGTAGTTTTTTAATTCTTGCTTTTTAAACAATCCAGAGGAACTGCAAAAGAGATTGAAGCTTGCATCCAGACGATTGGCAAATACCACTGATGAAATGAAAATTCTATAAAACGGTTATAAGGTTAGCTATTGGCTACATGTCTAAAAAATGAATATGGCAGAAAATGCATATATTGTGATGGATTAATGGAAAAACTAGAGAGAAGAGGGTCAGAAATGAAATCATTCGAAGGAATAGGAGTAGCTCCAATACGTGATAGAATGAGAGAAAGTAGATCAAGATGGTTTGTTCACGTGCATAGGAGACCATTGACAACACCAGTAAGAATAAGTGATCTGTTGCAAGTTGAAGGGGCTAGAAGGGCTAGGTGTAGACCAAAAAGGATCTAGGTTCCAGAGGACAAAGTTTGGCTTGAAAGGAGTTTTGATCTGGAAGAAGTTAAGGAAACAATCTTCTCTATGGATAGAACTGAAGCACCAGGACTAGATGGGTTTACAATGGCTTTCTATCAAGACTGTTGGGACATATTAAAACAAGATCTTCAGAAGGTTTTTAATGAATTCTTTGAGAGGGAGGGGGTGATAAATCCGAGGATGAACTCTACTTTTATAGATGTGGTTCCAAAGGAGGGTGCTAATCACCGAAAGGAGTTCAGACAGCTTAACAAAATCATTGCTAAGGTGCTTTCGAGAAGGTTGAGAGTTGTGCTCCTTTACATCACTTCACAAAATCAATGATCTTTTGTAAGAGATAGGCAAATAACCATAGTTTTCAAGGCGCCAAGGCGAGGCTAGGCAACAGGGGGGCGCCTTGTCGCCTAATCGCCTAGGCGATGGATTTTTTTTTTTTTTTAAGTAAAACCATATATCCTAGGGTAGTTCCCTAGGTTCCATAACCATCTTTCCTTAATAATTATTCATAATTTTCATAAGACAAGTATAAATTTCATGTTTAAATCTAGAAAATCAACATGTTATGAGAAGAAAAAGAGCAAAGGAAAGAAAACTCAAAAAATATAGGGGCTGAACCCCTACTTTTGTTATAGGAAAGAAGAAAAGAAAAGGTGGAAGAAGAAGAAGAAGATGTGGAAGAAGAAAATGTATTGATTAGATAAAATTTTAAGTTCTTCCCTTGCTTATTGGTTCAGGTTTTGAAAATTTTGAGGGTTCAATCAAGGATCGAAATTTCGATACGATACGCCCCTATTGGTTGTATTATATTGTATCTTTGGGGTCTTGATACCTGTTTACAGGTGTTTTCGGGGACCCTTTTTTTAAATAATATATATATTTAAAAATGAAATTGAAAACCAAATAAATAAAAAAATAGGGGGATTATCATTATAAGTACCGATACACCTCTGCCAATACACAAAGGTGTATCGATACTTTGAACCATGGGTTCAATATAGCAGTTAGCAATGTTTGCGTTGATTATACCCTAACAAAATAAGAAAATAATAACAAGAAATTAGTATATAAACACATAAAATGAATATTCTAGTTCAATAATGCCTATTTTATAATTATAATGTCAAAAAATAAAAAATATAAAAGTATTTTATAACCTAGTGCACAAAACTGCTTGGCGACTGGGCGAGGCGAGCCTCCAAGGTCGCCTTATTGCCTAGGCGTCGCCTTGACAACTATGCAAATAACTAACTGATCAGATTTTAATTGCCAGTGAGAATGTGGAGGACTTGAGAAGGAGTGGGAGGAAAGGTTTGGTGTGTAAGCTTGACTTGGAAAAGGCTTGTGATTTGGTGGACTGGTCTTTCTTGCTGCGGGTGATGGATAGCTTTGGATTTGGGCCAAAGTGGTGCAAGTGGATTCAGGGTTGTTTAGAGACTTGCCATTACTCTATTTTGATTAATGGGGTAGTGGTAGATCACTTCCCTGCAGTAAGAGGGATTAGACAAGGGGACCCCCTTTCTCCCTTCTTGTTTACCTTAATTGCCGAGGTCTTGGATAAATTGATAGCAAGGGTAGACTCTAGAAACCTGGTGAGAGGGCCAAGGGTGGGTAGAGATAGGGTTCCACACATCCATTTACAATTTTCTGATGATACAATACTGTTCTGTGAGGGTGAGGAGATTAGCTGGGTAAGGAACTTGAAGCTGGTGATTCAACTCTTTGAAAAAATGTCAAACCAATAGTTTTGATAGAGTAATGTGGTGGGGGTCAAACCTAAAAAGTTCTCATGCAGCCGGCTGGACAAGGCCTACATGAGAACCCTAATCAATCTTGAACCTGGCTCTGATACCAACTTGACAGAAACCACAGATAATCTGATTTCTTTTTTAAATAAGAAAACAACAGAAAACAGAGAAACAAGAAAGAAGAAGACAAGAAGAAGAGAAGAAAGAAAGAATGAGAAAAGGGGTGCAGGTTGTAATGTTCTGCCGTCCCAACTGATTGCTATTTATATAAAAAAAACCGGCACAGCTAGATAATGTCAGAAAAATAACATCAATAATAGATAAACAAATGGGACCACAAAATCCATTTATAAGAGCAAAAATATTTGCTGAAATCTCTTGGATCTCATTCAGGAAGTGGGCAAGTCCCCAAGGCCCACCCTCAAGCCTTGAAGCTCAACCAATAAACCAATAGTCTTATTCATGACAATAGTCTTATCAATCAATACTCTTCCTGTAAAATTCTAGTTAATTCAACCATAAAGCAACTCAAGCAAATATAGTGAAAAGGAGAAAACTCAAGTCAAACTCAACAAAGCCTTTAATCCCAAATATATGGGGTTGGCTACATGAATCTTGTTTTCCCTTTAGGTTCTTTCAAGGGCCACACCTTTCTCCCTAATAATTGAATACAGGTTCAATTGATCCAAATTGATTCTTGGTTTTTCTAGTTGGGGTTCATCTAATGAACCAGCTGTGGACCCAAAGACAGTCTTTTACATGTTAGTGCAAAGTGTTAGAATGCATGCATGGGTGCATGTGCTCTTCTGTATCTCTTTGTAAGATGTGTAGTAGACTGGTGATCAACAATTAATTTTGTACCTTTTTGTTACATTTTTGTGGATCTAAGGTGTCTATATGGAGGAGGAAATGGAAGATCAGGAACTCATGAGAGAAGGAATGCCATGTGGAAGCAATATGTTTCCATTCTTGATGAACGAGTCTCTATGATACCTTCACAGGAACAGCAGAGGTGCATTTCTTGTTTCCAAAATCACCGCAGATATCGGCCCAGTGGTAAAAGATACATATCAAGAATCTTCCTTGACAAATCAGTGTTTCCATTGTCAAATAAATCACTTGGAAACATCTCTGTAAGTAAGCTACTCTAAGTTTTTTATTGTTCGAATGACTTGTCCAAAAAGGAGAAAAAAAAATACTAGATGATTTTGTGATATATATTGGTTCAGTGTGCGGACATTTTGTTCAGTTTAAAATTCCTCTCTAAACATATTAATCTTTTTTGTCCAATTATCTTTTGGTAAAATATTAAATCCTAGGATTACTATGGAAATGTGTTAGTTGCAAGAATCTTTTCTTAAATCAGTAGAGATATAATTCATGTTATAGATTTATTTCGATATGGGAATAGGAATGTTGTTTTAGATTTGCAGTAGCGTACATAAGTTACATAATGAGTGTTTGTAGTTTTCATCTCTTTTAACACATTAAGTATAAAGGGAAAAATCACAGTTTTCATTAAGTTAGATGACTTATTTATAGTTACACTGGTATAACAAACTTGTACACATTGCCAAGTGGCCAGATAAGATTTGAGAACATTCGGTTGTTGGTTAACTAACTAAAATTCTAACACCTCCCTCAAGTTGGAGCATTTGTGAGACCCAACTTGGGAATGAGGTAGTGAAAGTGGTCAGAGATGACTTTTTTGGTGAAAAAAATCAACGGGTTGAGAATTACTGGGTTATGTGAGAAGTAACAAGGTTGCTATGCTGAATGTGATCACACACAGTCAATTTCGATGTGTTTCATGCATTTGTGTTAAACAGGATTAGCTACAATGTGTAACGTGGCCTTGCTGTCACAGTGGGGATGCATGGGAGAAGAAAGTTGAGTGTTGAGATTAGATAAAGCACGTTTGAGCCATAACAACTCAGCAGCTGGAAGGGTGACATCAACTTGTGGATCCAAAGTCGGCGAGCCATTGTTAGAGCAAGGACCAATAGGTCCATAGGACTCCCCAGTAAGTGAACCATCAATTGGTGGGATTGAAACAAGGGTGCCAAGTTTTTGACCTTGCACCTCAACATATCTTGACGTCCAGAGACATCACCTTTTACGAGCATGAGTTCCCATGTCATACCACAGCTCTGCCATCACAGTTCCCTGAGTCATTAGCCCATTACAGTCATCTACCACTGTTGTCCCCTTGCCACCTCTTCCTATCAACAATGTGGCCTATCCTAGGCCCACAGAAGCTCAACCCAAAGCTTATCCTGAACCTACACCTACCACAGCTTGTCCTAGGCCCAGAGCAGCTCAACCCACAGTTCCTGAACCTACACCTACCACAGCTTGTCCTAGATTCGCAGCAGCTCAACCCACAGTTCCTGAACCTACACTTACCACTTCTCAGCCCATAATTTTGCAGCCCATCATACCTCAGATACAATAGACATTTCACTTTCAATAAGATACACCAGAATGACCAAAATACCCCTGACTCGAGCATTCTAACACTCCCCCTCAAGCTGGAGAGTATATATCATATAGTCCTAGCTTGTTACAAATGTAATCTATTCTTCCCCGAGACAATCCTTTTGTGAAGATATCTGCCCACTGATTTCCTGAGCTCACATGAGATGTAGTTATTACCCCACTTATCACTTTCTCTCTCACAAAGTGACAATCCACCTCAATATGTTTAGTTCTTTCATAGAAGACAGGATTGGATGAGATGTGAACAACAACTTGGTTATCACAGTATAGTTTCATGGGTTTGTCAATTGAGAAACCCATCTCCTGTAGTAGGTTCTTCAGCCATACTAGTTCACATGTGGTATGGGCCATAGCCCTGTACTCTGCTTCCGCACTACTTCTTGCCACCACTGTTTGCTTCTTGCTCTTCCAAGTTACAAGATTGCCACCCAGGAAGGTACAATACCCTGTGGTTGACCTCCTGTCTGATATAGAGCCAGCCCAATCAGCATCTGTGTACCCTACTATCTCAAGAGGTCCTCCTTTTTGGTATAACAAACCACGACTTGGAGCACCCTTTAGGTACCTAACAATTCTCAGAACAGCTTCCCAGTGAGGAACCCAGGGATGTTGCATAAACTGACTCACCACATTCACAGCAAATGATATATCTGGTCGGGTAATGGTCAGGTAGTTCAACTTTCCCACCAACCTTCTGTATCTTCCAGGATCATCAAATTCTTCACCTGCATCCACACTTAACTTGGCATTGAGTTCCATAGGAGTCTCTACTGGTTTAGCACCTAACAACCCTGTTTCTTCAAGTAGATCAAGAACATATTTCCTCTGACATAGGTTGATCCCCTGTTTTGACCTCGCAACTTCTATTCCTAAGAAATACTTTAGCTTCCCCAGATCTTTCGTATTGAAGTGGTCCTGTAAGAAATTTTCACCCTGTCAATTCCATTGTTGTCACTTCCAGTTATGACAATATCATCCACATACACGACTAGCAAGATGTTTCCATCTTCCGAGTTATAGCTAAACACGAAATGATAAACCTGACACTGTTTCATCCCAAAGGCCTTCACCACTTCATCGAACCTGCCGAACCATGCACGAGGAGATTGTTTTAGTCCATATGTTGCCTTTTTGAGCTTGCACACCTTACCAGCCTCCCCCTGAGCAACAAACCCTGGTGGTTGCTCCATATACACCTCCTCAACAAGATCACCATGTAGGAAGGCATTTTTGATGTCAAGTTGTAGGAGAGGCCAATCATACATAGTAGCCAATGAGATCAACACCTGAACTGAACCAATTTTAGCCACAGGAGAGAATGTCTCCATATAGTCTACACCATATAACTAAGAATAGCCCTTGGCCACTAACCGTGCCTTCAATCGTTCCACACTGCCATCAGAAATATGCTTTCACTGTATAGACTCATTTACACCCAACAGTGTGCTTACCAGGAGGAAGGGTGGTGAGTTCCCACGTATGATTATGTTGTAGAGCAGAGAGTTCTTCTTCCATGGCTTGTCGCCACCCTGGAGAGACAAGGACTTCCTGTACAGTCTTGGGAATGGGAACCGATGAGAGTAATGATATAAACTTGCAATGGGAAGCAGAAAGGTGAGCAGTGGAAACATAGTCTGAAATGGGATGAGAAGTACAAGTACGTTTACCTTTCCGCAAAGCAATAGGGAGATGAAGATCTGAGGGAGAAGGGGCAGTAGCAGGATCTGTCGACGAGTGCTGAAGTGGAGGAGGAGCCGAAGCACTTCTGCGAGTATACACTTGAGTAATTGGCGGCCTCTCTGTAGTAACCGGCATATGATGTGCATCTGCAGTAGGAGTGGGAACTACAGGAAGGGGGTCCACAACTAGAACAGGAAGAGGAACCACAGAGGGAGAAGAAGAGACCCTGGCATTGGAGAAAAAGGGAACTGATTCAAAGAAGGTGACATCAGGGCACAAACGATTTATGAAACTTAGGGTTATAACACTTGTACCCTTTCTGAGTCCTTGAGTAGCCAAGAAAAATACACTTTGTAGCCCGAGCATCTAGCTTGTCTACTCCAGGCCCCAAGTGCTGAACAAAACAAACACATCTAAAGACTCTTTGGGACATGCATATTGATCATCAAGGACCGAGCAGTTTCAAGAAGATGTCTATTTTTCCGTTCAGCTACACTGTTTTGTTGTGGGGTGTAGGCACAAGAAGTTTGATGAATTATTCCATGATGTTCTAGGTATTGCTGAAATGATGAGGAGATGTATTCTTTGGCATTATCGGAGCGAAGTATTTTCATGTGAACACCAAACTGAGTGCGTATTTCAGCATGAAATTTCTAAAAAATAGAGAACAATTCACTATGGTCTTTCATAAGATAGATCCATGTCATCCTTGAAAAGTCATCAACAAAGATTACAAAATACTTAAACCCATTGTATGACACCACTTTAACTGAACCCCATACATCAGAATGAACTAAAACAAAAGGACTTTAGACACGACTATCAGTTCTTGGACTAAATGAGACTCGATGATGTTTTCCCAACTGACATGACTCACAATCTAATGATGAAAGATGATTCAAGGAAGGAACTAGCAGATTCAAAGCCTTGAGAGAGGGATGACCAAGTTTGCAGTGCCATTGGAGAGGAGTAAGAGACGACTGAAAAGCCACTGGAGGGCCACCACCATCAAGGTAATACAAACCACCGGCTTTATGCCCTCCACCAATCTTCGTCCCCGTCTTGAGATCCTGAAACACACAAGAAGGATAGAAGGTTACAGAACAATTAAGGGACTTGGTTAATCTACTAACAGACATAAGGTTAAAAGGGAACTTAGGAACATATAAAACAGATGCTAAAGACAATGAGGAGAGATCAACATCACCAACATCACAAATAGGAGATGTAGAACCATTAGCAAGTGTAACTGTCTGAGATGTGGAGGTGCGAGAAAGGGAAGAAAATACATCAGGAGTCCCAGACATATGGTCCGAGGCGCCAGAATCAATGATCCAGGGTGAAGCTTTGGAAGCTAAACAAGTCATACCTGAATGGGCAAGTGTAGCTGTGTTCTGCTGAGTTGTTTGAAGGAACTGCTCATATATTGCTCGTGGTACACTCACCATTTCTTGCCCGGAAGCACAAGTGGGTGTGGAGGGGGTTGGTGCAGCTTGCTGGCTTTCAGTAATTGTGCTACTACTCTTAGATGTAACATGGTTAGCCCAAGTGTTGGGTGGACCACGCAAATCATAGCAGAAATTAACTGTGTGCCCCTCTAAGCCACAATGTGTACATTTTCTCTGAGCATTACCCCTTCATTTTCCACGGCCTACCCCTGACTCACGGCCTCCAGTTCGGCCACTGGCCCGGTTTAACATGTGCCCACCACGGTTGCTTGGAGGGCCACTACTGCCACCACCACTTCTACTTCCACGACTACTCCCTTTAGTCACTACCAAACCAGATCTATCAGAGAAGGAAGAATGTTCCACTGGCTCAATGGATGTCCTCTTAAGACGGGCAAAAACTTCTTCTAGTGAGGGGAGAGCTGATCCCCCCAATATCTGTGCTCTGACAGGCTCATACTCAGCCTTCAAGCCCACAAGAAACCTAGTCACGTCAAGCTGTTCATGTTGCTGTTGTTGGATCTGGACATCTGATGTGAGAGGGTGATACACATTTAGCTCATTGCGGATGTTTCTCAAACTTGCATAGTACTCTTCTAAGCTTTGACTTCCTTGCTTCAAATTGAAGTACTCTTGGTATAACTGATATACCTTAGTTGTATTGTCTTGTCTAGAGTACAACTTTTTAGCATGGTCCCAGATCTCTTTGGCTGTATCTAGGAACATGAAGTTCACAATAATCTTTGGTTCCATGCTGTTCCAAAGCCATGCCATTATCTGTGCATCTTCTTGTTCCCAATCATTGAACCCAGGAGAATCAGAGGAAGGTTTCTCCTCCCTCACATGTTTTACTTTCCTCTTGGCCTTCAAGAACACCTCCAAAGATTTTGCCCATGGTACATAGTTCTCACCATTCAACTTGATGGATGTCATTTGAACACTTAGATAATCTGAGGAGAACATGATGCCTGTTTTGTTGTCATTCCCAACTACAGTTGAAGCCATCTCAATTATGTCTCCTCTGAATATACACCACAATCTCACACTTGTCACAAGACTTATCTCACTTACAATACCACCAACCCACTTTCTTCAACTGCACATTACACACTACACTCTAAAGCTGAAATCATTCAGTCAACACATCAAACACTTGGACTGCACACTGCAGGACCATTTACCACCAACACACCACTACTGAAATTACTCAGTCATTTCATCGAACACTTGTTTTGCAAACTGCAGAACTGATTACACACAAGGTCTAGGGGTTCACTTTTAAGCATTTAAAAACATAGATATGTCAGCCACCACAACACAATCAACACCACACCACTGCTGTCGTGGACATCAGCAGTCTACCACTCTTCTTTCAGCACACATGTGAGCAAGAAAACACACAAAAAAAACATGACTGATATGTGTATCAGTTTCACCCAGCACCACAACAACTAACTTTCGAAGCACACACAAAAAAAAAATCAGCATTTGCAGTCCATTTCTGAACACACGACAACAGTGTCCATACCTGTATACGACCAGCCCTCTTCGTACACTGAATAGAGGGTCTAGTATACCACTTCAACGACCACCACAACACCGACCAGAGGCATTCTCACCTCCAGGCCCTCAAAACGACAACTCCTTTTCAGCCCTTTATCGAGTCTTCAATCAGATCAGTTGTAGGATGATGAAACCTACTGTGAAGCTGGCAGCGAACCCAGGAAGAAGACAACAGCAAGAAAACGAACACCAGACCTTAATGCTCTGATACCATGTGAATAAACCCTAGTTGTTTCTAGGTCAAAGTAGAGAAGAAAGAAGAAAGAAAAGAGAAAAAGAAGAAGAAGAAGAAGGAGAGGAGAAAAGTGTTTGGCCAGACTAGAAGAGAGGATGTACAAATGTACCTCTCCTAGCCGACCCACTTACTTTTATTCATGAAAAACTTGAGTTACAAGAAAGACAATTTTGCCCCTCACAGAAGATGGGACACATAACTTAAACTTAGATACAATAGACATTTCACTTTCAATAAGATACACCAGAATGACCAAAATACCCCTGACTCGAGCATTCTAACAAAAAAGACAGGAGTTGAGTTCGTGGTTCAAAATACCGATACGCCCATGTGTATCGGCAGAGGCTATTGGTACTAAAAACTGTTATGTTTGTGCCTTGAATTCTTTGTGGCGAACCGCTTCATGAATTTGCTTCGAATTAATTTGAGAAAAACCCAAAGGCAAAATTTCATAGTGGTTTGTGGTGGAAGCATAGGGCTTGGGCCGTGACAGATCACCATGCGCCCCCGCGGTGGTAGGAACCCAATCCATAATCATCTTATAAGTCCGAACCAAATACGGAGAGTTATGTATTTCAGGGGTTTTCTCTCTTGTACCTAGAGCCTTAGTCTTGTGAGAGACGAGTGAGACGTTGGGTGTATTTGGGGCTTATGGTTTTTCTGTGAGGGCACAACTCTGTATTTCTTCAACAATGATACGATACTATACACCCAATATGGGGCGTATCTTATTGAAATTTTGATCCTTGGTTGAGTGTATTGTTGAATGGTGAGGCCATGACTGGAGAATTGAGCTCATCAGGGTTGGTAGGCTGATCAAGCTAATAGGTACCAACTGAAGCAGCGTACAAGACGGATCAGTCTTTTGATGCACTCTTATCAGAATGGTGCCGATTCTTGTCCCAGTTGGTTGGATAGCCAGTTAACTCAGCACCGATCTTTGGGATGTCCGGTGCATTTGCAATGATAACAACACAATCTTGGATGTGATGTCAATGATGTTGTCCCACTCGTTGGATGAGGTGGTGACCAGTAAGCAGCGTTAGCAATAATAGACAAAGTGATTGTCTGGATAGCCAGCTAACTCAGCAACAATCTTTGGAATGTCTGGTGCATTTGCAATGATCAAAACACAATCTTGGATGTGATGCCAATGAGGTTGTTCCATTTGTTGGACGAGGTGGTGGTCAGTAAGCAGCATTAGCAATGATAGACAAAGCGGTTGCCTTTAGTACATAGTGATCGGAGAGAGTTCATTTACTGGTGACGTTCCTCTTGAACAATTAGGAAGTAGGCTTTGTTGATGAATGGATAGGGGTCAAACCCAAGAATGTTTGAGTGAAATGACATTATAAGACTGATTTAATCCCATGAGAAATTGATGAAGTTTTTCTCACTCTTATTTAGCCATAAAGATCTTCTCTGTTCCACAGGTGCAGTCAAGGAATGTGACCAATGCACCAAGTTTGTCCCATAGTGTTTTGAGCATAGTGAAATATGAGGCTACGGTCTGATCACCTTGCTGAAGAAGAACTAAGTCATGTTTAAGCTAATGTATGCGAGGAATGTTACCCTGTGAAAATTTCTCTTCGAGCTCCTTCCAGATCTTGGCAACCAAGTCAATGAATGCCGGACTGTTGTATAGCTCCCTAGACAATGCATTGAAGATCCATGTAACTACCACAGAGTTGCATTTAATCAAAGCACTCTCTTCCAGAGCAGAATGCACTGGGTGAGGCAATGATCCATCCACTCTCTTTCATAACATGCTGCCACAATGGGAGATTTTTTTTTGGTGAGTGGGCAAGACACAAGCATGGCTCCTTGACTATCTGATAAATGCAAAAAATATGGCGAGCTCACATCAAATTCCAATGCCATTACAAGCTTTCAGTTGAACAAGAGCAAGAAACGAGAAGGATTATTGAGAAATGCAAAGAGTCGCTGGACAAGAAAAAGAATCGCTAGACAAGAGTCAAGTCTTTTCCAAATGAGAATGTGGAGGAAAGATTTTCTGAACAGAGTTGCCGGAGAAATCAAGCGATGAGGCAGATAATGGTAACAGACACAATGCATGGAGAAAAAGGCGTGCAACTTTCATTAGATTAGATGATTTATTTATAGTAACACTGGTATAACAAACTTGTACATATGGTGACCATCTAAGATTTGAGAACATTCAGTTGTTGGTTAACTAACTAATATTCTAACAAGCTCACACGAGCTGCCAACTTATCATAAAGTCTTTACAGTTAATTCTCAGGACAAGGAGTACCCCGAGTAGTTAACAATTCTTGGAGCCTATCTGAATGAGTAGTTCAGGCTGCGGTCTGTTGCTCTTTCTTCTCTGACTAGAGACTTGTATCCAAGGCTCTGCCCTTAGGGAATTACCTTGCTCCAGAGGCCTCTAAGTTTAGTTGCGCTCCATTCTTCAAGAATCTCCTCTCCTTTGATGGAAAAACCTGCTACATTCCGCTGGCCCCTCAATAAATCATTAATTAACATCCTTAAGGGATGCCAATTAACTGGCACCTGTAAGGGTTGTCACTACCTTGGCCTTAGTAGAACCAGTATCACAATCACCATTAGCCTATAGTTTAGTTTCAGAAAGAAAGCTCTATCTTGAAACAGAAGTGGCTTTGTGTTAAATCAATTGCAAATAAAGTTGTCAATGATGAACTCTTGTGTTTTTTTTTTTTCAAGTACATGTTATGCCATTATTTGTTGACAGATTTCTATTGTATTCTTTTCTTGGTTTGGTGTGTTCTTTTAACAAAATTGTGAAAATGCACAATAAAATACCAGTGGTATATTTAATTGTTAATTTTGAAGGATGTCCAGTAGAGATCCATTGGCTCATTTCCTCCTGGATATTTTCTAAATGTTAGTTTTAGCAAGATCATTGAGTGAATTCTAATGGAACCATTCTCTTGTCTACTGCTGTTATAGATCTTGGTGTATTAGAATCAATTCTATTTGACTGACTGTAGTGGGAATGTTCTCTAGGTCAAGCCAGCTTATGTTCCCTGTGCAACTGTGGGTCCAGATGAGCCTCATGTAGCAGGTACAGCCTGGCCAGATGCTCTTCTAGAGAAACAAGGTCCGGATTTCTTGGATCCTGAAACTGGACGGTCAGAGTTCGAAGGATTTTTAAACTCTCAACTTCCATCTCACCCCAAGTTGTACAGAGGACAATTGAGAAATGGACTGCGCTATCTTATTCTACCAAATAAAATTCCAGCAGATAGGTATGGTTCTTTTCTAATTATGCCTAGGTGAAACTACTATTTATTTTTTATTTTTTGGATTTGCAATAATAAGAAATAATTAGTAATAGGAAAAAAGGAGTACAAAAATCATCGATTCTTTTCCCATAGAGTAGAAAGAGAGCAAAGAGGGCTTCCCTTTTACAAGGTTGCAGACATGGTTTAAAATGTTTGAGTATTTCCTACTATTTCTGTGAAATATTTCCATTTATGTGGGTGTTGGCACATATTATTGTTACATATTCCCTAGTACTTTAAAGTCTTTTATATTGTTTTAATCATTATAGATGATTTTTCCTTGCCATTTTTCTTTATGAAGTTGTTTTAATTATACTGTTAATAAAAAAAATATTTTAAATTCTTATGTTATGAAAGGATATAATAGCATAAGAAGCATGTTCCTATTGTAAATCATATATATATTTTTTATATTAAATGAAACATAACAAAATTTCATGCGTTGCTTTGAAAGGATAATATTCTTTCTTGAACTTTTGTTTTTTAAAGTTGTCTTGCTTTTAAAAGGTGGGCACCTCACATTGCGCCTTGTGCCTTGGGCACAAAAGCCTCTTGTGCTTTTGAAACACTGGCTTAGAGAAGCAAAGGCCTTGTGCTTTCAGCATAAATGCTCATTCAGATGGAAACCAAGATTAACAAATAATTTTTCTGACGCTTTAGCAAGAGATGGGTAACAAGGAAAAACCTTTTATAGTGGACACTAGGCCCAGGGGCTAACTTGGAACAAGTAATATGTTTTGGATTTTGAAGAGACGAGGCGTCAGCCTTTGGCCGTTGTATTTGTTTCTTCAAATTTCTCTAAATCGAGGGGCAAAATCCATCCCACTATAACCATTCTGAGGGGGGCTTGGTCTGATATAGGAGGATGGCACAATCTTCTTACTTAAATCTAAAATTGGGTACATAGGCTAAAATGAAATAAATTTAATTCTGAGACTTGAACCCATGACTCTTAGTAGAATGTTGATTGCTGTTGTGGATAAACAACAATTTAAAATCTGTGCAAATTTGTACTGATCAATTTCAGAATCTTTATGTGATGGAGATATTAGTATTTTTTAGTTTTTTAGCTATATTTTCTAGTTTCAGGTGTCTTAAGAATAGGGTTCTAATTTTTCTAGAAATTTGCTGTTATTGCAAAACTACTATTTATGGTAACACTGAGCTTACTATTTATGGTAAATCCCGTAATTATTATTTATAGTAAAATTGTGATTTACTATTTTTAGTTATTTCTGGTGTCTTTATGTTAAGTTAGTTTTAGTAGGAATGTAAGGTGTTCTTGGAGTTCTTTAGGAGTCAGACTCCTTATATAAGTGTCTCTATGTGTTTGTCTTACTTTAGGCTCCGTTTGTTTACCCGTAAATAAGAGGGGGAAAGTTGGTCAATGGATATCTGTTTCCCATTGACCAACTTTTTTTTTTTTGATCAGTAACTCATAAGAGGAATTTATTAATTTTAAAATAAAGCAGAGAAGCAAGACATCATCGAAAATACATCAGACGCCAAGTGTCTAGACCCCCCAAACATATTACAGCTGAGCCCAAAACATACTCTGTCTCTGAACCCCTAAGCTTCGTCTTCAGTCAGGGCAAACTCTGTTCGGGCAGCCTTTACTGCCTTGCATTGAGAATATATCTCCATACTTATATGCTTTATTTCATGGGGAGATATTCCCAATGCAAGATTGAGAAAGGCTGTTAGAATGGTGTGGGCATGGATTTGCCTTGACTGAAGCCGGTCTCCTTGCTTAGCTAGACCATCTGCCAGGCTGTTGGCCGATCTTCTAACCCAATTAACCTGAATAGACGTGCCCCTAGAGTGCCATTTGAAACGCCTAAGAACATTCCTTAGATACCAAGATACTCCTCCCTTCTTTAGCCATTCAACCACTATTTTGGAGTCATAATTAGTCGTTCAATATGGCTTTCTCAACTCCAAAAACAGCTGCCCAAAATTCTGCAGATGCCACATCACCTTGGTCAATTGGACCTGAGAAGAGAACACACATATTTTCTTCTCCATCTCTGATAACTCTTCCAATTCTGGAGGGTCCAGGATTGCCCACGCAACTCCCATCAAAATTCAGCTTCAGCCAGCCACTTGATGGAGGTGACCAGTCCACTGATGCTATCTGTCTTCTAGAAGAGGAAGCAACAATTGCTCCCCAAGATCTGAAGAAATCATTAACCTGAAAGTCTGAAAACAGATCCAACGTTTTAACCCAATGAGCTACCCTTATGGTTATGATCTCGATCAAGGCTTCCTTATTCCTTTCCTCTCCTTATCCTCAAATATTCTTGAATTTCTTTCCTCCAGACTGTCCAAACCACTGCTGCCCTTGTACACCTCCACATTAGCCTGCCTCTTTTATTTGTACATCTGCAATTGGAAGAGGTAAGAAATCCTTCCAAGCTGACAGGAGGGAGCCATCTACAACCAAAAAGTGAAGCAAACCAATCCCAAATAAAGCCAACAAAGGGGAAGCGGATTAAGAGATGAAGTGCAGTCTCACCATTTAACTTACATAAGCAGCACCAGTTGGGAGACAAACACCAGTTAGGTCTCTTCCTTTGGAGCTTATTGCATGTGTTAATGCAGCTGTGATACACTTCCCAACAGAAAGCACCGACTCTATGGGAAATGGGGGAACTCCAAATTTCCTTAACAGGGAACAAAGGAGAAAGGGAAGAAGAGGAGGCTACAAGTGAATTAAACAATGATATACAAGTGAAGAGCCAAACATGATTTAGAGTCCACATCCTACTATCCCCATCCCCATCCCCAAGAACCACAGAATTCAGCAATGTAAGCAAAGCAAGCACAATAGGAATTTCAGATTCTCTAAGGTTTCTAGTGAAGCCCAAGTTCCAGTTCAGCTGAAGAGGGGAGAGAGGGGGACTAATAAGTTCTGACATTGGTTTACCTTTGAGATTGGAAAGAGTGTAAAGGGAGGGAAAAGTCTCCTTCAAAGGGAGGGGACTCCCCGAGCCAAATATCTTCCCAAAACCTTATCTTTTGACCAGTGATTTAAAAGGTGCGCCTGAGGCACACAAGTGAGGCACATTTTAGGGTATGCACCTTGCCTAGGTCCTAGGTGCAGCCCTTTCAAAAGGCACACGCTTGGTGCGCTTGATGCACCTTACACCTTAGCAGTCAGCCTAGACATGTGGCTTTTGAAAATTTCATGCCTTTTTTGAACCTAGTGGAGCCCCCTGCCCCCTGTATGAAGCTCTGAGAACCCCCTATTTTCTAATGTTCATTCATTCATCCTAATAAAATAACTTCTTAAAAAGCAATTAAAATTATAAAATCATTATTTCTTGTGTGAGAACTAAGAATTTAAGACCCTAACATGGGCTTGTTGGGGCTTGCCTTGAGGGGCGACACAAAGGCGGCTTGTAGAATCAGGAATGTAATATGTTCTACATTACATTAGATACTTGAAGTAATGCAATTGAGGAAAAAAAGAGATTGCGGGTTTTATATGCTTGAAAATGTTTTATATGTTTGATTTTTTTGCAATTTTGCCTTTTTATTTATTTATTTTTTGATTTTTAGCGTTTTTTTTTGCATTTTTACGCCTTGCTTCAAAAAGGCACGTGCCTTGCGCCTTGTGCCTTAGGTGCAAATTGGCCCCTATGCCTTTTTTGTACCTTGCACTTTTAAAACACTGCTTCTGACCCAAGACCAAGATACCTGATATGATTGCTTTTAAAATACTTCTTCTGATCCAAGACCAAGATACTTGATATGGCTGAGGAAGTTAGGAAGAGAGTCATGGATGGGTTTCCAAGGTGTAGCCATGGTAGCTCTATGAAGACAACCAACATCCCAATCGTTGTTTGATAGCCCATGCACACTTGCCATCACTTTATGTCAAAGTCTTTGATCCTCTTTCGGAAATATCCATAGCCATTTACTCAACAATGCTTGGTTTTTTAATCTCAAGTTTCTAATCCCTAACCCCCATTTGCTTTTAACTTTATTACCTTCTCCTAACTAAGCTAGTAATCTTTATTCCCTTGCCTAGGTTCCCACAAGAAGTCTCTTATAATCTTTTCAATTTTTTTTCACAACTTGGGGCATCCTGAAAATTGACATATAATAAACAGGAAGGTTAGCTAAGGTGGATTTAATCAAAGTTATTCTCCCACCCAGAGAAATATAATTTCGTTTCCAACCGGCTAATCACTTCTCAAACCTTTCCACCACTGGGCTCCAAAAGTTGAGTGACTTGGGGTTGTCACCTAGAGGTAATCCTAATTATTTGAATGGTCACTACCCTCTCTCACACCCCAAGGAATCAACCATATCTCCCAACACATCTTCCTGAATATTAATGCCTGCCAATAAACTCTTATTCCAATTAACCTTCAGGTTGGATACCCTCTCAAAGAGATTTACTAGCAGCTTCAAAATTTCCACCCCATAGCAGATTTACTAACATCAACAAATTGCAAGTGCATGACCAGAATTCTATCCCTCCCAACTGAGCATCCTTTAATCAACTGCAATCTATTGTCTCTTGAGATCAATTTGCTCAGAACCTCAACTACCATGGTGAAAAGGAAAGGTGATAGTGGGTCACCTTGCCTAAGACCTCTAGTGTTAGAATGTTACGCCCTTAGCTCCAATCAGATTGATGTACTTATTGACATTTATTGTAAATGAATAAAGTGCATAATTGATTCATGTTATTTTGGTGTGTTTTTGTGTAATACCCTTAAACTGGACACTTATGAGACTTGTGTTAGTTTAGAATCTTCATAGCCGTTGGATAGATTTGGGGAGATTTATCCTGTCAAGGTTGACATTGATGTGCCGCCAAGTGGGTTGGGGTGGCTTGTCTCAGTTGCCAGGGTGAGACCTGAGGTACATGCAGTGTGAGTTTTCTTGAAACCCTTAACCGGACCAAATTCTAGTATTGCCCTGGACCTTGGAGACAGATTGGCAAAACTGGAATGTTACACCTGACCCCTAGACTCGATTATGATACTGCATTAGGTGTCGGATTGGGCTGTCTTTGATATGCCAATCAGTGAAATCCTTGACTGAGTCAAAACATGGGTATGTTGGGGCAGTCCGAGAATTCACCTGAGTGGGTGATCATAGTGACATGATCAGCCCCTTTGTCGGACAAAGTGAGTGATCGGGGAATGTACTCTCTCTGATGGATACCTAAATCACCGTCAGTTGATTTCAAAATGTCGAGATTTGTTTTGCAAAATATATTTATATAGGGATATGCATATATATTATGGTTTCACAATATGTTTGCAAAATGTTTTAATTCCCGGGATCCATGTGAGTAGAGAGTGCAACACTGTACCTTGCAGCTGAGGGAGAGGTTCTCTCTTGTCAGATAGCGTTTGATCATTAACGACTGAGAGGTTAAGTGTAAGACCATTGAGGGTTATACCTGATAGGCTAATCTTGCATCTGCCCACAGTCCTTGGGCCTTCATAAGTTGGCTGGACCCAAGGGCTATTTAGTGTAAATGTTGGGCCCATTAAGAGCCCATATTGATGGACTCAGGGGTTCACTATGTTCTGCAGTGAATTTGGCCAGGCCTTGTAACAAAGGCTGGGCTGAACCCATGTGGCTGATGTGTAGATCAATGCTAGGGTCCCACGCCATACAAAGAGAGCGAAGCTAACTAGCATTTAAAGGGAAAGTGAGCTATGTGACTAAATGGGCCTAAAACCCATTTCGAACTGTGCTTAAGTGAGTTAATTAAAAAGGAGCGAATTCTGGTTTATAATCTGATTAGGATTAGCTAAAGGATAAGATAAGTCTTATCCATTTAAGAGTCCAGATCCAAATATCATATTTGGATCAAGAAACTCTTTCCTAATTGGATTAGGAAGCTAATCCAAAGAAGGCTATAAATAGGGGGCGAATTCACCAGTTTCATACACTCAATAATCTGCAGAATTCTCCTCCAGTTCTTGCCACCCCTATCCAGTTCGATTTCCACCTTTGGATCTGATCAAGAATAGTTCTTGATATTGTTTCTTGCTAGAAGAAGGGTTCTTGTTGAAGAACCACTTTGCTGATCCTGCCTCACCATAAACTGTCATTTTCAGTGGAGGCGGGTTTTGGTCACCTCTTTGGGCGTGAACACCTATGTTGGGAGTTACTGTTATTCCGTATTAGGTATATCCCTACTTGGTTCCTTTTGGTTTTAGATCTGGTCCGGCTTGTTTCAGGAACGGACCTTGAAAATGCAGTTTTCTAAATTAGGGAATAGGATTCCCGGAAGGGAGAAAGAAAATTTTTGAAATTTCGCCCAACCTCCTTGCAAGGTTCGCCTATCCATATGATGGATCTCCCTTTCCTTCATCTAGTACCTTCAAAAAAATTGACCACTAAACCATTAACAAGTATTGAATATTGACTTAATTGCAAGCATCCTTTGACCCATTTACACCACAACTCCCTAAAATCACAAATTCTCAAAATGTTAATTACCAATCTTGTATCTTAGGCTTTCTCCAAGTCTAACTTAACCACAATTCCCATTGACCAGCTTTACAATGTTCTTTTTGCATTAAGTACTATGCCCCATGGTAAAAAGGGAGATTCATTTACCTGGGTAAAACTCACCCATCTCACAGGTGGGTAAGTAACTTTCTTGCCTAGGGGAAAAGATTATAAAACATGATGGGACAAGTTTACCATTTTTAACATTGGCTTTTTATGGGTAAAGAGGTTATTATATTACTTACCTGGGAATCAATAGAACATGGGTAGGTGAACTTACCTGGCTAAGTGTTACCCAGGAAACATTTACCTGGGTAAGTAAGAAATTTGTTAACGAATGGGGCCTTAAAGCAATTGGAAATTGATTTGGGTTAGTTTCCTAGTTCAAATTGGAGTTGGTTGTTGAAGGCATTTTTTTTAAATCCAAATAATATTTAAATAAATTATAACTCAAATAAGTGGGTTGGCTAGTCTACTAGCCAAATCATTAAAACTATATAAAAGTATCTCATATGGGAGTTCCCTCTCTTTAAGTGGGAGGGACAAGTTTCCTTCACCTAGGAGGAGGAGGTAGTTACATAAACTACCCCACTCCCTATTTAAGCTCCGTAAGTGGAAGCTAGAAGCATGGAGAGACACTCTTTGGGGAAAATTATCTCAAGAGATCCTTAAGAAAAACAAAGATAAAGAGAGAAGAAAAGACAAGTGCTCAAGGGAAGGTAGGGAAGGAAAAGTCTCACTAATACAGGCAGACAAAGGAAAGACCTCTGTAAATACTTCCTATATATGTCTTCTGCTATGTATCCTTCTTTCTCTCTCTTTTATTTTCACTTTTGAGAAAGAAAATAGAGGGAAATAAACCATCTACAACATTCATCAAAAGAAAAAAAAACCATCTACAACCAGGTGCCTCTACTTGGTTGATTATGGTCATTCTTTCGAGACAAAGTTAGGGATTAAACAATCTACAGTTTAATTCTCAAGGGTTGATTATGGTTCCCTTCAAATGAAAATGAATAGCAGAGAGATAAAAACCGTCTACAATCAAATATTCAGTTTGATTGACCACGGTTCCCTTTTTGTAGACAAAAATCCAAGGATTAAGGCTGTCTACAGTCATAATTTCATCTGATTGACTACAGCTTATTGTGAAGAAAGGAGTGAGAAGGAAATTTTCTTTGTATCAAAAAGAAAGGAGAAATGTATTGTTGTATAGTTTCTCAATTGTATTTTCTTTTTCTTTCTTCTCATTCTTGTACACTTGATGTAAAAGAAATGCAAATAAAAAGTTCTTTTTAAGTACCCTATTGTTCTTTTCTTTTGTTCTATGCATTTATTTCTCCAAGTCAGAATCAAAAGGTGTTCTCTACTGTCTTGTGGAGATGTAATTAAGGGGAACAATCTGTATGATTTCCTGAATGGGCTTTACCCAAAATAATAAAAAATCAATCACTTGATTGAGTGAATTATGTTGCATGAGAATTTATTAAAATTTTCATACCAACATTGGTATAGGGACATCCAAGTTTATATTGTTAGAGTTTATAAATAGATTCATTGTAATTGCAATTCAGGAAGAATTGATTTGACCAAACAAATCCCAGTTTAGTGATTTTGGTTGTTACTAGGAAAATTTTCTCTCTTTCTTTTATTTTTTTCCTTCTCTCTCACTCGACAAAACCGACCACCAGATTTGAAATTTGTAGGACCCCTACCCTGTCCTATATCAAGTCCTTAATTTAATTCATTTTGATAAACTGTTATATAGATGTCTTTTAGAAAACTATGAGAGATAGACATGTTGTATAGTGTTCACACTCATTGATTCCCCAAATAGAAAAATGACATGCATATCTCCATAAATAGCCCAGCTGAGATGCTTAGTCGGTCAGGATCTGAGATACAGATTTCAGATCCAAAAATATCAATAAGAAGGCAGGTCCTCTTGAAAACCCAACTCAAATTCAAGCATTAAGATATCAACATTTGAGATGATTTTTTTGATGGTTAAGAAAAACTTGTGACATAAAGAGGGAAGGGCAGAATTGCCCATAAATATTAGTGATAGATGAGTTTTGATGATATTGAATATTTCTGAAAACCAGAATTCTTCGGAATAAACATTGCCAAAATCACCTTAGAAAGTTGGAGAAATAATCTCAGTAAACCTGAAATGTTAATTAATAGTGCATTAGTCCCTTGAATATTTTTGTGCAACCTAAGGGATTCAAGCTTCAACTTGTCTTTGCAAACCTGGCTGAAGATCGTCAGCGTCTTATCATACAAACTCCACTCTCATCTCATGGGATTTGGAAAATTCTGGGTAGCCTTATGAGATAAGAGAATTTTACCTTTCAGTGCTCTATCTTGTGTGCTACGAGTTGTATCTTTTGACCTTCTACTTTGTGTTGGATGCAGGTTTGAGGCACACATGGAAGTTCATGTGGGATCAATTGATGAAGAAGAAGATGAGCAAGGAATTGCACATATGATTGAACATGTTGCATTCCTTGGAAGTAAGAAGCGTGAAAAGCTTCTTGGAACAGGAGCACGATCTAATGCTTACACAGATTTCCATCATACAGTGTTTCACATCCATTCTCCTACAAGAACGAAGGTTTGTTAAATCTTAGTTTTGTGGTTTCAACTTTTTTCATATGCATTAGGGTGCCTTCCTCCAATTCTGCCTCTCCAACCACCAAGGAGATATCCACACCAAAGAAAAAAATGGGCATCCAAAATGCCCTCAGTATGCAGATACAGTTCACGACTAACCCATTAAGCTTCAAATGGATCAACTGACTCACCTAGGGAAGATATTATCATGGGATCAAGTAGTGAAGTGTGATGTTCATGTGGCTAAATCTTTAGTTCTGTTCTTATTGTGGGGAGATGCCTTTGCTAAGGGGTTGACAATTAGTAAACGTAACAAAAGGGTTGCAGTAAGACCATAGATGGACATGTAGCCCAGGATGAAGGAAAAGGTAGATGAGGAGATGGGAACAAAACAATAGACCACAATTCTTACACGTAACAAAAGTTTTTCATTGATTGAACAAAGGAAATTTTGGGAATTTTCCTTGTAAATTCAAGAGGACATATAAGAGAAGGGTTTTGAAGACCAAAAGCAAAGAAAAAAACTCAGCTAGAAGTGGCATCCTTGTTAAGTCAAAGCTTGAGCTTGGAAAAGAGGCTGCGGGGTGTTCCCATGATGTAGGACCAGCTCAGTTCTAGTTCTTAGAGAATGTTGAACGGTCTTATTGATCAGAGTTTTACGGCTGTCGATGGCTGTAATGGCTTCTTGAAGGAATAGGAGAGAAAATAGGGAGAGAAAGAAGAGAGAAATACCTGGAATCACTCACAGGGTGCGTAGAATCACTCTAGGGCACGGGAATCACTCACCATAGCTATCATAAGCTGAAGAAAACTCAATATGATTCATTGCCTTTGTGTAAAACGTCCATACATATTTATAGACTCTGAACTCATAATAATCCTAGGGTCAAACTGTTAGACTCATAATAGTCTTAGGAGTCAAACTGTTAGATTCAATAATCCTAGTAGGATTCAAACTAAGCTGTCATATCCTATTTCAATTCAAAGAAGACTCAATGACTCTAATCCTACTTATGCAATGACTCTGAAATTTTAAACATAAACAAACTATAACTAGACAATTTAGACCTTATCATTGGACCACACAGAAAATTGCAAAAATGACAAAAATACTCCTACTGACCAAAAATACAGAAATACATAAAATATCATAAAATTCCAATTTTGACTCTTCAGCTCCTGCATCACCCCATACAGTTCAATTAGGAAGACCCTTGCAAAGAGAGATGGAGAGAAGGGAACAGGAAGCTGGTTTAGGGGAAAACAACATAGATAAAGAGAAGACAGATGGGGGAAAAGGAGATATCAGAAGACAATTCTGAGTAGGAGCAAGAGGAGGAGGGAGAGTTGTTGGATAGAGTTAGAATGGTAGAAAAGAAAGTAGATATGGACAAGATAGTGGAAAATGCAGTTCAAGCAAGCAAGCCTTAGGACTCTGGGTTAGGTGGGGAAGAAATGGCAAGGAAGCTGTTCAAGGACCTGGAGAAAAGGTATCTGATGATTGAAGAAAGGTCTGGAGAAGGTTCCTGAGGGGCATGCTAATGCAAATGCTTTATTGGACTGGGGTCTGTTAAAGGGTTTGGGCCTTGGTTGGGTTCAGGGTTTTGCTTTGCCTTTTTGGTGTTTTTGGGTTTGATTTCTTTGTTCTGTAATTAAAAACTACAGCTGAAGGGTTGTGTTTTGGTGGATCTAGGGTGCTATTCTGGGGTTGATATCTTGTCACCTGTTTGTTCTATCACTTTCCATAGTTTAATATATTTTTTTATTTATTACCAAAAATTGCTTATGTACGTTCCTAGTAACTTTGTCTGATACTCTTCTGTGCCTTGAAAAGCAGCCTTATTGGTGTGGCTAATCATGTCAGATAGCATCAGAATTTACAACACAATAGTAAAGAATTGGGTCTAGATAACACTGACTACATTCTGTACTTGAGATACCGGAGACTCTAGTAATTGTTTTATTGTGCTACCCCTACAACTTTGTAGACTAACCTCCTTGGGATCTTTAGGATCCAAGTATACTTCCTGAAATCCTTTGAAAAACTATTTTGGAGTTGGCAGTCAAAGGTAAGCAAAAGGGGAAAATTAGTTACTTTGCAGTTGTGCAATGTCATATTCAGGATTAAGTCTTGCTAAGAACTTAAACACCCTGTTCTTTTCTACTAGCTTTTGGTAAGTAGCTACATCTTTACTACTCTCCCAAACCACAATCTCTAAAAGGTCTATCTCCTGCTACAAGGTTTTGAGAGTTGAAAAATAAATTGCAATAGATTTATCCATAGGCGATAGGGTGGCGCCTTGTTGCCTAGCTGCTTAGGCAGGTGCCTAGGCGTCGCCTAGGCAAATGGATTTCTTTTTTTAAAGTAAAAAACACATATCATAGGGTACTTCCCTAGGTTCCATAACCATATTTCCTTAATAATTATCCATAGTTTTCCATAATAAGTATAAACTTCACAATAAGCAACTAAAGAAGGTTATAACTTTATATGATAAAATTGTAAAAAATCAAGATGAAAGTAAAATACAAAAAGAACAAAGGATGCAGTTGCTGTTTTATTTAACTGAAGAGAGAAATAGAGAATAAAAAAAAAGAAATCTCTCTGTACTTCTATTCTTTCTTTTTCTCTCCTCAAAACCCTTTGATCTTTTAAATTTCAATAGTAAAACACTAAAACAAAGTATAAATGATATATAGTATATAATCGAATGTATTCACACACAATTAATAAGATGCAGCAATGTAAATGATATTATAATAAGGCACCCACCTTGTCATTGTTGTTGTCTAGGTGGATGCCTAGTTGCCTAGATGAAGCCTTGACAACTATGTATATATTCATGAGTTGACAATTGAGTCAACTCATGTAAGAGAAAATAGCTTGTTGTCCAGAGTCGTCTGCCCTTATATAGATGAAAGCAAATATGGTGAGTATTGTCCCATGTCTCATATCACCTTAGTATTGTAATGAAGGCCTTGTCTTCATCCATATAATGGTAGACAACCATATGTTCAAGCCAGGATTTTTGTTGGGGGCCCAAAGCAAAGCTAAACCACGCCTGGCCTATCCTGGGCCCACACAACACTTTTTTTTCATGTGCTACACATCCTATAATAAAAAATATTATAAATAATTAAATTTTTATTATTTGATGTCATAGGCCCAAAGCTCAGCTTCACACCCAAGCTTGGACTATAACCCTTATCATAGGTGCTAAGCCCAGCCTGGCCCATAATCACCCTAGCTTGCTTCCTGCCCCAAAAAACTCTATATTTTGGGCAGATGGTCTAGCTAGGCAAGGGGTGAACAGAAGCTCTATATTTTGGGCTGTATTGTAATTGCTTTTTTTGGTGTTCAATGGTTGTACTCGGGAGTTAAGATTGTTTAACTCCCTTGCTTTGTAATTTTTCATAATCTTAATTCAATTCACAGTTATTGATAAAAAAATGAAAAAGTCTTGCTCATGATGGATGTGTTCTGCCTTAAAGTGAGAAAAATAAGCAAAGAAAAAATAAAGAATTAGAGAGGATCAGGTTTGAGACAAGAGAAGACGAGAAGAGAAGTACAAGAAGAGAGAAACATGGATGCAGCAGTGATGGAGTTTGAAAACAAAGTCTCTCTAATTGCCACCTCTTCTTTTATTAGAAATATAATGTCTGATACAATGACTGAAATCCTCTTACTTTAAGAAATAAACAGAAGAGAAATGAAGAGTGGTAAAAGACCTTTATATCCTGCTTCATAATACAAATAAGAGCTAATTAATTTCAAACAGTGGAGATTGTTCACTTTGACATGTGCATCATGATTCTATTTGGTATATGCAATACCGGTCGTAGCAGAGACTTGGGATCGAGTCCTGCCTGCACCTGGGGTAGGGGTTATGGGTTGGGGGATGGGCTGCTCCCCCGTTGTATAGCCCTTCAGAAGATAAAAAAAAAAAAGAAAAATACTGGTTCCTGGTTGTTGCTTAAAAAGTTGTCTTCACACTTAAAACAACCTCATATACATGTTTTGACATTAAACTGGAATTTCTCTTTTTTTCAGGATTCTGATGGGGATCTACTTCCGTTTGTATTGGATGCGCTGAATGAGGTATGGTATCTAATGTGAAACTGGCTTCTGGTTCTGGTAACTGACGAAAAAAGCTTCCAAAATCTGATTTGAATTTCCTTGTTCGATTTTCTTTATTACTTTGTTAATAGGTAACTTGTAACTTTTATTGATTAAATAAAATAATTTTTATCAGTGCTTAAAAAACTATACTGGACCGTCCGGTAGGACCAGTTGAACCATGACCTGGGACCTTGGCCGGTTTGGTTTTACCCCAATAACTGCTTTTGCTAAAAAACCAGTGTAAACTGGTGAACTGGTCCCGGTTTCGTGAAACCGCCCGGTCTTTAACCAATTGAATTTTTAAAATGTGTTGAATAAGATTTGAACTCATGACCTCTTATTTTCATATATTGCTTAAATACCATTAGTCCACCTCTTAGCTTATGTTAATTAGTGACTCTTTATTGTACATATTACTTTATTATGCATCTATTTTAAAGAAAATGTAAATTAAGAGTCTTGAACTTTAGTTGTTTAAAAATTAAGGAACTTGCCACCCATACACCATATTTAAGTGTATTAAAAGTTGTAAAATATATTATATACAATATTTATATGACCTATAACATATATATATGTGTAAGCCACGTCATCATGGGCCGACCTCTGGTTCAACCCTGGTTGAACATCTGACCCGTGAACCTCTCTCCCTTCTCCAGTTCTATGCCTGGTTTGGTTCTCTGAACATTGATTTTTATGTACAAAGGAAGACAACACAGGCTGGCATTACCACCTGATCGATGGATTACATTTACAATCCATCAGTTGACCATTCCCCAATACAACTAATCCCTATTTGCCTCGTTCTTTTGCTTAGGAGTCAGCAAGAGAGTTTGCTAATCCATACACCAACTATGTTCTTTGTTATTTCTGAATTGATTACTTTTCTCTATTGAATTAGCATTTGCATCTCTGATACACACTGAAGTTCCTTTCATAGAAAATATATAATAGGATATGGTATATATGGGTGTTTAATAGTTGGTCTCTTTAATGTAGATAGCTTTCCACCCAAAATTCCTTGCTTCTCGGATTGAGAAAGAAAGACGAGCAATTCTGTCAGAACTACAAATGATGAATACAATAGAATACCGTGTTGATTGTCAGGCAAGTAGTGAAATCTAATTTATGCTTATAACATTCCGTTGCTTTTGTATATTGTGCATATCTTGGCCAATATGTTAATTGTTTTTATTGGTTTTCTGTATACAGTTGTTACAACACCTGCATTCAGAAAACAAGCTGAGCAAAAGATTCCCAATTGGATTGGAAGATCAGATTAAGAAGTGGGATGCAGATAAAATTAGGAAGTTTCATGAGCGATGGTACTTCCCTGCAAATGCAACCTTGTACATAGTGGGGGATATCGAAAACATTTCCAAGACAATTTATCAGATTGAAGTATGTTTCACCTCTACTTTAGATTTGTTTATAATGCAAGAATGTGGAAGTGTGCATCTAGGAACAATTTATGACTTATTTGTCTATTCCAGTGTGGTAATCCTTTTTTTAAGTTTCGATATGTTGTTTAACTTACAATTTTAGTATCTTGCAGGCTGTCTTTGGAAGAACAGGTGTTGAAAATGAAACAACTGCAGCACCAACTTCTAGTGCATTCAGTGCAATGGCAAGTTTTCTTGTTCCAAAGCTGCCAGTTGGTCTTGGTGGGGCTTTGTCTAATGAGAAGTCGGTTCTTCCCTTGGATCAATCCAAATCTATTAAAAAGGAAAGGCATGCATTTCGTCCTCCTGTCAAACATATATGGTCTCTACCAGGAAGTGGTGAGGATGCTAAGCCCCCCCAGATTTTTCAGCACGAGCTACTTCAAAATTTCTCTATAAATTTGTTCTGCAAGGTAAGCAATGGCTCAATTTTATTAATCTTGTCGTTGAAGCATGAGCAGTTGGATAAGGTTGTATTAACTTGACAGTATTTGAAATGTATAAACAAAATTATACCCTTCCATTAAAAGAGGGAAAAGATAAGTAAAACACCCACGAAAAAAGAACTCAAAATTTACTATTATGATTCGGCTTGCCCTTTCTCTGATAATAGCCAAGAATAGAGAAGAAGAAAGAAGAAAGAAAGAGAGAGAGAAAGGAGGAGAAAAGGAGAGAAGAAAAGTCTGATTCGAATGAGAGAAAAAATTACCTCTCCCATTCGGCCAGATATGTTTTATATTGCTAACATAATGGAAAAGACACATGTGCCCTTACTTAAGTGAGGGACACTAGTTCTAACATAATATTACACATCAACAACCTCAACATAAGTATAAAGATAGAAATACCCCTACATACTCGACACTAAAACTCCCCCTGAAGCTGGTGAGTATATATCATATAATCCCAGCTTGTTACATATGTAGTCCACTCTTCCCCAAATCAACCCTTTAGTAAATAAGTCTGCCCACTGGTTCCCTGTGTTAACATATGCAGTGTCTATCACTCCACTCAGCACCTTCTCTCTCACAAAGTGACAGTCAACCTCTACGTGCAAGGTTCTTTCATGAAACACCGGATTAGAAGAAATATGAACTACAACCTGATTGTCACAGTAGAGCTTCATTGGAGTGTTAACATTGTATCCTATCTCCTGTAGAAGGTTCCTTAGCCACACTAATTCACAAGTAGTGTGGCTAAGGAATTCCATGTTGAAATACAGATCTTCCAATCTGACAATTGTATCCTATCTCTCGCTGTACATGGGTATTTCTTATGCGTATTAGAGACGAAGTTCCCAAGATTGTGAAAGACTTCTAGAGGATGGTATTTACGCAATTCCATGTTGAAATACAAATCTTCCAATCTGACAATGTAAAAGAATACTTCCATGGTGAGCTCAATGAGTTCTTTGCCTCCCACTGGTCTATTCATAGGAGCTCATGCACCAGAACACCACAACAAAATGGTGTTGCAGAAAGAAAAAACAGACACCTCCTTGAGGTAGCTCGCGGGATGATGTTACACATGAGTGTTCCAAAAAGGTTTTGGATGGATGCTGTACTTGCAACTGCTTATGTCATCAATCGCATGCCCTCCAAAGTGCTGAACTACATGGCCCCTCATCAGTTGTTGTTCCCTCAATCCCCTTTATTTTCCATTCCCATGAGAGTTTTTGGTTCTCGTGCCTTCATCCATGATTTGTCTCCGTCTTGAGGTAAGTTAGACCCTCGGTCCATTCCTTGTATCTTTCTAGGGTATCCCTTCTCTCAAAAAGGGTATCAGTACTTTGATCCCGTTAATCATAAGTTTTTTGTGTTTATGGATGTGTCATTCTTTGAGTCTGAGCCATTCTTTCATGCTTCTCCTCAGGGGGAGAGTAGTAGTGTGGAAGAGGAGAAGCAGGTTCAGGTCTGCCAAGTCTCTCTTCCTTCTATTCCGGACATTGCTCCCTTTCGTGTCTTCCAACGTACACGTCGTAGAGATCAACAATGTGATAGAGATGTGGAGTAGCCAAACATTGAGCAACCGACACCGTTAGACTCCCAGGAGGTAAGCCCAATCCCTGTTGCATCTATTGATACCCCTACTACTGTGGATGACCTTGACATTCCTATTGCTCAAAGAAAGGGAGTCGGGTCATGCACTACCAAACACCCCATTACCCAGTTTGTCTCTTATGATCACATTTCCCCCTTATACTTAGCCTTTCTATCCGTAGTTGATTGCATCCCTGTTCTCAGAAATGTTGCAGAAGCCTTAAAATGCCCCGAATGGAAAGATGCCATGAAGGAGTAGATTAATGCTCTTCATAAAATTCAAACTTGGGAATTGGTGGATCTTCCAAAGGGGAAAGACCCCATGGGTGTAAGTGGGTGTTTACAGTTAAACACAAGGCAGACGGAACAATTGAAAGGTACAAAGCAAGATTAGTAGCCAAATGGTACACTCAAGTGTACGGGGTTGACTATGCTGAGACTTTTGCTCCAGTAGCTAAGATGAACTCAATTAGGGGTTCTCCTGTCATTAGTTGTTAATTTTGATTGGGAATTGCATCAACTGGACATAAAGAATGCTTTTTTGAATGGTGACTTAGAGGAGGAAGTATACATGGTTCAACTCCTTGGATTCTGTGCCAAGGGAAGTGAAAATAAGGTGTGCAAACTGAGAAAGCCTCTTTATGGTTTAAAACAATCTCCCAGAGCTTGGTTCAGTAAGTTTCACATGGCAGTTCAGCAGGTGGGCTTCAAACAATGTCAGTCTTATCATACACTCTTTGTGAAGAGATATCAGGAACAGGTTGTTGTATTGATAGTGTATGTGGATGATATCATCATTACAGGAAGTTGGAGTTCAAAAATACAAAAATTGAGACAATTCCTTGCATCTAATTTTGAAGTGAAAGATTTAGGTCCCCTGAAGTATTTCCTTGGAATTGAAGTCGCCTGCTCAGAAAAGGGTATCTTCATTTCTCAAAGGAAATACACCCTTGATCTATTATGGGACACAGGCAAATTAGGTGCAAGGCCAGTAGATACTCCCATGGATGTTGACCACAAGTTGGGTGACTGTAATGGTGAACCTCTGAAAGATGTGAAACAGTTCCAAAGGTTAGTGGGATAGCTGATTTATTTGTCCATGACCCGTCCAGACATTGCCTATTCAGTTGGGGTTCTAAGCCAATTCATGCACTTTCCTTAGAAACCACACATGGAGGTAGCAAAGAGAGTTCTTAGGTACTTGAAAAAGTATCCCGGAACAGGTCTACTATTCAGTAAACATAATCACCCAAAGGTGGAAGTCTTTACAGATGCTGATTGGGCAGGTGCTGTGGATGACAGAAAGTCCACGAGTGGGTATTGCACATTTGTGGGAGGAAACCTAGTGACTTGGAAAAGCAAGAAGCAAAGTGTGGTAGCAAGGTCAAGTGTTGAAGCTGAATATAGAGCTATGGCACATGGGGCGGCTGAAGTCCTTTGGCTAAAAAATCTTCTAGGAGAGCTTGGAGTTGTTGTTCATAATCCAATTCTCTTTACTATGACAACAAGGCAGCCATAAACATCACCAGCAACCCTGTCCTATATGAGAGGACCAAGCACATTGAGGTGGACAAACACTTCATAAGGGAAAAATTGGAAAAAAGGGAAATCTGCATCCCTTATGTCAACTCTAAGGAACAACTCGCTGATGTTCTCACAAAAGGGCTTCCATACTCGTGGCACAATGAGTTATGTGACAAGTTGGGCATGATAGACATATTCAGCCTAACTTGAGGGGAAGTGTTGTGAGGATTATTTAATTGTTATTTTATAGTTGCTGTTAGTGGGTTGTCCTCTTAAGATGCTGTCAGTCAGTTATTTTCTTTCTTTCTTATTAGTTTGTTTCTAGGGAGTGCCGCCAGGGGCATACTTGTAATTTCCATTCTTTTTATATTAAGTTAATATAAATAATGAACTGGCGGCAGCCAGAATAGGGATTTTCTTTTTCTCTCAATCATATCTTCCTCTTCTTCTCTTTCTCTCTCTCGTCTCTCTCTCTCCATGAATGATTACAATAAACATCTTGGATGCTTTGCAAAAAAGAAGACTGGTCTTTGCATCTCTCCTAACTGGTGTACCCTATGCAAAGCAATCGAAGAAAGTTATTTCCATATACCAATCACTTGCCCCTTTGTTGTAGGCCTATTGGAGAAGCTTTTTGGTCTTTTGGGGTGTAGGTGGACAGAACCGGAGCAGATTTGCAGTCTTTTTGACTCTACAACTTTCAGGTGGCCAAAGAGAAGAGGAAGAGTCTTGTGAAGATGTGCTAGAACTACTTTGGTGAGGAATGTTTTAGAGAAACAAAATGTCAGATTTTTTAATGATAAGGAGAGGGAGAGGGATCAGACTTGTATGCTGGAAAGTATTTTATGTAGGGCCATAAGCTGGGTAAAATCCTTGGACCTGTTCTCACCCTACTCTTTTGATGGTATAAGGAGGAATTAGGCGCATGTAGCCAAAAGTTCTGAAGACAGAAGCAATCCTTTGGTGGAATGGAAGCCTCTTGATGTAGGTGTGATTAAATTAAATTTTGATGGCAGCAGTTTGGGTAACCTGGGACCATCTGTAAAAGGGGAGTCTTCAGAAATGCTGCAGGCCAGATTGTAGATCTATTTTCCGGTCCTATAGGGATGAGAGATTCAGTTAATGCAGAAGTCCAAACTGTACTACAAGGATCAGAAATTGCAAAAGAGTTGGAAGTGGAGCATTTAATGATTGAAGGTGACTCCAAATTGGTTATTGGATGGCCAAAAAAGCTGGAGATGGCAGCCTGGCCCTACAGGGGGGCATTGAGAAGATTTAAGTGGCTAATGTCAAATATCTCCGTCACAGTTTAATGGGAAAGAAGATCGGCAAAAGGGCTGGCAGATTTCCTAGCCAAACAAGGAGCACATAGGAATTATCTGTTTTGGGCTCACTTGTAAGCTTTATGTTGTAGTTTAGAGGCTGCACCTCAGGCCTCTTTGTGGGGAGTTGTATAATGTATACTGTGTTTTTATTCTAATTAATAAAATTACTGTTACCTATCAAAAGATTAGCAATGATGTTATCTGTAGGAACCTAGGAGTAGCTCCAATAAGTGATAAAATGAGAGAGAGAGAGAGAGTAGATTAAGATGGTTTGAGCACGTCCATAGAAGACCCCCAATTGCACCAGTTAGAAGAAGTGATTTGTTACACATCGAAGGAGCTAGAAGAGCTCAGGGTAGACCAGAAAGGACATGGGTAGTAATAAGAAATGGTTTAAGCATTAATAATTTAACAGTGGATATGACTTTAAATAAAACGGATTGGTGAAAGAGGATTCGTGTAGCTGACCCCATATAGTTGGGTTAAGGTTTGGGTGATGATGATGATGCCATCATGGCTGATTTCAATGAGCTGTATTCTTACACAGGATATGTTGAAGAAAAAAGGCTATCATCTCCCTAACAGATGTGTGTTATGTTTTCTGAAGAGGAGAATATTATGCACTTGATGTTGCAATGCAATTTCGTTAAAGGGATCTGGTCCAACTTGTTCAATCTCTTTAAGATGACTGGTTGGGCGCCAATGGACTCTGCTGGAATCTTGGGATAAAGTTCGGATGATGATGATGATGGCTGATTTCAATGGGCTGTATTCTTACACAGGATATGTTGAAGAAAAGAGGCTATCATCTCCCAAACAGATGTGTATTATGTTTTCTGAAGAGGAGAATATTTTGCACTTGATGTTAAAATGCAATTTCGTGAAAGGGATCTGGTCCTACTTCAAGCTCTTTAAGGTGACTGGTTGGGCGCCAATGGACTCTGCTGGAATCTTTGGTGGCTGTCTAAGAGTTTTTGGAAGTCCTAAAGCAAAAGTAATATGGAGATGCAATCTGTTTGCTGTCTGCTGGGAGGTTTGGAGGGAGAGGAACAAGAGGATCTTTGAAGGGAAAATGAAAAACTTGGTAAAGGTTGGGGCGGCAATCTATTCATTAACTGTTGGCTGGGTGTTGGTGCTTCGAGAATTTGAAGGACTAAAGAAAGAAGATTTTGGTTCTGACTTTTGGCATACTTTGAGGGATTAAGAATTTTGGCTTGGCTCTTGTACTCTGCACTCTGTCCTTTTGTTTTATGAGACTTAGTTTCTGTTTTCAGGCCTGAGATATCAGAGGAGAGGAAGAGAGGAAGGAGGAAGAAGAGGAAGAGAGAAGAGGGAAGAGAGAAGAACGTTTAGATTCAAAACTAGGAGCTGGCGGCTCCAGTTCTCTTTACTTTTTATATTAGGGCGACCTGACTTAAAATAAAAGAGGTGCAGAATTACAAGATTGCCCCTGCGGCACTAAAGAACAGAAAAATATAAAAAACTGCTAGGAGAACTAGCGGATTTCAACACTCCCCCTCAAGTTGGGACATAGATATCAATCATGCCCAACTTGTCACATAAATCATTGTGCCGCGGATGATGTAACCCCTTGGTAAAGATGTCTGCAAGTTGATTTGTGGAGCTGACATGTGGAGTGCACACTTCCCCATTTACAATTTTTTCCCTTATAAAATGCTTGTCAACCACAATACAAGGATATGGGGCCATCAACAGGAAGCCCCAATTCATTCAACAAGTTCTTTATCCACATAACTTCAGCCACTCCATGGGACATAGCTCTATATTCAGCTTCAACACTAGACCTTGCCACAACATTCTGTTTCTTGCTTCTCCACGTGACTAGGTTTCCTCCCAGAAGGGTACAATACCCACCAGTAGACTTTCTGTCATCAATTGATCTGGCTCAGTCAGCATCAGTATACACCTTAACCCTCAAGTGACCATTCTTCTGGAAAAGTAAACCAGCCCCTGGGAACTTCTTTAGGTACCTGAGGATTTTATCTGCTGCCTCTAAGTGTGTAGTCTTAGGAGCATGCATAAATTGGCTAAGAACACCCACAACATAAGCAATGTCCGGCCGTGTCATAGACAAATATAATAGTCTGCCTACAAGTCTTTGGAATTATTTCACATCCTTTGATAGTCTCACCCTGACAATCACCCAATCTGTGGTTTGGATGAAAGGGGGAGTCAACATTCTTGACTCCAAGTTTTCCTATATCCTATAATAAATCTAGGATGTATTTTCTTTGAGAAATGAAGATCCCCCTTTTTGAACGGGCCACTTCAATTCCAAGAAAATACTTCAAGGGACCTAGATCTTTCACTTCAAACTGACTGGATAGGAACTCCTTTAGTCTCTAAATTTCCACCTTCTTGTCGCCTGTGATCATTATGTCGTCAACATACACTATCAAGGCTGCAATTTTTCCCTCTCCTTTTTTCACAAATAATGTATGATCAGTCTGACACTGCTTATAACCAATCTGCTGAACGACTAGATGAAACTTGTTGAACCAAGCTCTCAGTGATTGTTTTAGTCCATACAAGGACTTCTTTAACCTACACACCTTTTTTTCTTGGTCTTGAGCATAAAAACCAGGAGATTGCACCATGTACACCTCCTCTTAAAGATCACCATTTAGGAAGGCATTTTTAATATCTAACTGGTGGAGATCCCAATCAAGATTGGCAGCAAGAGAAAAAAGAACTCTGATGGAACATGTTAGCAACCAGAGCAAATGTCTTTGCATAGTCTACTCCATACACCTGAGTAAACTCTTTCGCCACCAACTGAGCTTTATACCTTTCTACTATACCATCAGCCCTATGCTTTACTACAAAAACCTACTTGCACCCTACCGGTTTCTTTCCCATAGGAAGATCCACTAATTCCCATGTACCTTTTTTATTTAATGCATCCATTTCTTCTTTCATTGCATCTGTCCACTCAGGTATTGAAAGAGCTTCTGCCACATTTTTGGGGATAGGAATACTGTTAATGGAAGAGGGAAAAGCACGAAAAGAGTATGAGATGTTCTCATATGAGATAAAGTGGGAGATAGGATGTTTGGTGGTACAAGACTTAACTCCCTTCCTTTGTGCAATAGGGATGTCAAGGTCATTGGCAGAAGAAGAATCAATGGCAATAGGATCAGAAATGTCAACAGGAATAATGGTACCTGGTGGGGTGGGATCTGTCCCCGATGAATCTGATGATGTTGGCGGTACAGTTTCAAGTTGATCCACAACTTTTGAACCCGACTGGCCCTTGCGGCGATGGAGGAAGACACGGAACGAAGGAGGGTCAGGTAGAGGAGGTAGCACTTGAAATTGTTTCTCCTCCACCCTATTCTCCCTCTGAGGAGAAACCGGATAGAAATGATCACTCTTAAAGAAAGACACATCCATAGAAACATAGTATTTTCGAGAAACAGGATTGAAACAACGATAACCCTTTTGAGAAGACGGATAGCCCAAGAAGATACAAGGGAGAGCACGAGGGTCATGCTTACCATGGGTAGGACACAAATTTTGGACAAAGCAACGACAACCAAACACCTGAATGGGAATAGAGAAAAGGGGGGCTTTAGGGAATAGCAACCGATGAGGGGCCTTGTACTCTAACACCCGAGATGGCATACGGTTGATGAGATAGGTAGCACATAATACAACATCCAACCAAAAACGTTTTGGAATACTCATATGGATGAGTAACCCACTAGCCACTTCAAGTAGATGGCGGTTTTTTCTTTCTACAACACCATTTTGTTGAGGAGTTTTGGCACAAGAGCTACAGTGGATAGATCCGCACGAAGCAAAGAACTCCGTGAGATCACTGTGGAAGTATACTTTGGCATTGTCAGATTGGAAAATTTGGATCTCTGTCTTAAATTGGGTGAATATCATGTGTTGGAAGTCTTTTACAATTTTTGGTACTTCATCCCTGGACCACATGGGGTACACCCATGCATATCGAGAATAGTCATCAATAAAGGTAATGAAATATTTATAGCCAAGCTCAGATGGTAAAGTAACAGGGTCCCAAACATCAGAATAAACAATATGGAAAGGAAAATCAGATTTATTATTTCTTGGAGGAAAATGATTTCTACAATGTTTGCTCAATTGAAAAGTTTGACATTTGAACTTAGACGCCGACACTGATTTACATAAATCCGGAAGTAAGATTTTTAGCGACTCAAAACTCAATGGCCGTAAGACTAGCTTTGTTCTCCAGCATGTAGAGGCCATCCACCATACAACCTCTACCAATCATCTTCCCCGAGTCCAAATCTTGTACAACACAAGAAGGGAAAAAGGTCACTAAACAATTTAAAGAATTTGTAATGCTACTGACAGAAAACAAGTTTATAGGTAATTTCGGGACATGTAATGCATTAGAAAGGGTAAGTCCAAAAGGAAGGGTTATGGTTCCTTGACTAGCTGTGGTGGAAAAAGAACCATCAGCTAATCTCACTTTGTCCCTACCGGATAAAAATTGATAGGACTGAAAACAATTTGACTTACCTGTCATATGGTTTGAGGCTCCAGAGTCAATTATCCAAGGGGAGTCAGGTGAACGGGAAGACACATGGAAGGTTGTGGCAAGATTACCATTACTTGAAGTAGATGCAAAAGAAGTCAAGGTAGGAGGAGCAGAATCCATTTGACGGATTGCTCTCCCATACATATCCAAGCAGTTACGGAAAGAATTAATGATATCTTCTCGGGGATCGGCAACGGATGGGCGGTCCTGGTGAATAGCAGTAAATGGTAGAGGCTCCTGAGAAGCCAAGTTTGCTATATTAAACCGTCTTTGACTTTGCTGTCCTGGCTTCTTATTCTGATCTGATTTCTTACTCAACTCTTGGGCCCACTTTGGCTTTCCATGGAGGTCTCAGCAAGTATCTCGGGTATGTCTGACCTTCTGGCAACGAGTACACCACAACTTATCCTTATCATCCACTCTCTTTTGGGAGTCGCCCTTCTTAAAGGAATTATTGCTTCCTGCACCTATACTCCCTTTAGCCACTAAGGCAATCTGCTCCTCCTTAGAGCTATTCATCACAATGCGCCTACTCTCTTTAGACTATACTATAGCATACACTTCTTGCACTGGAGGAAGATCTTTACTTCCTAATATCTGAACTTTGAGGGACTCGTATATGGGATTCAGCCCCTAAAGGAAGGCAAAGACCCGTTGTTGGGAAACTGGAGCCTTGTAGGCTTTAGCATCAGCATCACACTTCCAATCAATGTTCTGATAGTGATCTAGTTCCTTCTAGATTGAGGTCAAATCTGAATGGTAGGCTGAGAGAGTCCTCTCCCCCTGCTTACAAGTAGATGAGGCAGCTTGCAATTGGTATATTTTGGCATAGTGGCGTTGCTCTGAATAGGTAGATTTTGCCTGCTCCCAAATCTCAACAGCTGTTTCAGCCCGCATGGAAGTCTTCCTGGCTGGAGGCAACATAGATAGTAACAGCCATGACGTCACCATGCTGTTTTCCTGATCCCACCTATCATGTTCTGCCCCCTAAGACTTTGGTTCTTTAGTTTTACCATTAATGCAGCCTACCTTTCCCCTGGCTGTTATGTATAGTTTGATTCCCCTTGACCATTCTTGGTAGTTAAGACCATCAAATGGTATCACAGCCATGGGAAAACTCAATCCCTCACTCACTTCACCTTGACTTTGGGACCCACTAGACAATAGAATCTTCAGAAGACTTATTTTAGACTTAGGTTTCCGGATCAGGTCTGTTCATAGAAGGTTACAGTTCAGCCACTGTTCAATTTCAGTTCAGTCAGTTCAGTCCCCAGTTCAGTCGAAGTTCAAACTATGTTCAGTCACAGTTCAGTTAAAGTTCAAACCCTAATTCAGTTCAGCCACAGTTACAGTTAAGTCCCCAATTCTACAGTTCAGTCCAGCCACAGTTACAACTCAGTCAAGGTAGCCGACCACTGTCTTATAGTTACAGGTCATTTAGACCTACACTGCCCAGTTGACTAGGTAAAAAAAACAGGATCACACGATCCAAAGTTCAAGGGAACTTATCAGTTTCAGGTCATCTAGACCTCCAAAAAAGCACTTACCTGGGTACAAGAGAGGATCACTCGATCCTCAGAAGATAGATTTATCTTCGCAGTATCAGTTTCAGGTCATCTAGACCTCCAAAAAAGCACTTACCTGGGCACACGGCCAAGGAAGAAGAGAAGATAAACAGAACCCCCTTCAGATCAGTCTGATCTGCTTCTTGATCAGATTCAATCGACAGCAAGAAGAGTCCAAAAAAGAAACCTTATCACACTTTTTCTGATCTCAGAAGGCCAGCTCTGATGCCATGTTTTCAGGACTGAGATATCAGAGAAGGAGAGGAAGAGAGGAAGGAGGAAGAAGAGGAAGAGAGAAGAGAGAAAAATGTTTAGATTCAAAACTAGGAGCTGGTGGCTCCAGCTCTCTTTACTTTTTATATTAGGGTGACCCAACTTAAAATAAAAGAGGTGTGAAATTATAAGATTGCCCCTGCGGCACTAAAGAACAGAAATATAAAAAACTGCTAGGAGAACTAGTGGATTTCAACAGTTTCTGCTTGTTGGCGTTTTTGTTGGATGACTCCTTGTCACCTGTGTTAGTTGTATCTTTTTATTACAGTAATAAAATTTTCTTTTTTATTTATCTTAAAAAATGATGATGATGATGGCCATGTTACATATTTTATAGTACTAATGTTATAAAGCATACCTAGAAGTGTCAATGTGGTATCCTGTGCCATATCTGGCATGTAGCATGTCCAGCAATAGTACTTTAGGCAAGCAAATGTATCTGGATATCATTGATTTTGGTTATTCATATCTATTAACTTGTAATAGTTGAAGTGAAATGACCTACCCTATATAAATAATATTTGTTCTTTAGTTCATTTCTTTTGATTGGGAATTGCTAGTTCAAACTACTGGATTTTAGGGTTTCCTTTTAATAATTTTTCTCCATTGTGAGTTTGTTGCAGATTCCTGTGAACAAGGTTAGAACATATGGTGACTTGCGCAATGTTCTGATGAAGAGAATATTTTTGTCAGCTTTGCATTTTCGGATCAACACAAGATACAAGGTACAGTTTATAATTATGTTTGTGATTTGAAACTTTCCTTTTTCCCTCTTTACCACTGACACTTACCTGTTCTCTTTTTGGCCATAGCTCAACTTTGGATTATCAATGACAACTTTATGCATAACCACAACATGTTATTTTTAGGATTGACTATGTGAATGTTGTTCATCCATTCTGCATTACCCAAGCCCATATTTTCTACTAAGGCATAAGAAGTCAAAACTTCCCTCACCAAAAGAAGCAAGGTCTCCTTTTTCCTTGTTTTTAATCAATAACTAAAAGTTATTAATGATTGAAATAGCAGCATTAGCTGCATTACATAGAAAAGGTATCTGTAAAGAGAGGAGACCTACCCACAAAATTGAAAATACACCACAAGGGTAAAATCCCTACAAGAATGAAAACAAAGGAAAGAGCTAAATCAGAAATTCAGAATGGAATAGCCCCAATACAAAATCTATCTCCAAGCACCTTCCATCACTAGTAAATCAGCTGCATAGTTAACTGATCTTGGAGATCAATGGTATGAGGGTTGAGCTTCCCCCACTGCTGACTACACCTCTCTAATGGATGGATAAGCCTTCCAGAGCATGGGACTTTACCAGGTATTGAGCTAATTAAAACCTTGAATCACTCTCAATGATCAGAGGCTTAAGACCTATGGAGAAACAAAGTTTGATCCCTTGAAGCATTATAGAAATCTGCTTTTGTTGAATCACATTTTCACTCCAATTCCACATTGCCTAGGATTACCAATAGAGCACTGAGCACCCATTGAAATTTAGCTTGGCAAAATCCTTAGGGAAGGGATCCATCTTGAAACATTCTAGTCAGAGGGGATTTTTCCACTGTATGACACTCCCTAATAAGGGAGTCCACTGAACTCCTAAATATCTCCTCCAATAACTAATGAATGTATCTGGTGTAAGTGATCTTTGCCATTTCCTCAGAGTGATTGGTAACCATTAAAAGCCTTGGCATACCTCTCCTATCGCACACTTTAACTTGGGGTCAAGTTTTTCAATGATGCAGAAAACTATTACGAATGGGTCATAAGTTCAGACTGTTCAGTACAAATTTGCAAGCCCATTTTTAATGGGTAGGACAATCCTCACTTTTGTGAAAATCCTGCTACCTAAAGTTTATCGCTTTTCTTAGTTTAAACTGACAAATGAGACCATGTGTGTAGCCACTCTTGCATGTCCAAGTTAGAAATGTTTGGAAGGGGAATATTGCAAGAAGATACTGTGGGGATATCTTGTTTTTATTTTTTGTTTTTCTCTTTGTTGTTGTTTTATTAGATTGCTTGGGTATTAAGTTTACTACCTCTCTCAATATGTAGTTATTTTCTTTCTCACTTTTAAAATTAATGGATGAGCTAATAAACTATTCTTTTATTTGTTTGCAACTCTTGGTCATTGTATATAGATTGGATTGCTCCCTTTGGAAAAACTGTCAGCCTTAGGAAATAGGATTCTCCTTGCTTTCCTTTTTTGTTCTCCTTCTTTATTTTCTCTATGAAGATGATCAAGACTGCTATCAGTCTTGGACACCAAGGAATTTCAGGTTCGAACAGAAGAGAAAGTGAAAAGAAAGAGGAGAAAGATTAGTGAGAGAGCAGTAGAACACAGGTTTGAAAGGAAGGACAGGTTCTGAATGATCTGCCGCCACTACTTCAATTTAATATTTATATGTTATGCTAGTTACATGAAAGGACATATTTGCCATTGGTGTTTACATCATAACACTTAACAATATAAGAAACTGAAAAATAAATAACAGAACTAGAATAACAGAAAAACATAACAGATAGACTAGGTATATTCTACCCTATGGACGGAGTGGCCCCACAGCTGTGGGGCCCACACCAGTTTCTCTACACTCCTCCTCAAGTTGGGAATAAATGTTTATCATTCCCAACTTGGATAGATCCGCTTCTAGCTTCTTTCTTGATACAGCTTTAGTGAGGGTATTTGCTAGTTGCATACTGGATGTGATGTAAGGGAGGCATATTTCTTGAGATGAGACCCTCTCTCGTACAAAATATCGGTCAACTTCAATGTGTTTGGTTCTGTCATGCTGCACTAGATTATGTGCTATATTAATGGCTGCTTGGTTATCGCAATACAACATCAGAGGCTTCTCATACTCAATACCCAACTCCTCAAGTAGAGATCTTAGCCATAGGATTTCAGCCACTCTGTTGGCCATGGACCTGTATTCTGCTTCAGCACTAGACCGGGAGACAACACTTTGTTTCTTACTTCTCTAGGAGACAATGTTTCCTCCCACAAGGGCATAATATCCTGAGGTAGACCGTCTGTCATCAACACTCCCTGTCCAATCGGCATCTGTATAGACCTCCACCTTCATGTGGTTATTGTTCTTGAACAGTATACCCCTACCCGGGCATCTCTTCAAGTAGGCTAAAATTCTTTCTGCCGCAAGAAGATGTGTGGTTCTAGGAGAATGCATGTACTGGTTGACAACACTAACAACATAAGTAATATCCGGCCAAGTGAGGCAGAGATATAAAAGCTTTGCTACCAACCGCTGGAACATAACTTTGTCTTCAAGTAGCTCCCCACTCTTTGCACTAATCCTGTGGTTCTGTTCAGTGGGTGTATCTGCAGGTTTGACACCCAGCTTTCCAGTTTCAGCCGACAGATCTAAAACATATTTCCTCTGAGAGACGAAGATCCCTTGTTTAGATCTAGCAACCTCAATGCCCAAAAAATACCGTAGTGTACCCAGATCTTTCACCTCAAACTCTTGATGAAGGAGCTGTTTGAGGGACTCAATCTCATGGCTGTCATTTCCTGTCACCACAATATCATCAACATATACTGCAAGTAGTGTTAGTGAAGACTCCACCCTATTGATGAACAGTGTATGATCTGACTGGGCCTATACATAACTGAACTTTCCAAGAGCTAGTCTGAATCTGTCGAGCCAAGCCCTAGGTGACTGCTTCAAACCATACAATGCCTTATTGAGCCGGCATACCTTCTTACCTGTCTCTGTATCATATCCAGGAGGCAACTACATGTAAACCTCTTCCTGCAACTCCCCTTCAGGAAGGCATTTTTAACATCCATTTGGTACAAAGGCCAAGTGTGGTTTGCTGCAAGAGATAATAGAACCCGAATGGTGGTCATCTTGGCTACCGAGGCAAATGTCTCCAAGTAATCTATACCATAAGTCTGAATGAACCCTTTTGCAACTAGCCGAGCTTTGTACCTCTCAATGGATCCATTCGCATTGTGCTTCACTGTAAATACCCATCTGCATCCAACTGATTTCTTTCCTTTGGGCAAGTCAACTAGCTCCCAGGTATTATTTTTCAATAGGGCATCCATTTCAACTTGCATTGCACCTCTCCACTCTGGGGCTGATAGGGCCTCTTGCACTGTTCTTGGAATAGGGACATTGGAAATGGAACTAAGGTAGGACTTGTAGGTAGGAGATAGGCGATCATAGGATAAAAAATGGGAAATACAGTGGGCTGTAGATGTGGTACAATGTTGTTTCCCTTTACAGACTGCAATTGGAAGATCAAGGTCATCTGTAGGAGGTGAAATGGCAACAATAGAAGAAGTCTCTGTGGGTCTTGGGACTGTAATGTCTGGACCTGGAGCCGTAGATGAGATTAGAGCTGGCCTGGACTGTTGATGATCGGGATCAACCTGCCTGCACCGCCTGTGATAGACCCTCAACTCTTGATCCCTCTGACCACCCTCACCATTGCAGCTCCCCCTTAACTCCTGATCCCTCTGACCACCCTCACCATTGCAGCTCCCCCTTAACTCCTGATCCCTCTGGCCACCCTCACCATTGCAGCTCCCATCACCCAATGGAATAGGTAAAGGAACTACCCCACTCTCACAGCTCTCCCCCTGAAGACAAGGACTTAAACCCCTACTCTCACTGCTCTCCCCCTGAGGAGAAACCCAAGGATAATAGGGTGTCTCCTCAAAGAAAGTGACATCCATGGAGACGAACTTCCTCCCTATGACAGGATCATAGCAGCAATACCCCTTTTGAGTTTGTGCATAACGAAGGAAAATGCATTTGGAGGCCTTGGGTTCAAACTTGGAGTGATGGGGTTTGAGAAGCTGAACAAAGCAGGTACAACCGAATGTTTTAAGGGGAATAGAAAACAACTCCTCATGTGGGTATAGAAGGGAAAAAGGAGATCGCAAATCAAAGAACCCTGGAAGGAATCCGATTAATAAGATATACCGCCGTGAGGATAGCATCACCCCAGAAGTGAATAGGGACATTGGAAGTAAACATAAGACTTCTAGCCACCTCCAATATGTGCCTATTCTTCCTTTCTGCAACCCCATTTTGCTGAGGTGTATGAGGGCAAGAGCTCTGATGGATAACCCCATGAGTAAGAAGGTAAGATGCCAATGACTTAGCAAAGTATTCCTTTGCATTATCAGATCTAAGAACATTAATCTTGACATCAAACTGGGTTATGATCATTTGGTGAAAGTTTTGGGTCAGGGCGGGAACCTCATCTCATGAACGCATAAGATAAACCCAAGAAAACCGGGTATGGTCATCAACAAATAACAAAAAATATTTGTACCCACCCATAGAAGGAATGTGATATGGCCCCCAAACATCTGTATGCACAAGATCAAAAGGACGATTACTCCTTTTATTACTCAATGAATAAGAGTTTCTACAATGTTTAGCAAACTCACAGCTTTCACATTGCAACTGGGACAACTCAAAAGTAAATAACAGAATAACATATTTGCCCTTGGTGTTTACATCATTACTTAACAATATAAGAAACTGAAAAGTAAATAATAGAATAACATAACAGATAGACTAGGTATATTCTACCCTACGGACGGCTGTGGGGCCCACATCAGTTTCTCTAAGCTATATCTGGGGAGCCATACTACACATTATGAGCTCCGGTGATTTGTCTGTTTGAGATAGAAAAGATAAAATGCATGGCCTGTTCAGGCACTGGGATTCTTGAGAAGTTTTATTGATGCAGATGTGGGAAAAAGGAAAGAAACAATGGAAGGAAAATCAAGTTTCTTCAAATTCATCAAAAAAAAAAAAAAATCAAGTTTCTTCAACTTCTTACACCAATGGAAACTTTGTAGTTTTTGGATTATTTGAATGTTGTCATTTTGAGTTGTAATTTTTTAGTATCCTAATAAGGTTTTTAGAGAGTTTTTTTTTTGAATTTTGAAAAGTTGCAATCATGTCAATTTTACTTTACCCTATTTTTCAAGTGTTTTAATTTACATGATGTTGGTGTAATCATATAGGTTACTGAACTATCTATCCAATGAGAGCATTATAAATCTGATGTGTTTTGAGAGAATTATGACTGATTTTCTGATAGGGTGTTAGTCTATTGATGGGATTTGAGTTGTACTATAATTTTAGGGGAATAAAATCTCTTGTCGACAAGTATATGGTCACACATTCAAGTCTTAAAAAGGCCACTTTGTTCAAGAAATTCCAAAGATCCATATCCAGTCCTCCTCTTCCAAGACCCTAGATATCTGGGACCACCATTGGATTGTAGCCCTTGTCTTGGAATTGTTCTTGGTTTTATTATTGAAGTAGATTTATAATGGGTTATTAAAGTTATTTTAGGAGTCAAGAGTCCTAATTTGAGTGCCTGTATGAGTTACCCATGAGTTTGACTTACTTTTGAAGTAATTAGAAGTTGCTTTGAGTTAGTTCCTGGTTGAGTGTGAAGTTTGTAAATAGAGATCTTAAACCTGTATGTTGAGTTTATATATAGAGTCATTGTTATTGAAATAAGGAGATTTTATTTGATGAATATTGTTCTACTAAGCAACCTATCTCTTTTGTATTTGCTCTAACAGTAAGTTTTCTTCTTTCTTGCTAACCTCCTGCTCATTTTTGGTGGGCTGGAAGCTGTCTACTTGTATCTTTATCTCTATCCTTCATCATTAATTATCCAAATTGTTTTCATTCTACAAAGCCTAGATATTGCATGAGACTTACTGGAGTATATTATAGAACTAACACTTTTATAAAATGTAACATATGTTTTTTATTGGAAACAGTAACTTTTTATTAAAAGATAATTTTGTTACAACTGTCAAAGACACCCAAGGATGACAGATTACTGGAATAATCACCGGCAGAAGATATCAGAAGGCTGGATAAATTTCAATGAAAAAATTTCAAATACATCATCAAAATGTATCACATCTACCCAGCCATGAGCCCCTCATGTAGTATGTTCTAATATCTAAATTCAAATCAGACCTTTCCTGGTTCTTTTGGCTCTTTTGGATGATATATTAGTTTTAGGATCCAACTAAGAACATTAGATATCTTTGGATGAATGGTTGACTCTAGATATGAAGCTGAAAAGTTTCAGGAAACCAGACAACTCTTCAACTAACCGTTACAGTGCTAGCGCTAAAAACCTAGCACAAATCACAAAGTTGCACAACCTTAAGGGTGCAATAAAACCCAAAGAAGCATAAGAAAACTTTGAAGCTAATGAATTAAATAGTAGAGTTTCAACCTCTCATAACCCTGAGAATCATAGGCCTGTTACTCAAAATACTCTTCCTAAAGCATTGTTAACACTCTTCCAGATTAGATAATGTCTGAACCATGGATTTGATACCATGCCAATTTGCAGAGAAGAAAACAGTAATGAGAAAAATAGGGATCAGACAATTTAATGTGGTTTAACTTCAGTATCCACAGGAGAGAACCATAATTCCACTATATTGGAAGATAAAACATATCACTCTCATACACACACATAACACAAACTCCAGAGAGTTAGTATTAGGGGAAACAACACAAATAGAAGCATTTTTTATTAAAAAAAATGGTGATTCTGTGATTTTATTGTCTAACTATTGTAAATGCAATTCATTTACTAGGTTTATAAAGAGGATTTTCAATCTAACCGAAATGATAGAAGTCAAAATGTCAATTATATAGAAGAGAAGATGACTATAAGCCTAAAAGGGAGATAGAGAGAGATGCCTATTTAAGTCTCTTAACAATATGACCCTGAAATTTCCCCATTTATACATGCAAAATGCCCATGGTATCAAGATTGTGAATCATGCCCAGTCATAACACAAAGGGCACGAAACCTAGATTTTTTTATCATTATCAATTTATTCTATTGTAGAATATAAGGAGAATACAGGGACACTTATTTGTCAATTAGTTAGATAGATGGGTAACTCAGGACCTCTACAACAATAGGCTGACAAAACATCAAAGGCTCAAGCTACAATTATATTTTAGATTTTTCCCTTGGGCTTGGTATTCCTCTCTCCAATTCATTCTTGTTGACCCCAAATCTGGCTAGGTATCTGCTAAGCTGTTTGCCCACCTAGAGATCTAGTTGAATGAACAACTCGGATTGTTAGATAATGCCAAAGCTTCTCTGATTTGATGTCTTAAACACCAAAATCCTTCAACTTTTGATAGCAGCCAGCAGATACACAGCTTGACAATCTCCTTCAACAACCTAGAATAATCGACCCAAAAAATAGACAACTCATATTGCTTGACCTAGAACCAAAACCATACACCAATCTCAAACGACATCAAATATCTAGCCCCTCTAATGTGGTCACACAGAGATCAAGGACTATTGGAACTGTCAAATATCATCATCATCATCATCTTGCTGGCACTGCCTCACAGTCTCAGTGTCAATCACTCCCTGCTTCCTATATTTCACATCGTGAATGCCTTTATTGCTCATTTTCCATAGCTCCTACAGTATCCAAATTGGATTCCTTTTGTAGCTTTTGAAAACCAGAGAACTCAATCTATTGTAGGTTGTCTTCTAAAATCGGATATCCTCATAGACACATCATGGATAACTCTTGGGCAGGGTTTTATCTACTGGCAGTAGTACATGCATGACATTGACAATGGTTACAGTACATGTGGTGAATCTAGGGGAATGTCTCTCAGAGAGACTGATTGATGGGCAACCTACCTTTCTACATGCCTGAAAAAGAAGGGTACTGGGTTCATCCCAAGTATGCACATACACTGGGCACCTGTTGCATATCTCTTATTCATATGCTTTACTTGGATACCTAGCAGTTCCATACAGGAAAAATTTGTAATTGTTTTGTATTAATTTGTGTAATTGATTCTGCAGAGCTCAAATCCTCCTTTCACATCAATTGAATTGGATCACAGTGATTCTGGAAGAGAAGGGTGCACTGTCACTACACTTACAGTTACTGCAGAGCCTAAAAACTGGCAGAGTGCAATTAAAGTTGCTGTTCAAGAGGTCTGTACTCTTTGCTTTCTACACTAATACTGGGTGGTTGGATGAGCCAACAAAGTCTTCATAGGGGCAATCTCTTTAAGTTGCTTTAATATCTAGTCCTTCTCTTAGATAAAATATAATTTTTGTTTTAGAAGCTTCCATCCCTCTATATACAAAACCAAGCAAAAGTAAGTTGAAAAATATATATCTAGGCCTCCCTATGGTATCCCATTGTTAAGGGATGGCATCTACCATCACTTGCACAAATTCCTTTGTAGAAACATATATGAAGCACTTATGAGCCTAGCATTCTCAGCATCATTTTCATTGCTTATTCCATCACTAAAATTGGAAACTGAAATTTGCCAAATTGTTTATACTTCAATGAATCATAGTCTGGATTCTAGGGTATCAGGGTAAATACAGAAGCATGAAGCAACTAGGGTAGAAGGGCCTTTTGTGCTTGAGGCCCAAGCTTCTAGGTGAGGAATGCAACTTTTTTTTTTTTTTTTTGAAGGATAAAGAAAAAAGTTTATTAAAATAAAAAGGAGATGAAATACAACAGAGGTGATAAGATATCACCAAAGAGCAATAACACCCTCATACACCCAAAATAAGCCAAAGAACCCACAGCTTACAAACGAGAAAACCCTCAACCAAAACTGAGCAAATTACCCTGAACATCCCCACAACATATCCCCAAAGAAACAAGGATCACCAAACTGACAACTGACTCACATAAAAAACCCCTTCCTGAATCGCCTCCCTTCAATCTTCATCCGTGAGAATATCCTCCTCATCTGAGACATCCTCATTCTATTCCTTGTTTCCTTCCGGATGAATTTTTCTCTTCAATTTCTCTTCCTTTTTTCTTTTTTCGAATTCCTTGAAAGCCCTCCTTGCAAACCCCTCACCCCCTAAGAAACACGGACCCAGACTTTTCCCAAATGTAACCTCTCTCACCGCTAATTTCTGGGGAGCTACACCACCTGAATCTCCTTCAATAATATCACTACTTTGTGGCAACCTGTTTGCAGCAGAGTCAGGCTTGATCCCACTCAGCTCACTTTCCTGATGTTCCTTCATCTGTTGGGGGATGAAAGACTGAGCTTGCTTCATTGTTTCTCTATAATTTGCGACGCAAGGTACAGTTTTTTTTTTTTTTTTTAAGTTGAAAAAAAGAGTGACATATTTAAGCACTTAAAAATTCAAGCATATGAAACTTTCAATCTGTTTGTTTATCTCCTAGTTTCATTACTTAAAAGTAGCTAGTGTCATGTTAAATATTTTGTGTTCCTTGTCCTAGGAGATCGATCCTCTGCCAAACTAAAGCCTCCTGCCTAAACAAGTCTATGCTGGGGTTTGGGGCAATGTCCCCAACATAAAATTTTGGTCCTTATATATACAGAGATTGGTTTTGTGATTTTAGTCACAGTTCATTCTATTTTAGGATTAGGAATATGATCTTAGTTGTATTGTTTTGTATCTAGTGGAAATTTTACCACTTCCTTCCAATTTCTAAACAAAACATCCATAGGAATATCATTACATAAGTCTAGAGTTTTTATCCAATGGACCACTCTTATGTTAATTGCTTCAAAAACTGCTTCTGTACTTCTCTCCTTGTCTGAAAATAACCTTGAATTTCCCTCCTCTCAAATAGTCCAGTAAATAGTAGCTCTTGTACATCTCCACAATACCCTTTCCCTTTTCTTTGACCAAGTAAAGATTGAAGAATCAAGCAAGCTTTGCACATTTGGTGGGGGAGTCCACCTGTAGCCAAACAAAGAAAGAAAACAAGACCGTACTCAAAATTTTGTTTGAAATGACTCTCAATTCCTTTTAACAATTATTGTCATCCTCATTTGTTCAGATTCCAGTATCTATGCTTCTTTGGTGCAGGTTCGAAGGCTTAAAGAGTTTGGAGTTACAAGAGGTGAATTGGCTCGCTACATGGATGCACTATTGAAAGATAGTGAACAATTAGCCACAATGATTGATAATGTACCATCTGTGGATAATTTAGATTTTATCATGGAGAGTGATGCTCTAGGCCATACAGTTATGGACCAAAGACAAGGACATGAAAGTTTGGTTGCTGTTGCTGAAACAGTTACACTTGAAGAAGTAAGATTTGCACATTGACACTTTTGATGATGCTGAGATTTTGCATGTTATACTTATGGTAGCTTGGTTCTAAATTAGAAATTTTAAATCTAACTTATGTGGTAATCACATGAGTTTCACAGATGGGGCACCAAGGTTTAAAATATCGCAACGTATTGGTGAGTATTGTACAATACAGATTGATTTTTGAACCACCGATACTCAAAACATATATTGTTTGATGACTTTAATTCTTTTAAACAAAGTAACAGTCATATCATACCTTTGGTGAAGTTATCAAGAAAAACAAATAAGATAAACACTGAGTATTGAAGCTGGAAAACACACCATAAACAAAACTTGTGGATCATGCATCTTAAATACTTTGAACTTTGGGGGTCACTGAATGGCTTGGATGAACTAAGAATCAAGGTGATTCAGACCTCTTAATTAAAGTCAGTCACTTGGGCCAATTTTAAAGCCCACTTGGTACATGTCTTTTGAATAAAATAAGTTGGTCAACACATTTAGAGTGCTGATCTAAAAGAATGTTAATGGGCTGATTTATCCTTGCAGGGTGGTTACTTAAACCCCAACACCAAAAAAAAAAATTGTCTTTTAAAGTAAGATTAATTCTAGAGAAGAAGAGAGAAAAGAGTGTGTGGGACTGTAGTTTTATTGGTAGAGGTAAGAAAAATCAACATTCAGCAGATTCAAAGATCATGCAATTCTTTGGCAGATGCACTTGCCAAGAAAAGGGCCAACAGAATACAAATGTATTTGGGGCTCATCCCTAGGGAGGATGAATGAAAATGCTATTAGAAAATGGTGATGCTTAACTTTCTCAAATTAACAAAAGTTTCAGTTATTGATCAAAGAGTGAAAGGAGAGTCTAAGGCATGGAGAAAGGAAGAAAGGAGGAAAAGAAAGAGAAATGCCCACATAGATCCGGATATTTTCTGAAAAATGCAAGAAGAAAAATTTATTTCCTTACTCGTCCAAGAAGAATTCTAGGTAGGGAGAAGAAAATAGTACTAGAGAAGTTTCTTCCTTATGTGCCTCTTTCATTCATTTTTATAGAGCAGATTATTTTCTGTTATATTGTGACAGCAAGAAAGAAGAAAACAGATGTGAAAGTATAAGGGAAAGACAGGAAACTATTTATCAAAAAAATAAAAAGGGAAAGACAGGAAACTGAGTGAAAACCATGAAAAACCTAGTTATTTGACTTGGCTGACTGCAGGTTCACTGAAAATGTTGGAAGACATAAAGCCCATTAGATAATGGACTGATTTCTATGTCTGCAATCAAAATATATTCATTTTGTGAAATTTATTTTAAGATTTCTTCTCTCTCAAAGGTTCAGGGGATGTTACAAAGGCATGAAACCAGAATTCTAAATTCTAATAACTAGAACTCTATGATGTTGGAAATATTTTATAAAAGGGTGAAATCAGAATTCTCATTGGAATTGTACAAATATTTGTTTTATTTATCTATTTTCTCACGTTAAAATCAAAGGGTCTTCCTTGCTTCCTGTAATGATGTAATTGAGGAAATTTACCCTGAATGGCCCTTACCCAAAATAAAAAATCCTCATTCATTTCACTGAGTGAATTATGTTTCTATGAAGACTTCCTCAAAATTTTTGTACCAAAACTTGGCTAACAAATTTTTTGAATAGAACCCATAAAAGTTCAGAAATACTTTCTGTACTGAATTAGTAACAACCAAGCAATCAATGCTTTGGCTAATATACATGATTGCCAAGGCAATTCAGGTAAATGTAGAACACAACTGGACTTTGGTATTTGGTTCTATTTAGAATCACAATCAAGTCTATTTCCAGGTAACTGTGTGACTTGTATTCTGCATTTTGATCTTGGAGTTGCAGTTTTCTTGATGAAATTATTTTGCAATTTCCATTGTCTTCAATCTCAGTGGTTTTTGTGTTTAGGTAAATTCTGTTGGTGCAACTATGCTAGAGTTTATCTCGGACTTTGGGAAGCCTACTGCACCACTTCCAGCAGCAATTGTTGCATGTGTTCCTAAGAAAGTGCATATAGATGGAGTAGGCGAAACCGAGTTCAAGATTTCTCAAAGTGAAATTACAGCTGCTATAAAATCTGGTTTGGAGGAACCCATAGAGGCTGAACCAGAGGTATGCTTTTTCGGGAATTACTGAATGATTACCTACTGAAGTCAACAAAGCCTTAATTTCAAATGTTTATGGTCAGCTATGTGAATCCTATTCTTCCATTTTTCTCTATTAAAAGTCATGTCTTTTGCCAGTTTATAACTGGTAAGTCATTAGATCAATTCATGACTTATATCCATGTCTTCTTTGGTCTTCTCTTTGCTGTTTTAGATCTCCTCAATTGTGTCGTTATTGCTTGGCAATGTACATGGAGAAACCATCTTAAAATTCATGTCCTCTTTGACCTTGTCTTTTCTCTTTTAGATCTCCTCAATTGTGTAGTTATTGGTTGTCAATGTACATGGAGGAACCATCTTAGTCAACTTTCCCTTGTCAACTATTGGAGCTATTTATAAATCCTCTGTTTCTATTCTTCTTAATGTTTCCACTCATCCACCCCAGCACAATCATCTTAGCTATACCTATTTCTGGTTGTATTTTTTCTTGACCGCCAACATTCTGTTCCATATAAAGTTGCTGGTCTAAATCCATCTTTAAAAACTTTCTTTTTGTCTCATTAGTGTATGCTGGTTATCTGATAAGTGATAACAGATTGGCATCCTGTATTTCTAATTTCCTATTCTGGTCTTGAAGTTAAATTAGATGCTTCATGTAAGGATGTTTAAAAAAATTGCCCCTATTTTCTTTCTAATGAGCTTATTTAGGCTATTTACCATTAGGGTCATTGGCATTTTCCATTTGGAAGAAAGTAAGTTCTATTGCTAAGTTCATTCATTTGCTTGTTAATACAGCTAGAGGTTCCAAAAGAGTTGATATCATCATCACAGCTGCAAGAATTAAGGTTGCAACGGAAGCCATCCTTTATTCAGTTAAATCAAGATGGAGACACTACAGTTGCGTTTGATGAGGAAATAGGCATCACACAGCGCCGCCTTTCCAATGGGATACCTGTAAATTACAAGGTATACATGGTGGTCCCTCCCCATCTTCACTCCTCCCCTGAAAAAAACAAATATTTTTTTATGGAACTGCTTATAGATAGTATAACTTGTGAGATACACTTATTAATTTTACGGAGACTTAAGATCCATTTCTGTACAAGTGCACATTATATTGATTTATTTTTCGTAATATCAACTGGTGTGTCAAACTCATAAATGCTTGTCTGTCTAATAGGTGAGCCGTTAAGCAAACTTGATGATGTTGATGGGCCTCCTTTCAATTTATATTACACAATAGATTGGATCTCAAATTTGATAATGACACTACCCTATTGCTTATCTTATCGGTCTGTTTTATGAATTGGTAGGGTGTATGGTTTTCATTGTGCATGCATAATTTAAAGGTATTTTTGGAATGAGTGTGAGCTTGTCTTACACCCCTGGTCCCAAGCCCAGATAAAGGAGGGTTGCATCTGGTTGGCAGTTGGCAGTAAAACTTTTGTGAAATTCCCTCCAGAAAATGAGTGTGGCAGAAATGCATATGTCGAGATGGATGAGAGGAAAAAGTAGCGATAGGATCAGAAATTAAATCATTTATAGGAGCTTAGTAGTTCCAAGAGATGATAAAATGAGAGAAATTAGATGAAGATGGTTTGGTCATGTGCATAGAAGACCATCAATAGCACCTGTAAGAAGTGATTTGTTACAAGTTTAAAGGTCTAGAAGGGCAAGGGGTAGACCAAAAAGGACATGGATAGTAGCATGGTTTCAAATGTTGCGACATTTCGCTAATGTCGCCCGACATATGTTGATGTCGAGGCTCACTGACATGAAAATGGATGGTAATATAAAAATTACATTATTTCAGTCGACATTTCCTTTTATGTCGATCAAATAGGTCCAAATAACAAAGAAAAGACCGTTTTTCCTATTATGTCGACAGGATGTCGACTAATGTACATTAATAATATAATATATTAGTATATTATATTAATATAATACAGTATATTAATATAAATTATTCCATCAATAATTTCTATTTAATATTTCAATCAAAATATTTATAAAAAAGAATTAACAAAATATAAAAAAAAAGAATAAATTAATTACTTTATAATATAAAACATACAATATTTTTCAAGTAATAAAATATTAACTAGTTAGTATTTTTAAAATATTTATTAAAATCAGAAAATGTTTATTAAATTTTATAATAAATCATATTCTACATTTAATATAAAAAACAGAATAAATTTATTAAAATTTATACTAAATCATAATTTATTATAAATGTAGTATTAAAAATCATAATAAATCTATTAAGTTTTATAAGAAATCAGAATTTATCATAATCTTAATACTACAAAAAGGAGAATCAGTTTATTAAACTTATAATAAAACATAATGTATTATAACTTTAATATTTAAAAAATCAGACTAAATGTATTTCTATGTACTAGTGTGAAATAAATATATTAGAATTTATAATAAATCAGAATTAAAAATAAGAAACGAAAATATCAGATAACCTTGTAAAAACATCAAAATGCATAATAACTCAGTAAATAGTCATTTACTAATTTTCTATTGATATTAGTTTCATAGCTTTATATGATGGTTGGGAATAAGATAATAGTCTAGAAATATGTATTGATGCTTCTTTTATCATTTTACAAAATATCATTGCATATTTCCACAATGTCTCTAATTTTTACAATATTTCCCCTTGATATTTCCGACATATGTCCTATATTTTGGTAAGCAACATTTCCATCGACATCGACATTTTAAACCTTGGATAGTAGTAAGAAATGATTAGGTGCCAATAATTTAACAATGGATATGATGTTAAATAGAATGGAATGGCAAAACAAGATTCATGTAGCCACCTTCATATGGTTGGGATAAGCCTTGGATGATGGTGATGATTTCTTGAATTTTCTTTTGTCATATTGTTTTCTTATCTGATTTTATAATATTTTCAGATAACAAAAAATGAAGCTAGGACTGGAGTCATGCGGCTGATAGTTGGTGGTGGAAGAGCAGCTGAAACTTCTGAGTCTAGGGGAGCTGTTGTTGTTGGTGTTCGAACTCTCAGTGAAGGTGGTCGTGTTGGGAATTTTTCAAGGGAGCAGGTATGACATTATAGTGTTGCAGTCTGTGAAGGTGCGTTGTGTTGTTAAAATAACATTTTCTATGACATAGCTTAAACTTGATATTTTCTCTCTATATATATTACTTCCTGGCAAGTCCTTGGTTGTATAGGGTAAGTCCTTTCAATCTTCTCAGAAATTAAGTGCTTATCAACTTAAATAAGTTTTGTGTGATCATGCTAAACTGGGTTATGAGCAATATTAATTGCTGCCTTATTATCACAAGACATTGTGCCTGAAACTGAAACTAGTTATCTTGAATAGAGGTGTTAACTACTGTGTTGAATTTCCCCCTGGTTAGTTTCTCCACTTCTTTGGATTTTCAGCCAAATCTCAACATGTTCTTTCGTGTACCTTGGTCTCTCACAATGCGTACAACAGAATTGATCTTTATCATCTTCGTCTTGTTTCTTATTGAGCTCCATCTTATTTCCACTTCTTGTAGCAAAGGCAACTGGCTCCCCCTTTGTAGGAATCACTGTCATAAGCCTGCTCTCTAATGACTATAGTAGAGCAATCTACTAAACTGTGTGTAGATCTCTAGTTCCCTAAATGTGAACCCAGATTGGTTATACTCTCTGTTGAGGAATAAGCTTTTTGTAGGCTGAGCTGCTGATGTGTCTTTCTCACTTTTCTAGTTGAAAGTCTGATAGTAGTCAAATTCTTTCCACATTGAATAGTGGAGTAATAGGTAGATAGACTCATCTCTTCTTGTTGAGAAGATAATGACTCAACCTACAATGCATACACATGAGTAAAATGCTGTTGCTCAGAATTTGTAGACTTAGGTGCTGTTTGGTTGCACTGACATCTAACGTCTGAAAAACAAAATACTTTTGACAAAAATGCTAAAAGAATTTGTGATTTTCTGCCTTTTCTGGCATCTGAATGCAGAGAATGTTGTTTTGAAATCTGAATCTTGGTTTCTGTGAAATGACAAATTTTACCCTTGAGTAGGAAATGTTTGGTAATTTGACTAGCAAATAATAGAAAATGGTTAAGAAAATTAAAATTATTAATTAATTATCAATAAATTAATTTATTAATTAACAATTAATAAATCGATCAAGCACTAATAATTTAACAGTGAATATGGTTTTAAATAGAACGGATTGGCAAAACAGGATTCATGTAGCTGACCCCATTAAGTTGGGATAAGGCATGGATGGTGATGATGAATTAATAAACTAATCAATTAATTAATGGCAAAACAGGATTCATGTGGCCAACCCCATATGGTTGGGATAAGACTTAGATGATGGTTATGATGATCACTTTCTGGTCCACATGAACCAAGAAATCAGAAGAGCAAGCCTGATAAACCCCCCATATGCAATTGATGGTTCACACAAATCAGAAATAGGGCATACAGACCTGCTACACACATCTAGAAACTCTTCCTATTACCAAAAACTAACCTGCAGCAGAGATCAACGAATTGATCTATAGACTTCTTGATATGCGCACATCAGATCAATTCACCAGAGTGTCCATCTCCTCAAAATAAAAAGGTTTTGGTCACATGAACAATAAAAGATAAAAGGAATTTCTGTAGAGAGTGATCAGCCCAGGAGTGGTTCTTCTTTATTCTTTCAATTTAAATGATATAAAATGAAGGAAATACAGGAGAAAGGAGAATTGAACTAATCTAACTTATTCTCTGATTCCATGTTTTCTGCAATAAATCAGTGAGATGAATTGTAGTATGTAGAGAGACGAGAAAACAAATAGTTTTGGTTTTTACAGCAACAAGAGAATGAGAGTGCTAATCAATACACTAAGAATTACAACAACGATGATGCAAACAGTTTTGGTTTTTACAGCTAAGCACACTTCCATCCCATTATTAGGCCCCGTGATGACATTTCAAAGCAATAACAATGAAGAAGAAACCCGGGAATGAAGTGAAGTGGCCTCCACCTCAGAGGCAACTTTGTTCAAATTTTCAAAAAAGTCCTTGTGTTCACTATCTGAAGCAACACCATAAGCCTGACTTTTCACCTTCCACCTTTTTTATATCTGCATAGTTGTCCCTGCTATTCATCTGCTCCACTGTCCACCCACGTGGGATATCACCAACAACGATCCTCAGCTCATACCATTCACCCACAAAGTAAAGCTTCACTGACACTGGAATTTGAATTACCGGCTTCACCTTAATAAGGATTCTTGCCACCACCAAGTCCATCCATGTCTGAATGTAGAAATCAATTTTTCCAAATATGCCACATGTATCATCAATTAATTTATATGATTTGCATACACCATGCGTGAAGTGGGATACCAAATACATTTATTTAGACTAATCAATTTCCACTCACATTTCTTAATGACCCCACCGGTGGATTCCAGCGGCCAAAGTGAAGCTCTGGTTCTCCAACTTGGTTCAATTCCCATATAAGCACCTTTTCTGCCTCTTCTTTACAACTTGAAATGAAAATAAAATGTCCAGAATTTAGTTTTCCAACTTGGATTTTTTATTAGTTTTCCAGACTGAAGTCACCCATCTCTCCAAGTCCTCTGACTTGGAGTTAACAAAATGACCAACCAAACATGAATCCAGAAGCTTCAATTGATTCGAGAGTTTTCTTAGAGAAGTAACCTCCACATAAATTTATTTAGGTTGACTTTTCCCAGATGGAGATATAATGGACGAAAGCCTTAGGAACAAATTCTCATCTTCGTCATTTCAAAAATTTGAGAGTTGGATACCTTTTTGGGCATGCAGCTAGAAGTCTATTGGGCTGCCACACCATCTAGGAACTCTAAATGTGTTACATGGGTCCCACCCTAGGTCTTGATTAGTGTAGAGAAAATGGGCCGAATGGCCCATAGGCTGTTACTATATATTATCTTTATGTTCTTCTCTGTAATGGGCCTTATTCTGGGCCCATACTCTTTTATGTTCATCTTTTGTAATTTCTTATCCAACTAAGGACCTCTCTTGTAATTACTAAAAGATTAACTTAATAAAAGTGTATTAGAGAGTTAGAGGGAGGTTAAGTTCGAACACCTCATCCTCTAACCCTTCTTGCCGCAGCTCTCTCTTCTTCTCTAATCTTCTCTTGCTAGTTTTCTTTGTTTCAAACACAGTCCCTACTTCTAGGACTGTTTTTCAACTTGGTATCAGAGCAGGCCATTGCTTGGCGCGTCCCTCATGTGGTTCTAGTTCAGCCAACTACATGAGGAGGTTCTAGGGCTGAAAGTTTACAGTCATCCGCCTGGTTCTTGGAGGTCATTGGAGGGTGCCCAAGCTTCTACACACTTGGAGAAGGGTTTGGTGACCAAGAAGAATCAGAGAACAAGTTGTTTGACCTGATTTGAAATCAGAGAAAAGGGTTTTCGAAGTCATCTTAGAGGACAAGTGTTCGACCTGGTTTATAGTTCAAACCAGAGACTCTCTTACTATAAGTCTTTGCTCAGTTGTTTATGGGTTATTTTTTTTTTACTGTTCTGAATTGTTAAAAGTCCGAAGTTTCTTTGGAAACAATACAGCTATTCGGCTATCCTCTAGTCTGGTTTAATCCAGAGATTTCTGGGTTGTTTTTCATTTCTTTTCTGGATTGTCAAGTAGCCGAAATACCTTTGGAATCACTACTGCTGAGACTGCTTCATTCGGCCCACTGTTGCTGGACTGCTTCTACTCAGAAATTTCTGGGTTGCTTTGGAGGTCCTATTCGGCTGATTATTGGGTTGGGAAGCTGCTGAGACTGTTTTAAAACTAAGTGATACTAGTCTCATCTTCATTCCAGCCTCTTCTTGGACCTATACTGAACACTTTGAAGTGGTTTCTTCAGTTAATAGTAGGTTGTTAAGCATTGCACATTGAGTGTTCGACAAAAGGTCTCTTAAGGACTGTGGTCTTGTTTCTTCCTCTTTGGGACAACGGCTGTTAGAATCTGAAATACCTTGTGATTGGAGGTTGTTGGGTGTCCGTTGAAGGCTGAAACAGTAAAGAAAGAACTACCACCGAACTTTGCATGATGGATTTCTCAAACCTCGAAAACAAGAATGCTGCTGAATATGGGCAGATTTTGGGAACCCCAACCGATTCTATGCTGGCTGTAACTACAGTCAAGCTTGATGGGACCAACCACTTGGCTTGGTCACAATCAGTGAAAATCCATATTTGTAGCAAAGGAAAATGGGGTTTTATTTCTGGGAGCAAGAAAGCTCCTTCAGAGGATGATCCATCTTATGAGAGATGGGTACAAGAAAACTACACTGTGATTGGGTGGCTTGTGAATTCAATGCAGCCACAGATCAGTCAACATTATTTGTGGATGAATTCGGCTAAAGAAATCTGGGATAGTGTTGCAGAGACTTACTCCCAGAAGTTGAATGTTGCTAGAGCTTACAAACTGAGAAGTGATGTGAAGAATCTAAGACAGGGGGAGAAGTCACTTGCAGCATACTTCTCAACCTTAAAATCTATATGGCAAGAGATTGATTTGATAGAGGCTGTGACATGGGATACCCCTAAGGATGCTGAAACATACAGGAAATTGGTTGAACGGAATGGGGTCTTTGAGTTCTTGACAGGGCTGAATTCTGAATATGATATTACAAAGCAAAACATTTTGTCCAAGGAAGATGTTTCATTGTCACAAGCATATACTTTGGTCAGCAGTGAAGAAAGTAGAAGGCAAGTGCAGGTTCAAGGAGTTGGTATCAATGATCATTTTGCAAATATGGGAATTAAACCCAAAGGGGTTACAGAAGCCCACGGTGGCACAGGAAGGAAGGAAGTGGTGTGTGAATATTGTAAGAAGCCGAAACACACAAAGGACAAGTGCTAGAAATTGCATCCCAATCTTGTACCTATCGGATTCCAGAAGAAGAATGATAGTAGAAAGACATGAAGTGCACATGCAGCCACAGGCACAGATACAAAGGTTGAGTCTACCAGTGCACAGTTGGCAGCCATGAAAGCTGAATATGAGAAGTTTGGAAAGATGATCAGTCAGCTTGAAGGTGTATCTTCATCATCCATCCCTTCTGGAAGTCCAACCATCATTGCATTTGCTCACTCAGGTATAAGGGCTTCCGCTAACCATGCATCCACCTCAGGTAGACACAAAACCCCTTGGATCATAGACTTAGGTGCTTCTGATCACATGACCAACCTTTCCACTTTATTTGTTTCATATGATTTACTTCCTGGCCGTGACAAAATCAACTTAGCTGATGGTTCTCTTGCCCCTATTTCCGGCAAGGGAACTGTCAAGGCTACAGACTCCTTACTCTTATCTTCCACTCTTCATGTGCCTAAATTAAATGCCAACTTATTATCTGTAAGTAGCCTGACCAAATCATTGAATTGTTGTGTAACCTTTTTCCCTTCTCACTGTGTGTTCCAGGACCTGAAGTCTCAGAAGGTGATTGGGAGTGGCCATGAAGCGAATGGAATATACTTGCTCGACACCCCTGGCCAATGCTTTGATCATCCCAAGAATGTTGCTTTTGGTTCTACTTTTTCAGAGTCTGTTAGTCAAATTATGTTGAGTCATTGTAGGTTGGGTCATTTACCTTTTTCTGCTTTAAGCCATTTGTTTCCAAAACTGTTTAAGGGAGTCAGTGTGTCCAGTCTCAATTGTGAGTCCTGTCAGTTGTCAAAGCAGTGTAGAAAAAATTACCCAGTGAGCAATAAAAGATCCTCTTTTCTTTTTCATATTGTGCACTCTGATGTGTGGGGGGCATACCATTTATCCTCTATGGGGGGTTACAGATATTTTATCTTGTTTATTGATGATTTCTCTAGATTCACCTGGATAAACTTAATGAAATTCCGGGATGAAGTCCCAAGATTTGATACCAGAATGAAGGTTTTCAGATCTGACAATGCAAAAGAGTATTTTGAGAAGAGTTTATCCTTGTATCTTTCTGACATGGGGGTTATTCATCAAAGCTCCTGTGTTAGAACCCCTGAACAAAATGGAGTTGCTGAGAGGAAAAATAGACATATTGTTGAAGTTGCAAGGAGCCTTTTGTTTGCCTCACATGTTCCCACAAGATTTTGGGGTGATGCTATACTTACTGCTACCTATCTCATAAACCGTATGCCATCTAGGGTATTAGGGTTTAAATCCCCCTTCAGTCTTCTTCATCCAGACAAGGATCTCTTCCCAATTCCTCTTCGTGTGTTTGGCTATATCTGTTATGTTCACATTCCAAGTGTGCAAAGACACAAGTTTGAACCGAAAGCCCACAAATGTATTTTCCTTGGTTACTCCCCCACACAAAAGGGTTATTGTTGTTTTGATCCAAAGACTGGCACCCAACATGTCTCTATGGATGTTACCTTTAATGAACTTTCTCCTTTTTATGGTTCCTCTCAGGATGGACATTGTCCACAGGGGGAGAGTCTGTCACAAGTTTTTGCTCTTCCTCTTCCTGTCCCAGTTGAGTCTCTTGACAAACCTGTATCCTCACCAAATGAATCAAAGGAGGATCAATCACTTCATACCTCTTGTCCTAGTGCCCCTATTTCTTTACCTCCTCATCCTATCCATAATCCCAAAGTGTATCAAAGGCAGAGATCCAAGAATGAGCAAGTAGTTTCCTTTACAACAGATGAGGCTCATACATTCCCAATCACAGATGAAATAACAAGTACTGCTTCAGCTCCTTTGGAATCTTCCTTCCCAGACGTTGATGTCCCCATTGCTGTTAGGAAAGGGAAGCGGAAGTGTACTGTACACTGCATTTCCAAACACCTTTTTTATGACCTGCTCTCTCCTTCATATTTTGCCTATCTCTCTTCTGTTGCTTCTAACCCCATTCCTAGGTCTGCCTCAGAAGCTCTTGGGATTCCAGAATGGAGAGATGCCATGGAAACCGAAATGGATGCTCTACATGCAAATGGTACTTGGGAGGTGGTGGATTGTTAGACAGTTTTGTATGCCCTTAGCTTCAATGAAAATGATGTACTTTATGAGTTTATTGTAAATGAATAAAAGTGCATATTTGATTCATGTTTCCTTGGTATGTTTCTGTGTAATACCCTTAAACTGGACACTTAATGAGACTCGTGTTAGTTTAGAATGTTCACAGCCAGTGGGTCGGTCTGGGGAGACCTATCCTGACAAGGCTGACACTGTGGTGCCACCAAGTCGGTTGGGGTGGCTTGTCTCAGCTATCAGGGTGAGACCCTAGGCACATACAGTGTGGGATTAATTGAATGTTTGAACTGGACCAGATTTCCAGTATTGCCTTGGACCTTGGAGATTGATGGGCAAAACTGGAAAGTTACACCCGACCCCTAGACTTGATTATGATACTGCACTAGGTGTCGGATTGGGCTGCCTTTGATGTACCAATCAGTGAGATCCTTAGCGGGGGTCAAAACCTGGGTATGTTGGGACAGTCTGAGAATTCATCTGAGTGGGTGATCATAGTGACAAGATCAGCCCCTTTGTCGGACAAAGGTAATGATCGGAGATGCACTCTCACTGATGGAAACCAAGACTGCCGGCAGCCGATTTCAATCGTTGAGATTTGTTTTGCAAAATATATTTTATATGAGATATAAAAGTATATAAATTATGGTTTCGAAATGATTTGCAAAAGGTTTTAATTCCCAGGATCCATATATGAGAGAGTGCAACACTGTTCCTTGCAGCCGAGGGAGAGGTCCTCTCTTGTCGGGCAGTGTATGATCATTATGGGCTGAGATGTTAAGTGTAAGGCCATTAAGGATAATACCTGATGGGCTAATCTTGCATCTGCCCACAGTCCCTGTGTGTTACAAGGTGGCTTGGCCCAGGAACCACTTAGGGTAAGTGTTGGGCCCATAGAGCTCATTTGATGGGTTTTAGGGGGTGCACTGTCCATAACAGTGTATTCGGCTAGGCCTTGTAACAAAGGCTGGGCTGAACCCATGTGGCTGATGTGTAGATCAATGTTTGGGTCCCACGCCATACAAGGAAGCCCAACTGGGCAGCAGTTTGGAAGACTAAATGAATACATAACCTTAAATGGGCCTTAAGCCCATTTCGAACAGGGCTAATTTGATTAGTCTTTAAGGGGCGAATTCTGAGATAAGGTCAGCTGATAGGATTGGGCCCACACCCTATCCACTCAGAGAGTCCAAGATCTAAATGAGATTTAGATTTGGAAACTTCCTAATTAGATTAGGAGCTGGCTGATCTAATATGCAGATAAGATAAGGATTATCCCTTATCTTAAAGGGACTTCTAATCCAAATATGATTTGGGTTAGCAACTCCAAATGGGATTAGGAGCTGATCCCTCTATAAAAGGAAGAGGGGGCGGCAGCCTTTAGACACACAATCATCAGCAACATATAGTCTTGTCTTCAGAGCTGAAATCACAGAAGAGAGAATTCTGCTCCCTACAAATACTCTCTAGCCGCCTCCTTCTTGCAGCCGCCGCCTATAGCAGTTCGATCTCCATTGTTTGGGAGAAATCAAGATTTGATCTTGATTCCAATCTTTTGGAGAAAAGATTGGTAGGAGTTGTATTCATAAGTCGCCCAGGTGATTCTTGAGAAGGATCAAGTTCTTTTGGAAGAACACTGCTGATTCTGCTCCACCCTGCACTGTGCCATCTTCAGTGGAAGCAGATTTTGGATCCTACCTTGGGCATGAACACCTCCATTGAGAGATATTATTTCTCTGTATCAGGTATTATATCTCTCTCATCCTTTTGGTTCAGATCTGGTTCAGTTTATGGTTCAAGAATGATCCTTGAAAATAGGGAATTCGATTCCCAGTTGAAGGGAGAGAAAATTTTTGAAATTCGCCCCCTTTATTCCGCAATCTTGGGCGTCCATGTGATGGATTTCCTATCCCTTCATGGATTTGCCTGAAGGGAAGGATCCGGTTGGGTGCAAGTGGGTTTTTACCATTAAATACAGGGCTGATGGAACTATTGAGAGGTACAAGGCTAGACTTGTTGCAAAAGGCTACACACAGACATATGGGATTGACTACCTGGAGACTTTTGCCCCTGTTGCCAAGATGACATCTGTGAGGGTTCTTTTATCTCTGGCAGCTCACTTTGATTGGCCTCTCTATCAGTTGGATGTAAAGAATGCATTTCTGAATGGTGAATTACATGAGGAAGTCTACACGTGTCTCCCCCCAAGGATGTATGGGAATGATATGCAAGGAAATGTATGTAAATTGAAGAAATCTCTTTATGGTCTTAAACAATCTCCTAGAACCTGGTTTGAGAGATTTAGAGCTGCACTTGTTAAATTCGGCTATGTTCAGACACAATCAGATCATACTCTGTTTGTGAAGAAAAGTAGATCTTTAGCGGTGTATCTCATTGTGTATGTTGATGATATTATAGTGACTGGTGATGATGCCTCAGGCATTCTGGCTCTTAAGTCTTTCCTCCGTACAGAATTTGAGATTAAGGATCTGGGGGAGTTGAGATACTTCCTTGGCATAGAAGTTGCTAGATCCAAGGATGAGATTCTTATTTCCCAAAGGAAATATGTTCTTGATTTATTGTCTGAAACTGGAAAACTGGGTGCAAGACCAGCTGCAACTCCCATTGATATGAGTCACAAACTTTCAGCTACAGATGGAACTCTATTGGAAGACAAAGGGGTTTTTCAGAGACTTCTTGGGAAGCTTCTGTACCTGTGCATGACTAGACCAGGTATTGCGTATGTTGTCAGTTGCATTAGCCAGTTCATGCATGCTCCTAGAGACTCATATGGCAGCAGCAGAACGGATTTTGTGCTATCTGAAAGGCTCTCCAGGGAAAGGAATCCTATTTACCAAGCATGACCACCTGAAACTTGAAGCCTATACTGATGCTGATTGGGTTGGAAATATGGATGATAGAAGATCTACTTCAGGATATTGCAATCTGGTGGCTGGTAATGTTGTCTTTTGGAGGAGTAAGAAACAATCTGTTGTGGCCAGATCCTCTGCAGAAGCGGAGTATAGAGCCATGGCACATGGGGTCTCGGAATTGTTGTGGCTAAGGTCCTTAATGGAAGAACTTGGGATTGATCATGACAGACCCATGATGTTGTATTGTGATAATCAGGCTGCCATCAACATTGCTCACAACCCGGTACAACATGATCGAACCAAACATATTGAAGTTGATACACTGGCAAGCTGGGCATGATTGACATCTATGCTCAGCTTGAGGGGGAGTGTAGAGAAGATGGGCCGAATGGCCCATAGGCTGTTACTGTATATTATCTTTATGTTCTTCTCTGTAATGGGCCTTATTCTGGGCCCATACTCTTTTATGTTCCTCCTTTGTAATTTCTTGTCCAACTAAGGACCTCTCTTGTAATTACTAAAAGATTAACTTAATAAAAGTGTATTAGAGAGTTAGAGGGAGGTTAAGTTCAAACACCTCATCCTCTAACCCTTCTTGCCGTAGCTCTCTCTTCTTCTCTAATCTTCTCTTGCTAGTTTTCTTTGTTTCAAACACAGTCCCTACTTCTAGGACTGTTTTTCAACTAATAGTTATTTGGTTTGTGTTGGAAACCTGCAATTTCTTGAGTTGATTCCCTTGAGGCTCCAAACCTAATTTCTGTGTAGAGCATTACCATTCATGAGTTATGATTCGCGGTTAGCTGGTTGCAAGGTTGCAACTTTATGGAGTTGACTATATTTTACCTTAAGAATAGTGTGCCAAAAAAATATTCCTTGTAGAAAACAGCAAGCTGATTAGGATTTGAAAATGTAGTTCTAAATGACTGTCTTTTTTTTTTATCAATAACACTTTCATTAAATCATCAATAGAAGATTTACAAGAGGAAGACAAACACACTTATCTTCCAAGAGCAACAAAGAACCTCAAGAAAAGGAAAAAAAAAAAAAGAAAAAAACACTAAAGTTACAGCTTAGCCCAAAACAGTGAATCCCTTTCTGCCCCTTGTTTAGCTAAACCGTCAGCTAGGGAATTAGCCGATCTTTTAACCCAACATGTCTTGACTTCCATCTCCCGCACCAGCCACTTGAATTTCTTCCTCTCATTGTTGTACTTCCATAAGCCATTGTGATTTTTAATCAGCCACCCTATCACCACCTCTGAATCCCCTTCAATTATGAGTTTCCTGATGTTCAACTCCTTAGCTTTCTGGACTCCTTCCATAACTGCAAAGATCTTAGCTCTAAGGGAGTCACCCACTCCAATTGGGCCTGAGAAAATGACAGAAATGACCCAATTTTTATCCCTAAAAACACCCCCAATCCCCGATTGTCCCGGATTTCCCCTACTACACCATCAAAGTTTAATTACAAGAATTCACTAGGTGGAGGGGTCCAAGCCACACTCATTACTGACTTGGTCTGTGTGCAATTTGCGATTTCACCCCACTTCCTCAACATGTCATCCACAGTGTAATCTGTGAATAGCTCCAAAGATTTCAGCCACTATACCGCCCTAATATGTATGATAGCCCTCAGATCTGTTGCTCCTCTCTCAGCTTCTGAGAATATCCTGGAGTTTCTTTATTCCCAAAGTGTCCAACATACTGCAGCCCTTAGTCCCCTCCACATAGTCCTTCCCCTTTTAATCCGCCACCTGAAAAAAGAAGGGGAAAAAAGGCCCTGCAAGTCTGATGGAGGATTCCGGCTACATCCAAATAGGGAGAAAGCCCAATCCCAAATTGACCTCGCAAAATGGCAAGACACCAGTAGGTGAAAACCAGTCTCCCCATCCGCTTTACAAAGAACACACCACTGAGGTGACAAGCAAATATTGGGTCTCTTCTTTTGGAGTAGATCATTAGTGTTGATTCTTTCCAGATAGGCTTCCCAACAAAAACTACCAACCCTACGAGGTATTGCTCTGCACCAAACCTCATCAACAGGGAAAGGGGGGGAAAGTAGGACTGGTGGACTGACTTAAGACTTTGAAGAAAGAAGCACAAGAAAAGATGCCATTAGGGGTAGGTGTCCAAATTCTAGAATCCGCCCTAGTGGGGTCTAAGACAACGTTATCAAGAAGTGCAATAAGGCTCGAAATACTGTCAAAGTCGGAGTCCCTCAAATCCCTTCTTAGTTCCAAGTTCCACCCAATCCCATAAGTGGAAGAGGACGGGGTGGTGAAAGACGAGATTGACTCATTTTTCAAATCAGAAAGAGCATACAAAGAAGGAAACTGATCCTTTAGAGGGGCACTCCCCACCCAGGTTTGTTCCCAAAATTTTATGGAGTTACTGGAATTCAAATCATACTTGATATTAGGGGAGAAAACAGGTAGCAGGTCATGAATGGCTTTCCAAGGAGAATTGCTTGTGGTCCTAGTTCTGATTCCAGCGTCCCATCCATTTTTCTCCAGCCCATGTATACTTGCCACTATTCTAGCCCATAGCTTATCCTTTTCCATAGGTAACCTCCACAACCACTTCCCCAACAGAGTCATATTCCTTCTCCTAATACTCCCAAGCCCCAAACCACCACAAGTCTTACTCCTACACACTATCTCCCAGCTAACTCTATGATCCCTTTTCTCCTCTCCCAGCTCCCACAGGAAATCTCTCATTAGCTTCTCCAATCTATTAGCAACCTTCACTGGGATTTTAAACATCATCAGGAAAAAGATGGGTAAGTTAGCAAGCGTGGCCTTAATTAGTGTCATTCTCCTATCAAAAGAGAGGTAGTTCTTTTTCCAGGATACCGGTCTTTTTTCAAACCTTTCCACCACCGGGTTCCAAAAGCTCTCTCTCGTAGGGTTACCACCTAATGGCAACCCTAAGTAATTCAAAGGCCACCCCGAGACTTCACACCCCAGCACTTCAGCACTCTCCCTGATCTCTCCCTCCTCCAAATTCACTCCCACTACACAGCTTTTCCCAAGGTTAACCTTCAAGTTGGGCATTTGCTCAAACAGTTGTATCATCGATTTCAAGTTCCTGATAAAGCTCACATTACCGCTTTTACAAAACAGAATCGTGTCATCAGCAAACTGTAAGTGAGTGAGGGGGGTTTCCACCCTCCCAACTCTCCAGTCTTTAATGAGCCCTCTAGAATCTGCTCTATGAATCAGTTTCCCCAAAACATCTTCAATTAGAATGAACAAGAAAGGAGAAAGGGGGTCTCCTTGTCTTATTTCCCTACTGGTTGGAAAGAAATCTACCACTGTCCCATTCACTAGCACTGAATAATGACAATTCCGGACACAACCCATGATCCACTTACACCATCTAGCCCTAAACCCAAATTTAGTCAAAACTTTCTTCAAGAAATCCCAGTCCACCAAGTCATAAGCCTTTTCCAAGTCCAACTTACAGACCACTCCTTTCTTCTTATCCCTCTTAAAGTTCTCCACACTCTCATCAGCAATTAAAATCTGACCAGTAATTTGTTTTCCACTCACAAAAGCTCCTTGATAGTGTGCAATGATATCTGGCAATACCTTCTTCAGCCTCAAAGACAACCCTTTTGCAATGACCTTATACAAGCTATTAACCAAGCTAATTGGCCTAAAATCCTTTGGGTGGGATGCATCTTTCTTTTTTGGAATTAAGGATATAAATGTAGTGTTCACACCCGGATTGACAATTCCTCTCCTAAAAAACTCCTCAAACACCCGCAAAAGATCATCTTTCAAGATATCCCAATAGTCTTGATAAAAAGCCATTGTGAACCCATCTGGCCCTGGAGCTTTTGTTCTATCCATAGAAAACACAACCTCCTTGATCTCTTATAAATTAAAGCTTCTTTCCAACCTTCTCTTGTTCTCCACCCCTACATCTGGCCAATCCAATCCTTCTACCCACACCCTTCTACTCACAGGCCTTCTTAGAATAGATTTGAAGTGCTCCACACAGGCCCCGACAATCTCCTCTTGTTGTACTAACTCAAATCCATCTACTACTAATTTGGAGATAAAGTTCTTCCTTCTCCTACCATTTGCTAGAGAGTGGAAATACCTAGTGTTTCTATCTCCCTCTTGCAACCATTTACATCGAGATTTTTGCCTCCAACTAATTTCCTCCTTGTGTAGGCAGTCCTCTAACTGTCTTCTCAAATCTCTCCTGAGATCATTGTCTTCCTCTCCAAATTCTCCCCTTTCTTCTTTAGGGTCATGGCTTTCAATCTTATCCATCGGATCTCCCTTTCTTTCTTCTATCCTCCCAAACTCCACCAAATTCCACTCCTTGATTTTTGCTTTCAAGAATTGTAGTTTCTTATGGAATCTCATCCCCTCCCATTCCACCAGTGGGTTACACTCATACCACCACTCCCTCACTTTGTTAGAAAACCCTGGATGAAGTAACCACATATTTTCAAATCTAAAGGGGTAGGACCTCCACACCTTCTTTCCTCCTTACATAACACTATGGGCCAGTGATCCGAAGTCACCCTTGGGAGAGCTCTAGAAACCAAGGTTCCCCAATGTTCTTCCCAATCCAAAGAGAATAGGAATCTATCCAGCTTAGAGCAAATGGGTCTAGATTGGAGATTTGACCATGTAAATGTCTTATGGGCTAGGGGAATCTCTTTAAGATCAAAGGCATCCACAAAACTGTTAAACTTCCTCATGCTTTTTGTCACCCTCTATTTAACCTTATTGGATTCCTCCGAGAATCTGATCACATTGAAGTCCCCACCCATGCACCAGGGCCCATCCCACAACCCTCTAACATCAGCCAATTCTTCCCACAACTCCTTCCTCTCCCTGTAGTCATTTGGTCCGTAAACACTTGTGAGCACCCACATATAATCATCCTCTTGCTGCTTAAACTTCATGGAAACCGAGTACTTTCCGATCAACTCCTCTAAACCTTCAACTACATCCCTCTTCTACATTGTTACAATCCCCCCGGAAGCACCCCACGAGGGAGCAGCCACCCAGCTAATCCCCTTGGCTTTCCATACACTCCTTGCCCATTTGTTATTAAACTCCATTCTCTTAAACTCTTGCAACAGCACAATGTTTGGGTCATACCGTCTTATTACCTCTTTTATTGTCGCTCTCTTCCTTGCACTCCCAATTCCCCTCACATTCCAACTAAGAATCTTCATTCCGCTTCTTTTTTAAACCCCTTGCCACCTACCCACTACTTTCCCCCTTTCCTTCTATCTCCTTTTATCCCGAGCTTCTTGTCTCCTTCTACATCTTTCTTCAATCTCTCTACTTCACTCAATCTCCTCTTCTTTGTTCTGATCTCCTTCTTCCTCTTCTATAAGCTTTCTTTCAACACATTCAAATCTTCCAACCTACAACCCAACTTCCCCATAAATTCTGCTATCATGTCTTCTCTCACCGAGTCCTCCACCCCTACCCTTTCTACAGAATCCCCTCCATCTCTATCCACCTTCCCTTTCTTCCTCTCCTCTGGTCCCACCTCTGTTCTTTCCTCTCCATCCATCCTCCCTCTCTTGTTACCTCCCTCCTTCCTTGTTCTCTCCCCGTAATCCTCTCCATCTCTACCCTCATTCCTTTCCCTCCTCTCCACTAACCCCTCCCCTCTTCCTTCCTCCCCTTCCCTCCTCCAGATCAACTTTCCTTCCACTTCCTTAAACACTCTTTCAATGATTTCCCACACTTTTTCACTCCTATACCTTCCTTCCTACACCTTCCCACTTTCCTTCCTTCTCCTCTCCCCCTCCTCGGAGAGCCCGCCTACTAGCTCGGTTGCATATTCATGGGCTACAGGACCTGGAATAGAAACGAAATCTGGAACCAAAGACACAAGAGAATCACTTGGTTACCCGGGACTAATGGACAAGCTAGAAAAGGACTGCTCCCGACCTCCCTCTCTTGTTCCAAAGGTTGGTGACCATCTATCTCCCTGAGTTGGTTGGGAAGTACTTCTGTCCTTTGGTCATCCTGGTGATCTTTCTACTCTACCCCTGGTTCACCCCTAGATGTTGTTTTCCTGCTCTGCTTCCGGTTCTCCCGGTTTTCCCCTTCTGATAATCCTTGCACACTCTGTAGTCTTGGGAATGAGTTAAACCGATTGCAATCTTCACTTTGAAATAAGCTTGCAATATTCCACCCATCCATGTCACCTCCAGCACAACTACCTTCGTCGTTTACACTACCCACGCTAGTACCATCAACAGAAAAGTCCTCCAATTCTTCATCTCCTTCACTGCACTACACCCAGCCTTCATCCTTCTTTCCCTCTCTTCAGTTCTTTCCCTAGCGTATCTTGGATTCGGCCTCTCTGAGGAGTGTCGCAAGGGGCTAAGCTCCTCCAGACTTCGTCGGGAAACCCACTGCAAATCCATCTTCTTCTCCATTTTCTGCCGCTGTGTGCATTCCTTCCCCCTTTCTCGTGACTTGGGACGATGATAGACCATTAACATCGTCTATCAGCGACCCAAGAAGAGTCCCCCATACCCCGACCCACGTGACATTTTAAGTTATCACGTGGGTCCTTCAAGTGGAACCTCCTTTCGGTGTTACAACCATCCGACCACGTGACATTTTAAGTTGTCACGTGGGCCCTTCCAACACTGTCCCGGCTCAACCTTCGCCCTGCCCGACCCACCCGCCACCTTCAACGGCTCGGACCAAACCTTTTGGCTCCCCAACCCATCCTGCCTCTTTGCCACATCAGCATAAGAAGAAGAGCCCGCCATTAATTTGTTTAATTCAAATCCATTTGAATTAGTTTCCTTAATTAGGTTGCTTGTCGTTTGGTTTTCCCCAAAAATATCTTTCATCTGCTCCACCTTTTCATCTCCCAACCTCTGCCCTCCATGTGTCCACCACCCAGCCAGCTTTTTGGGGTTACTGAAAGGTACTTTAAATCAATGTGACAACTAAGAATTGACTCTTTACCCCTGTTAAAAGCTTTGCTAGCATGCATTGTTAATTATTTGTTGCCTTTGTCTCTCTCTCTCTCTCTCATATGCCTTTTTGTATCAATACATGTATTATGGTGTTTCTATCATTTATGGATCTACTATTGAACTTTACCTTCATTGCAGTTATTATCTTTATGACACATAACAATCAAGAACATGATAAATTACTTGGCATATTCTTCAATATAGCTGGTAATGAGTTTGTAAAAATTATCCTCACTTCTAGGAACTGTTTATGTTACAGCTATCTAGATTGGTTATTTTAAATCTCATATAAACAAGTGCTAAGATTTCTTAAGTATACTTGATACACATTCCAGGTTGAGCTTTTTTGTGTGAATCACTTGATAAATTGCTCTTTGGAGTCAACAGAGGAGTTCATCTGTATGGAATTTCGCTTTACTTTAAGAGATGATGGGATGCGTGCAGCTTTTCAGTTACTCCATATGGTACTAGAGGTAATTCCATGTTCTTACCCCTACCTTGTATATTATTTTCAATATCTTGACTTTTTGCTGGAATTCTCAATGTTTCATTTTGAGTCCTAGTTAATGATGGTTGATTGTGGTATGCAGCATAGCGTCTGGCTAGAGGATGCTTTTGATAGAGCCAAGCAACTGTACTTGTCATATTATAGGTCAATTCCTAAAAGCTTAGAACGGTCAACTGCCCACAAGCTCATGTTAGCAATGTTAAATGGAGATGAGAGGTTTGTTGAACCTACACCAAATTCATTGCAAAAGTTGACATTGCAATCTGTAAAGGATGCAGTGATGAATCAGTTCGTTGGTGATAATATGGAGGTTTGTGAATATTGCTGCTAGTAGATAGTTATGAACACCATAAAAATTTAATCTTTCAGTTTTGCATCCTAATGTTTTTTTTTTTGTTCCAATTTGGGGATTTTAAATCCTTCTTAGGTTAGTATTGTTGGGGATTTCACTAAGGATGAGATCGAGTCTTGTATTCTTGATTACTTGGGGACAGTTGGGGCAACAAGGAGTGCTGAAGTAGAGCATAGATTTAACGCAATTATGTTTCGACCATCCCCATCTGATTTGCAGTTTCAACAGGTAAGAAACCAAATCTAGTTAATTCTCTACCATCAAATGTATTTATTAGCATCTTTGGAATCTCATCCCTACATTTCAGATGGTAACTTGATTGTCTCTTGCTTGGAATTTCATACAAGTGCTTTTTTTCCTAGATAATTGGCTAAATGCTATGGAATGCACAGATTCTTTGTAATGATTGCAGATACTTTAAGTCTTGACAACAATATACAATAACTTTTTATTTGATCTGTAATGTACAATATACATAATATTAATAGGTGATAAGAGGGGTTATGAAAACAAGTCATGGGGTTTTACCATTTGTAATATTGCATTAAATAATGTGTTAATGTGAATGAGCCACCTCCTACCTTCTTGAGATCCATGTTGGAAAGGGACTTTTGTTAAGCTGCCCAAGTCCATTTTGTGTTTACTTATGTTTTACTTCCAAAAGGATAGGAAATTTTCAGAAGTAGAATAATTTCTTGTGTTTAATGCAGAATTCTCAGGTTTATATTTGCTTACTGGCAGGTATTCTTGAAAGACACTGATGAGAGAGCATGTGCATATATTGCAGGCCCAGCACCAAATCGCTGGGGTTTTACCATTGAGGGGCAAGATCTCTTTGAGTCTATTAATGAGAGCTCAAATACAAATGGTAAGTTTTGTACCATATCATGAACCCTTTGGTATTGAATATATTTTGTCATGTTGCTTATACTGCACATGCAAACATTATCTTCAATATTGATATATTGAGAAACATATTCCACATACCTACTAAGCTTCAAAATATAATTTCTTTGTTTATAGTTCATGATTTCTTGTCAAGTAAAACTTCTTCGTATGGTATGATGTGCAAAAGCATCTGTGCGCAATGCCATCATGGAGGGGATAGTGTGTATTCAATGTTATATGCTGTCCTGGGCATTGATGTTATATCTCATTTAAATTCACCTCTTTACATATTCGTTTATTTATTGATAATTAACAGGAACTTTTATTAAAAATAAGAGAATAAGATGTAAGAGAAAGGAGGGGTAAAATCTCTTAACCCTCCCTAAGAGTAAACTTTAAATTACAACATTGCCCAAAAAAGGCTAACTCTTCTCACCTGTTGTTTGGCCAGTGAGTCTGCCAAAGAATTGGCACTGCTCTTAGTCTACTGAAACTTGATTTCCATGTTTTGGAATATCTGCTTAACTTTCTTTTTCTCATTTAAGTACTTCTACAAACCGAGCTCTTGCTTGTGGCCAACTAAGCCTAGAATCACCTTCCACCATGAGTTTTCTGATATTCAGTTACTGGGCTCTCTTTACCCCTTGCAAACCGCCAATATTTCATCTCTTAGAGAATCCCCCATCCAATAGGACCAGAATACGTGGCAATAATTTTGTCCTTCTTCATCCTTGAACACTCCTATACCTGAAGGGGACCCCCTATAATACAGTAAACAGTTCTTCTTTCAAGTGTTTTAACTCAGGGTGGTGGACCATTTCCCTGATACTCGGGGTATTAGGCAAGGGGACCCCCTATCCCCCTTTCTTTTTACCCTGATTGCTGAAATTTTGGGGAGGGATTATGAAGTGGGCAGATTCTAGGGGTCTGGTAAGTGGTTGGAAAGTTGGGAGGGATGGAATTCAGATCACTCTTTACAGTTTGTGGATGACACGATTCTGTTTTGTGGAGGGGAGGAGATAAGGTGGGTTAGAAACTTAAAATGGGTGATTAATGTCTTTGAACATGTGACCAACCTCAAAGTCAACTTTGATAGGAGTTGTGTGATTGGTGTTAATATGAGGGCCGAAGAGGTGGAAGAAAGGACCCAAATATTGGGATGCAAGATTGCACAGTGGCCTCTGAAATATTTGGGACTTCCCTTAGGGGATAATCCTAGTAGAAGGGACTTTTGGAATCCATTGATTGAGAAATTCACAAAAAGGCTAGCTTCATGGAAGAAAAACTATCTATCTTTGGGTGGTAGGATAACATTGATTAAAACAACCTTGGCGAACCTCCCGATATATTTTCTATCTGTGTTTAAGATTCCTGAGGGAGTGTGTTGGGTGTTGGAGAAATTCATGAGAGATTTCCTATGGGAACCTGGCGAGGAGAAAAGGGATCATAGAGTTAGGTGGGATTTGGTAAATAGAGCTAAAAAGGATGGTGGTCTTGGCTTAGGTAACTTGCAGAAGAAGAATGAAGCCTTGTTAGGGAAATGGTTATGGAGACTGGCGAAGGAAAAGGGTAATTCGTGGGTTAAAATAGTCCTAAGTATTCATGGGCAAAAGGCAAATGGCTGGGACACGGGTGTTTCATCTAGGGCTACAAGAGTTTCTCCCTGGAAGTCGATTCATACTATTCTTCCATCCTTCTTTCCTTTTATCAAGTATAACCTTTGCTTTGGTACTTCTGTAAGATTTTGGAAACACATCTGGGTGGGTAACTCACCTTTGAAAGAGCAGTTTCCTTCTTTGTTCTCTCTCTCAAGGTTTAAAAATGAGCCTGTTGCTACTTTCCTAACCTGTTCTACTTCTGGCCCTGTTTGGAACTTGGGCTTCTGGAGGCCTCTTAGAGACTCTGAATTGGATTCCATTTCTAATTTGATTAAGATTTTGGAGGAGGTAGTTGTTGACCCCTCTAGATTGGACAGTAGGATTTGGGCTCCTACTCCTCCGGGTATTTTTTCATGCTCTTCCTTCTTCAAGGAATTAACCCATTCCCATTCGGCCCTTGATCCTCCTTTCTCGGCTCCGGAAGTTTGGGGTAGACTAATTCCTCCCAGAGTAGGTGCTTTATGCTGCAAAGCAATCCTAGGAAAGTGTAACACTTGTGACTTACTTCAAAAGAAAAGGCCAAGATGGTGTTTATCCCCACACTGGTGTATCTTATGTAAGAGGAATGGTGAGAGTTGTTATCACTTATTTGTTTCCTGTCCTTTTGTTTCAGAAATCTGGTGTTGGTTTTTCTCTTTTTTTGGTTGTAGGTGGCCCACTCCCACAAGTGTACTAAGCTTGTTTAACTCTGTTCCAGTGAGGGGTTTAAGAAAGAGAGGTAAGATCTTGTGGAGATGTGTAAGAGCAGCTGTATGTTGGTCAGTGTGGGAGGAAAGAAATCAACGAACCTTCCAGGAAAAAAGGAACAAAGAAGCCATCATTGATTTAATCTACATTAGGGTGGTTCATTGGGTCAAGTCTACGGAGCTTTTTGAAGGTATCTCAGCAGGAGACATCATTAGAAATTGGAAAGTAGTTGCCTGGTCTGCTCGGCTATTTAATGCTATTGTTCCAACTTGGTCTCCTCCAATTATGGGGCTCACTAAATTGAATTTTGATGGTAGTAGCGAAGGGAGCCCAGGCCTTTCAGGAATTGTAGGAGTGTTCAGGGATGAAGAAGGTCGAATTATGGCTATGTTTTCAAGGCCTATAGGCTGGGGGGATTCTCTGAGAGCTGAAATTTCAGCAATATTAGAAGGAATTAAAGGAGCCAAACAGCTGAATATTAGGAAGCTGTTGGTGGAGGGTGATTCTAAACTGGCTATTAACTGGCTACAGAAGGAAGAGGCTAGTTTATGGAAGTTCTCGAATGAAAAAAAGAAAAATTTTCAGCTCACTCAAGACATGCAAATTCAGTTTCAGTGGTCCAAGAGGAGTGCCAATTCTTTTGCAGATTATCTAGCTAAACAAGGGGTGGGAAGAACTAGTTTCTTTTGGGCTGTATTGCAATGTGATGTTTTTTGGGTGGGGTAAGAGATTTAACACCCCCCCCCCCCCCCTTTCTTGTTGAAAAGAAAGAAGGGGTTCAGTGGTGAATGATCTGCTGCCCCATACACTCCTTTATTTATAGCTTTTAGGATCCTTACAAAAATAGGAAATAAACAAAAATTAGAAACAATAAGGCCAGCCAGCCCAACTTAGCAGAAATTAGAAACTTCTAATAATAGAAACTAGAAACTAAAGAAATTAGAACTACTAAAAAGAAATTAGAAACTACTAATAAAAGAAATTAGAAATAACTAGGCGTGGGTATGAAACCACACACACTAGAGCCTGAGTGTGGGTATGGAACCCCACATTTGTGGCTAACCAACTATTTCTTCACTCCCCCTTAAGTTGGGAGTAGATATTTGTCATGCCCAACTTGCGTAGATCAGTCTCCAATTTTCCTTTTGTGATTGCTTTGGTGAAGAGATCAACTAACTGCATGTCTGAGGCAATGTAAGGAAGGCATACTTCTTGAGATGCGACTTGCTCTCGGATAAAATGTTTGTCAACCTCTATATGCTTAGTCCTGTCATGCTGTATTGGGTTGTGGGCAATATTAATTGCAGCTTGATTATCACAATACAACATTAGAGGCTTCTCATAATCAACTTCCAACTCATTAAGCAAGGATCTCAGCCATAGCACTTCTACAACACCATTGGCCATGGATCTGTATTCCGCTTCTGCACTGGAGCAAGCAACAACATTTTGTTTCTTGCTTCTCCAGGAAACAAGATTTCCCCCCACAAATGCACAATATCCAGAGGTGGACCTCCCATCATCAACACATCCAGCCCAATCCACATCTGTATACACTTTTATTTTCATATGACCATTATTAGTATACCTCTCCCAAGACATCTCTTTAAGTAGGCAAGGAGATGGGTGGTCCTAGGAGAATTCATGTATTGACTGACAACACTAATGGCATAAGAAATATCTGGTCGGGTTAGACAGAGATAAAGAAGTTTCCCAACCAGCCTTTGGTACATAGCCCTGTCCTCAAGGAGTTCTCCACTTTCTACACTTATTTTATGGTTAGGCTCAATGGGAGTATCAGCAAGTTTCACTCCTAACTTTCCAGTTTCTTTCAATAAGTTCAGAACATACTTCCTTTGGGAGATGAAAATGCCATGCTTAGATTGAGCTACCTCAATTCCTAGGAAATAGTGTAACTTTCCTAGGACTTTCACTTCAAATTCCTTGTGAAGGTGTTGTTTAAGGGTTTAAATTTCACTAGCATCACTTCCTGTTATCACAATGTCATCTACATAGACTGCAGGTAGAGTCAGGGAATGACTTGTCTTCTTAAAGAAGAGGGTGTGATTTGACTGAGCCTGTATGTATCCGAATTTGTCCAAAGCCAGTCTAGACCTATCAAACCAAGCTTTCGGGGATTGTTTTAGCCTGTACAAGGCCTTCTTCAAAAGGAAAACTTTCTTTCCTGCTTCTATACTATAAAAACCAGGGGGTAACTCCATGCATACTTCCTCTTGCAAGTCTCCGTTGAGGAAGGCATTCTTAACATCCAACTGAAATAGTGGCCATGAAAAGTTTGCAGTAATGGATAGAAGAACTCTGATAGTGTTCATTTTTGCAATTGGTGCAAAGGTTTCTATATAGTCTAGCCATAAGTTTGTGTGAATCCCTTTGCAACCAATCTGGCCTTATACCTCTCTATAGTACCATTAGCATTATATTTCACAGTAAACACCCATCTGCATCCAACTGATTTCATCCCTTCAGGCTGGTTAACTAGTTCCCATGTGTTGTTCTTGACAAGAGCATCCATCTCTACTTGCATTGCTTCTTTCCATTCAGGTATCAAAAGAGCTTCTTGCACTTTTTTGGGTATAGGAATAGAAGAAATAGATGCCAAGTAAGATCTGTAGTATTAAAAGACAATTATAGGAAAGGAACTTGGAGATGCAATGGGCAGTGGATGAGGTGCAACGTCGCTTCCCTTTACGAATAGCAATTCAAAGATCAAGGTCATCTGTCAGTGAAGGCTGAACCTCTGTAACAGTGGGATCAACAGTGGGAGCAGTAGTAGTGTTTGGATTTGGAGCTGTAGAAGATGTTGGAACTAACCTGGATTACTGTTGAGTACGAGAATCAACCTACCTCCACAACTTTCTGTGATACACCCTCAACTCCTTACATTTTTGACAACCTTCTTCACAACTCCCCTCTTCAGTACCTGGGACAAGTAAAGGAACTCTTGGAGCTGAAACTGAAATCCCTTCCTCACTATTCTCCCCTTGAGGAGAAGCCTTATGATAGTAGGGCATATCCTCAAAGAAGGTGACATCCATGGACACAAAGCGCCTCCCTGAAATTGGCTCATAACAGCAATATCCCTTTTGATTTTGTGCATACCCAAGGAAAATACACTTAATGGCTTTGGGATCAAACTTGGAGCGATGAGGTCCAAGGATTTGAACAAAACAAGTACACCCAAAAGTTTTGAGGGTGATAGTGAATAAGTCCTTATCTAGATATAGAAGACTGAATGGGGTTTGCATGTTTAAGACCCGTGAAGGAACCCTGTTAATGAGGTATATGGCTGTACGGATTGCATCTCCCCAGAAGCGTATGGGAACATTGGAGTTGAGCATGATGCTTTTGGCCACCTCTAAAATATGTCTGTTTTTTCTCTTAGCAATCCCGTTTTGTTGAGGTGTGTGAGAACAGGTGCTCTGATGAATGATCCCATGATCAAGGAGATAGGATGCCAAGGGTTTTGCAAAATATTCCTTGGCATTATCAGATCTAAGAATCTTGATCTTGGTTTCAAATTGAATTAGGAACATCTGATGGAAAGCTTGGGTCAGAGAGGGGACCTCATCTCGAGAGTGCATAAGATAGACCCATGAAAAACGATGGTCATCAACAAATGATAAGAAATATCTATACCCCCCCATGGTGGGAGTATGGTAGGGCCCCCAAACATCAGTACGCACAATATTAAAAGGAAGGTTGCTTCTTTTATTACTTGAAGGATAAGATGATCTACTATGTTTTGCAAGTTCACAACTTTCACATTTTAACCCAGACACTTCTACTCACTCAAACAAGTTTGGATAAAGACTCTTTAAAGACCCAAAAGATAAATGACCTAAGCGTTTGTGCCAAAGCATAATCTTACTACAAGACTGAGAAACAAACAATTTCCCTGCTTCACTCTGTTCCCACTATGAATGTTCTAGTAGGTAGACTCCATTCATCTCACGGCCAATCCCAATGACCTTCATTTCCAGATCCTGAAATACGCTAATCAAGGAAAAAAATTACCGAATAGTTTTGATTTTTAGTAATACTACTAACTGAAAGTAAGTTAGCACTAAGCTTGGGAACATGCAAAGCTGAGGATAGGGTGATGGTATCTGATAATCTGATGTCTCCCTTGCCAGAAATTGGTACAAGAGAGCCATTGGAAATTCTAACTTTGTCTTTCCCAGAGGATAAACAATTGGTGCTAAATAAAGTAGATACGCTTGTCATATGATCTGAAGCACCTGAATCTATTAACTAGGAAGGTCTAGTATTACCTGGGACAGAAGCATGACAAGTAGTAGCTCTTGTACCTGTATGAGCAAGGGCCAAAATAGGCTATTGAGCTGATGTAGGCTGAGCTGAATTACTAAATTCATTTTCTAGCTGAGTCAAGAGCAGCTCGAACTGCAGCTAGGGTATCTAGAGGAGTGCCTCTTGTGCCTGATGAAGTTGTACTATCAGTGTTGGCAGCCATATTAGCATTCATTTTCTTATTTTTGAGCTTTGCTGGAACTAGATGAGGGTGCAACTTCCAATAGGTGTCCTTAGTATGTTTAGGTTTCTTGCATTGTTCACATACTAAGTCCTTCTTAGCTTCCTTCTTCTCCTTATCCCCCCCCAGATTTAGGTCTAACTGCTACCAAGGCTGATTCGGAGGAGGGCTGTTGCTGCAACATAACCTTTCTCCTAGTTTCTTCACTATGTACTAGGGAATAGGCTTGTGATAAAGTCACACTATCTCTTGTCAACAACTGTTGTCTCACAATGCCATATTCAGAGTTCAGATCAGCTAGGAACTCAAAAACTCTTAGTTTCAACCTGCTTTCTATATGCTTGTTTATCTTTCTGACTCTCCCACTCAATTGTTTCAAGATGGTCAATCTCATGCCACAGGGATATTAAGGTTGAAAAATAAATAGAGACATGCTTCTCTCCTTGCCTCAGATTTTTAACCTCACATTTTAGCTCATAAGCCCTAGCAACATTAAGAGGCTGAGAGTTAGTTTCCTTCATAACATCCCATATTTCCTTAGCTGTTCTGGCCCACAAGTAGTTTCGGCTGATGTGTGGCTGCATAAAGAGTTGCACAACCATGCCATGACAAAAAAATTTTCTTGGACCCACCTAGCATAAGTAGAGTTCTCCTTGGAGGGTTCCTTTACAGCCCCTAGCAAGAAGTTCAATTTTCCTGTACCCCCAATAGCCATCATTGCTGATTGAGCCCATTCCAAGTAGTTTGATCCATCAAACTTAACAGTTGTAATCTGAAAGGTGTTTTCAGTCATGTTACCTGAACCACCAGTCCCAAAAGTACCTTCCCCTTGGTTCTTGTACTCCATTCTAAGTTAAGAAGAGACTTTAAACTGCTGTGACAAGAAAAAACTGTATTTCAAGGCTGATAACAGCTGACCTAGGACAATGATTTTGTAGTTAGATAATAGTCAACTACTGTCCTGGGATTGATATCAATCCTGGACTGATTGATATCAGTCTTGAGATTTTCTATCCGTACCTCTCTGAATGAATAACAAAGTGCAGCTTGATTGTCGCAGTACAATTTCATAGGTCTATCCATGGAGAACCCGATTTCTTGTAGGAGATTCCTCAGCCATACTAATTCACATGTAGTGTGTGCCATGGCTTTGTATTCGGCTTCAGCACTTCTCCTTGCCACAACCGTCAGCTTCTTACTCTTCCATGTCATAAGATTTCCTCTAAGAAATGTGCAGTAACCTGTAGTAGATCTATCAGACACAGAGCCTGCCTGTATACCCAATTACTTCAAGTCTTCCTCCTGGTTTGTACAATAACCCACAACCTTGAGCTCCCTTTAGGTACCTTACAATTCTTAGAACTGCATCCCAATGAGGTATCTGAGGGTTCTGCATAAATTGACTCACCACACTGACTGCAAAGGAGATGTCTGGTCTCGTGATAGTCAAATAGTTCAGCTTCCCCACTAACCATCTATACCTTCCAGGATCATCAAAATTTTCCCCTATATCACTGCTCAAATTAGCATTTGGCTCCATGGGAGTTTCAACCGGTTTTGCACCTAACAGTCTTGTTTCATCCAGTAGATCATGAACATATTTTCTTTGGCACAGGTTTACACCTTGCCTTGATCTAGCAACTTCTATACCCAAGAAATACTTCAATGTCCCAAGGTCTTCTGTTTGAAAACTATTTTTCCAAAATACCTTTAGTTTATCGATCCCCAATTCGTCACTACCAGTTATGACAATTTCATCCACATAGACCACTAATAAAATCTTTTCGGCTTCTGAATCATAGCTGAACACCGAGTGGTCAACCTGGCATTGTTTCATTCCAAAATTCTTCAACACTTTACTAAACTTTCCAAACCAAGCACGAGGCGATTGTTTCAACCCATAAATTGCCTTTTTCAATCTGCACACCTTACCATCCTCCCCCTGAGCAACAAACCCAGGTGGTTGTTCCATATATACCTCCTCCATAAGGTCACCATGAAGGAAGGCATTTTTAATGTCAAGTTGAAACAATTTCCAATCATACATAACTGCCAGGGAAATTAAGACACGGACAGAGCCAATCTTAGCCATTGAAGAGGTATCCATATAGTCCACCCCATATAACTATGAATAACCTTTAGCAACAAGTCTGGCCTTCAAACGCTCCACACTACCATTTGGCAAGTATTTAGCAGTATACACCCATTTACAACCCACAACATGCTTACCAGGAGGAAGAGTAGTGAGCTCCCACGTTTGAGTATGCTGAAGGGCAGAGAGTTCCTCCTCCATTGCCTACCGCCACCTAGGTGAGATAAGAGCCTCTTGGACATTCTTAGGTATAGAAATAGATGACAACAGTGAAACAAACTAGTGATGTGAAGCAGAAAGGCGAGAGACTGAAACAAAATTGGAAATGGGATGGAGGGTACAACTACATTTACCTTTCCGTAAAGCAATTGAAGATCAAGTCCTGAAGGTTCTGGGACAGGAGAAACAACAGGATCCGCAGACAAAGTAGAACCTGGAGGAGGAGCCAGTGTCTATCGATGAGTATACACGTGCCAGATCGGTGGTCGTTTAGTAGGGATCTGCACTGGAGGAGGTAAAGGGTCAACCCCAACTGGAACACCCGGAATGGGATCACTGACTGGAAGAGGAAGAGGAAGTAAAGGTGGAGACACCGATGCTTCAGGTCCCGAGAAGAAGGGGACAAACTCAAAAAGGTGAATCAGGACAGACATAACACTTCCAAATAATGGGATTGTAACTCTTGTACCCTTTTTGAGTCCGAGAGTAGCCAAGAAAGACACTTAATAGTGCGTGCATCCAGCTTGTCTATCCCAGGACTCAGATTATGAACAAAGCACACACAACCAAAGATGCGGGGTGTTAATGGAAAGGGAGACAAGGTGGAGAATAAAATAGAGAAGGGAGACCGACCATGAAGAATGAAGGAGGGCATCCGATTAATAAGGAAACACATAGTAAGTACATCACTCCAAAATCTTTTAGGAACACTCATATGATGAAGAGTAGACCGAGCAATTTCAAGGAGATGACGGTTCTTTCGTTCAGCCACCCCATTTTGTTGAGGAGTGGATGCGCATGAAGTTTGATGAATGATGCCATGCCGTTCTAAATACTGTTGAAAGGAAGTAAGAAAGTATTCACGACCGTTATTTGAATGAAGAACTTTGATTGGAACACCAAATTGTGTACGTATTTCAGCATGGAATTTTGAAAAATGAAAAATAATTCACTCATTTCTTTCATTAAATAAATCCATGTCATCCTTGAACAATCATCAACAAAACTGACAAAATACTTGTAACCATTGTAAGACTATATTTTAATCGGACCCCAAACATCTGAATGAACCAAAGCAAAATGACTCAATGTTGCGAAATATAGAGGGAGAAAAGAAGAAGATTTTCTTTATTGATGATGAAAACATATTGAGCATACACCTTAAATAAGAAAAGATAGGAAAGACAACCCCTAGAATTTCTCTCAATCAGGGATTGACTAAATCTTTCCCTTAATCCTAGGATATGACTTTCCTAAATTTATTCAAATCAAATCCCGTCTTTCTTAATTTGCCGACACTCCCCCTCAAGTTGGTGCAAAGATATCTATCATGCCCAACTTGCTAACTTGAAGTTCAAATGGCTGTCTCAACAAGCCCTTAGTCAAAACATCTACAACTTGCTACGTGGTTGGTACAAACGGAATGCAAATTATTCCTTCTTCAAGCTTCTTCTTTATAAAGCGTCTGACAATCTCAACATGTTTAGTCCTGTCATGTAGAACCGGATTATGAGCAATGCTGATAGCTGCCTTGTTATCACAATGCAGTTTCATCAGAAAGCTCACTGGTATCTTAAGATCGGCTAGTACCCTCTTTAGCCAAAGAACCTCACACACTCCTTGAGCCATTGATTTGAATTCAGCCTCAACACTACTTCTAGCAACTACACTTTGCTTCTTGCTTCTCCAAGTAACTAAATTGCAACAAAGAAATGTACAGTACCCCGAAGTTGATCTTCTATCAGTGATCGAGCCTGCCCAGTCCGCATCTGTATATACCTCAACCTCTCTTCTCATTTTTCTTGAAGAAGAGTCCTTTTCCTGGTGTGCCTTTTAGGTACTTAAGAATTCGATACACAACTTCAAGATGTTCTTCGTACGGGGAGTGCATAAATTGACTCACCATACTCAGCGAAGGCAATATCAAGACGTGTATGTGACAAGTAAATCAATCTTCCTACCAGCCTTTGGTATCTTCCTATATCTACTGGAACCCCATCTTTAACTTCTCCAAGTTTAGTATTAAATTCTATCGGAGTGTCTGAAGGTTTGCATCCATTCATTCCAGTTTCTTTAAAGAGATCTAAAATATATTTTCGTTGCGAAACCACAATACCCTTCTTTGATCTTGCCACTTCCATTCCAAGAAAGTACCTTAGCTGGCCTAAGTCTTTAATCTCGAATTCCTTGGCTAAGCTTTTCTTTAGTCTATTCATCTCTTCAATATCATCTCCAATCAAGATTATGTCATCAACATAGACAATCAGAACCGAAACCTTGTCTTTGGTGGATCTTTTTGTGAAAAGAGTATGATCAGATTGTCCTTGACTATATCATTGACTTTTAATGAACCTTGTGAATCTTTCAAACCAGGCTCTGGGAGACTGTTTAAGTCCATATAGAGATTTTTTTAGCTTGCATACCTTAGTTCCAAACTTCTCAGTGAAACCAGGTGGAGGCTCCATATATACTTCTTTCAAGTCTCCATTCAAAAAGGCATTCTTCACATCCAGCTGATTCAGTGGCCAGTCAAGATTAGCTGCAACAGATAAGAGTACTTGAACTGTATTTAGCTTCGCCATTGGAGAAAAGGTCTCAGAGTAGTCTACTCCATATGTCTGAGTAAAGCCTTTAGCTACTAGGCGAGCCTTGTATCTCTCCAAGGATCCATCTGAGTTGTACTTTAGAGTGAACACCCATTTACAACCAACAACTGTCTTTCCATCCGGCAGGTCCACTTTCTCCCAAGTAGCATTCTTTTCCAAAGCTCTCATCTCCTCAAAAACAGTTTCTTTCCACTCAGGAACATTTAGAGCCTCCTTGATATTGTTAGGAATGGATACACTAGACACTTGTGAAATAAAGGCACAATATGAAGGTGAAATATTTTTGTAAGATGCAAAATTTGACAGAGAATGTTTTGTACAAGACCTAACACCTTTCCTAAGAGCAATGGGAAGATCAAGCTAACTGGAAGGATTAGAATTACCTGGAGGAATATTTCCAGGGATTTTTTGAGAATTATCATGAATTTCATGATCCAACCTCAGATCAAATTCTTGTTGATGCTTTCGCACACATCTCTGTTGTTTCAGCTTTTTCATTTTGAGACGACATCACCAAAGGTTGTTCATTTTCAATATTTAATTCATTTGTTTCCACTAATTTTGCATTTTCTACCTCACTTTCTTTCGGTGACTGGTTGTGAGGAACATCATTGTGGACAAATTCAAACATTAAATCAGAACCATCTAAAAAACCATCTTCACCAATGTTGCTCTCCCCCTGAAAATGGGAGTTGCTGTAGTACGAGGTTCCTTCAAAGAATGTGACATCCATAGTCACAAACATCCTTTTCAAAACTTAATCAAAGCATTTGTAACCTCTCTGATTAGTGGGATAGCCTACAAAAAATACATATATGTGCTTTTGGATCTTGTTTTGAACGTTTAGGATCATAGTTATGAACAAAGGCCACACTTCCAAAAATTTTTAAGGGAATGTTTGTCACTAGCCGAGAGTTTGGAAAACAGCCAATGAAAACCTGTATGGGTGTTTTGAAATCCAAAATTCGTGTAGGCAGTCTGTTAATCAAATAAGTGGCTGTTAAAACGGCTTCTCCCCAAAGATACTTAGGAAACTTAGTTTGAAAACTTAGGGCTCTAACAACATGTTTGTTTTTCCTTTCAGCCACCCCATTTTGTTGAGGTGTATTATTATACAAACTTTTGTGTACAATTCCTTTCTCAGCAAAAAAATTCCCTAACACATTGTTAAAAAATTCCTTTCCATTATCACTTCGAAAAATTTTAATTTGAGTCTGAAATTGTGTTTTAACCATGTTATAGAAATTTTTTAACACAGTTTCAGCATCAGATTTCTCTTTTAAAAGGAAAACCCAAGTTACCCTAGTATGATCATCAATAAAAGTAATGGACCATTGTTTTCCAGAAAGAGTTGTTACTCTAGAAGGTCCCCAAACATCACTGTGAATCATGGTAAATGGTTTTGATTTTTTATATGGTTGAGACTGAAAAACAACACGATGATGTTTTGCTAGTTCACAAGATTCACACTTGAAAATTGAATGATTTTTATTCATGAATAACTTGGGAAGTAGATGCTTTAAATATTGAAAACTAGGATGTCCTAATTGATGATGCCATAACAAAATTTCATTGTCACTAGAAACAGAGATAGAGCTGAAACAAGTCTGTCGGTCTTGCCTTCCAAAGGTAGATCCTTTATTAAAGAGGTAGAGACCACCATCTTGTTTAGCACCCCCAATCATCTTCCCCGAGGTTAAATCCTGAAAATCACAACAAGAAGACCAAAAATTAACTCAACAATTATGATCAAGGGTTAGTTTGCTGACTGATAAGAGATTGTATGATAGGTTAGGAACATGCAAAACATTTTTGAGGTTTAGAGGAGAAATAGATACAGTTCCTTTCCCAGCAACAGTAGCAAAGGAACCATCTGCAATCTTAGCCTTTTGATTGCGAAGTGCCAGTCATATGATCAGTGGCACCTGAATCTAGTATCCAGGAGCCATTAGATTTGGTACAGGCAATGGCTGCAGTGAAAAAATTACCTGACTGAGCTAGAGAACAGGATGGGTTAGAATTTCTTAACGATTGAGATTGAAACATTTTATATAAGTGCTCTATTTGTTCCTTTGTGAAAGGAAGAGACTCTGAGGATGATTGCTGCCCTGGATCTGAGTTGCTTACTTGAAGTGCGCAAACATCTCCCCCTAACTTGTTGTCACTGCCTGATTTTTTCTTCCAACCCGTCGGTTTCCCGTGCAGCTTCCAGCAGGTTTCCTGAGTATGCCATGGCTTTTTACAATGATCACACCAAGACCTCTGCTTTCCTCCTCGTTTCTCTCCGTCTAAGTCTGCACCTCGAGCCACAAAAGCGGACCCTTCATTCTCTGTTTTTGTTTCACTAACATTCTTCAACATCACTTGCCGTCGTGCTTCTTCTCTACACACTTCTGAAAAAACCTCTCTTATAGTAGGCAAGGGCTTTCGTCCTAAGATACGTCATCAAGTTCTTTGTTCAAACCAGCCAAGAAGACAAAAACCCGGCCTCTTTCTATCTTCTTTTTGTATCAAGCACTGTCATTGGGACTTTCCCATTCTTCTTCAAATAAATCCAACTCCTGCCAAACAGCCATCATCTCATTATAATAAGCTGTTACTTCACGTTCACCTTGCTGCATCTTCCACATTCGGGTATTTAGTTCGAATAGTTGTGAATGATTGTCCAAATCTGAATAGGTTTCTCTAACAACTTCCCAGACATCGCAAGCCGTTGACAGAAACACGAATGGTTTTCCAACCACAGGATCCATAGAGTTGATCAACTAGGCGGTAACCATAGAATTTTCAGAATGCCATTGCCTGTACTTTGGATCATCAGTGGCTGGCAGTTTCACTTCGCCATTCAAATAGTTGAGTTTCCCTTTGCCGTCAATCACCAACCGCACGGACTGAGACCACTCAAGATAATTTTTTCCATTCAATTTGTGAATGGTAATTTGAAGGGAATTCTCAGAAAGAGAAATAGCAGTTGGCTGAATACCTCCCTCCGAAGACGTCACACCACTGGCAGCATCCGAAGAGCTCAACTTGAGCCAACCATGGCGACTTTAAAGTTCATGATCGAACCCTAAAGCTCTGATACCATGTTGCGAAATATAGAGGGAGAAAAGAAGATTTTCTTTATTAATGATGAAACATATTGAGCATACACCTTAAATAAGATAGGAAAGACAAAAACCCTAGAATTTCTCTCAATCAGGGATTGACTAAATCTTTCCCTTAATCCTAGGATATGACTTTCCTAAATTTATTCAAATCTAATATTTCCTAAATTTATTCAAATCAAATCAAATCTTTCTTAATTTGACGCAAATCCTGTCTTTCTTAATTTGCTGACACTCAACATACGACTATCAACTCTAGGACTAAAGGGAACCCGACAATGTTTCTCATACTGACACAACTCATACCGTAAAGATAACAAATGACTCAAAGACGGAACTAGTATCTTGAGTGCCTTAAGAGATGGATGTCCCAATCGACATTGCCACTGTAGAGGAGTGAGTGAAGTTTGAAGTGCAACTGACGATCCACCACCGTCAAGGTAATACAATCCACCAGCCTCATGCCCCTCACCAATCTTCCCTGTCTTGAGTTCCTGAAAAACACAAAAGGAAGGGAAAAATGTAATAGAGCAATTAAGAGTCTTGGTTAATTGACTAACATACATAAGATTGAATGGAAACTTAAGGACATATAGAACAAATGATAAAGAAAGAGAAGCCGTGTCAACATTACCAACACCACAGATGGGAGAAGAGGAACCGTTGGCAAGGGTAACAGTTTGAGATGTGAAAGTTTCAGAAAGGGAAGAGAACACACCTGGAGTCCCGGTCATGCGATCAGAGTCTCCAAAGTCAATAATCTAGGGAGAGGGTTTGGATGCCAAACAAGCTATACCTGAGTGAGCAAGGGTGGTTGTAGTATGCTGGGAAGTAACTTGGAGGAACCTCTCATACTCATCACGCGGTACACTCACCATCTCCTTCCCGGAAACAGATGTAGATGTGGAAGGTGTTAGATCTGCCTGTTGGTTATCACTGACATCAACCCCACCAGCTACTGCATGTTTGGCCCATGTAGAAGGAGGGCAATGGAGATCATAACAGAAATTCACCGAATGTCCGTCCTTGCCACAATGGGTACACTTCCTTGTAGAGTTACTTTTTCCTTTACCACGGCCTCCCCCTGAGTCATGACCACCACCACGGCCAAATACAGAACCACCACGACCTCCTCGGGAGGCATATCCTCCCCCTCTAGTACCACATCCACCTCCTTTGGCTATCACAAATGCTGATATGTCAGACTGTGTGGGATTCTTTGTAGGTCCCAAAGAAATCCTACGAAGCCGTGCAAAAACTTCCTCAAGTGTAGGAAGAGTAGAGCCTCCCAATATTTGGGTCCTATTTAGTTCATATTTCTGATTTCAACCCCACTAAGAACCTAGTGACATTTAGTTGTTCCCTCTATTGTTGCTGAACCTTAACATCTGGAGTGAGGGGATGATAGGCATTGAGTTCATTTCTGAGGTTCTTCATACTGGCATAGTACTCTTCTAGGGTTTTATTCCCTTGCTGTAGATCGAAATACTCCTGATAGAGCTGATATACCCTTGTAGTATTATCCTGCCCAGAATAAAGCTTCTTGGCATGTTTCCATATGTCCTTAGTTGTATCTAAGAACATAAAGTTGGCACTTATTTTGGGTTCCATACTATACCATAACCATGTCATGATTTGGGCATCTTCCTGTTCCCAGTCATCAAACCTTGAAGAGTCAGCTGGCGGTTTATCTTCCTTCACATGCTTCACTTTCCTCTTTGCCGTGAGAAAAACTTCCACCGACTTGGCCCATGGTACATAGTTCTCATCATTAAGTTTAATTGAAGTCATCTGCGCACCCAAATAGTCAAAGGGAATCACTACAACCATCTCCAGTTGCTGCCATGATGCTCTTCCAATGCTACCTCTAATCTGAATTCCCAGTCGCCAACTAAGTACTGCTGTCAGGAGTTTGATGTTCTAGACACTACAGCAGTCTCCAAACATAGATGATAGGCTCACAACTAGTCACAATCAATCACCATTGTTCACAACTAGTCACAATCAATCAGTCCCCAAACACACAGATGACCCAAACACTACAACCGTCCCCAAACACAGTTGATAGGTACACAAACTTTTGTTCTTGGTCACACCACTACTGATTTCACAAAACCATGAATCACACTGACATTAATTCAGCAACTCACTGACTACATACAAGCCCTCTTGAAGCTGCTCAATAGAGATTGAGCATCACAAGCACCACCACACAACCATAGCTGTCACACATGGTACAGATCTGTCTGACCTTTTCAGAGGGCACTCCGATGGAGAGCTTCAGTCGACCATCCACTTCTGAAGTTGTTTTTTTTTTCCTTGTAAAACAATCAAGTTCTGCATAGAGGAAGAAGGACTGAAGTGTTCTCAAACCTAGGTCGAATCTGTGTTCTCCGTTTTCAGTCCAGAAAGAAGAAAGAAAAAAAAATGAGGTCACGAACAGAGAGGAGCAGGGGAGGAGATTTAGAGAGCAACGTCCTGCTCTGATACCATGTTTGTCCTGTAGCTACGGTAGTTCGAACCGGGAGAAGATCAAAAGAAGAAGAAGAAGAAGAAGAAGAAGAGAACAGTCGAACATGATAGCCTAAACCCTATCAGTCGACCCTAATATGGATTAGCCTCTAATTAGTTGTACAAAGACTAAATTGCCCCCACTTAAGTATGGGACAGGAAGCCTCTATTAAAACTGCCACATAAGCACATAACTTAACAGAAATAAAATGACTAATCTACCCTTATTCGGCTAGCTCTAACAGGGTTTTTGAAAGAAAGAATAGATACATATTGGAGGTAGCTAGAGGCATTATGTTTACCTCAAATGTGCCTATACGTTTCTGGGGGGATGCTATTCATACAATTGTTTATCTCATCAATCAGATTCCCTTACAGGTTCTTAACATGAAAACTCAATTTACCCTTTTATACCCTGATAAAGAATTATTTACCATTCCCCTCAAAACCTTTGGGTGCACTTGTTTCGTTCAAATCCTAGGCCCTCATCATTCCAAATTTGATCCCAAGGCCTCCAAATGTATTTTCCTTGGTTATGCCCAAACTCAAAAGGGATATTGTTGTTATGAACCGACTTCTGAAAAAGGATTTGTCTCAATAGATGTCACCTTCTTTGAGGATAAACCCTATTATCCAAGGGTTTCTCCTCAGGGGGAGAATAGTGAAGTCGGAAGTAGCTCATCGGAAGTTCCTTTTTCAATCCCATTAAGTGAAGAAGGATGTAATGGGGAAGGATGTCAAAGGTGCAAGGATGTGAGAATCTATCACAGACGATGGAGACAGGTCGATTTTGGACACCAGCAATGTAGACCAGTCTCAATCCCCACTACAGATCCAGATCCCGGATCCACAGTAGCCCTAGTTCCTTCTGTAGATCCAGATCCAGGTACCATAGATACTACAGATGAGAGACATTCAACCATGGAGCCTTCACCTTCATTCAGTGACCTTGATCTCCCCATAGCAGTCCGTAAAGGCAAATGTCTTTGCACCACAACTCATTGCGTTTCTCAGTTTCTATCCTATGATCATTTGTCTCCCTCCTACAAGTCTTTTCTCTCATCCATTGCTGATATTCTCATTCCTAGAACAATACAGGAAGCATTGGAAGTACCAAAATGGAAAGATGCAATAGATGCCCTCATCAGAAACAATACCTGGGAGATAGTTGATTAACCTAAAGGAAAGAAACCGGTTGGATGTAAATGGGTATTCACTGTGAAACATAATGCTGATGGTTCTGTTGAAAGATATAAGGCCTGATTAGTTGCAAAAGGATTTACTCAGACATATGGTATTGACTACTTAGAAACTTTTGCACCAGTAGCAAAGATGACCACTATCAGAGTACTATTATCTCTTGTAGCTAGTTACTCTTGGTCGTTGTATCAATTGGATGTTAAAAATGCCTTTCTCAATGAGACTTGCAGGAAGAAGTTTACATGCAGTTGCCTCCAGGATTTTATGGTACGGAGACAGGAAAGGTTTGTCGGTTGAACAAAGCTCTATATGGACTAAAACAGTCCCCCAAAGCATGGTTTGACAGATTCAGATGAGCCCTTGATAGGTTCGGATATGTGCAGGCTCAGTCAGACCACACCTTGTTTATTAAGAGAATGGGTTCCTCCATAACCTTGCTTGCCGTGTATGTGGACGATATTGTAGTAACCAGGAGTCATACTAGTGAAATTGAGTCTCTTAAGCAACTCCTCCATCAAGAGTTTGAGGTAAAAGATTTGGGGGAACTACAATACTTCTTGGGCATTGAGGTAGCTAAATCCAAGCATGGGATTTTTGTCTCTCAACTAAAGTATGTTCTTGATCTGCTAGAAGAAACAGGAAAGTTGGGAGTTAAGCTTATAGACACACCTATTGAACAAAACCAAAGGATTAGTGCAGAGGGTGGAGAACCTATTGAAGATAAAGCTATGTTTCAACGGTTAGTTGGAAAGCTTCTCTATCTTTGCCTCACAAGACCTGACATCAATTGTGCAGTCAGTGTAGTTAGTCAGTATATGCACTCTCCTAGAACTACTCACCTCCTTGCGGTTGAAAGGATACTAGCATATTTGAAGAGGTCCCCAAGCAGAGGCATTTTGTTCAAGAAAAATGATCACATGAAGATAGAAGTCTACACAGGTGCTGATTGGGCTAGGTGTGTTGATGACCGAAGATCTACCTCTAGATATTGTGCCTTTGTTGGAGGTAATCCGGTCTCTTGGAAGAATAAGAAACAAAGTGTTGTTTCTCGTTCAAGTGCTGAAGCTGAATATAGGTCCATGGCAAATGGTGTGGTTGAGATTCTATGATTGAGGTCATTACTAGAGGAATTAGGTATTGCTTATGAGAAACCCCTAATGTTGTATTGTGATAATTAGGCTACCATCAATATAGCCCATAATCCAGTACAACACGATAGAACAAAGCATATCGAAGTGGACTAGCATTTTATTAGAGAAAGGGTTGCATCTCAAGAAGTATGCCTTCCCTACATCACCTCCGACATGCAGCTTGCAGACCTTCTCACCAAGGCTATTTCAAGAAAGAAGTTAGAAGAAGATCTATGCTAGTTGGGAATGACAAATATCTACTACCCAACTTGAGGGGGAGTATAAGAAACTGTGGACCCCACATTGAGAGTATTCGTGTGACACCCTGAGATGTACTTAGATTTAATTGATTAGGATCAGCTTTCCTAGTAGGATAAGGATAAGTTTTATTCTATCTTATCTATGATTAGTTATTCTATCTTATCTAGGATTAGTTTTATTTTAATCTTATCTTTTATTGCCATGTAAGCATTAAAGTTCTTTTACAATTAGGAAACCATGTATATAAATTAAGGAGTGGGGTGGCTGTTTTAAGCACTCCAACCATTCTCTTCTTTCAAAGCTTCTCCCACGAGTGCTTCTTCCTTCTCTCTCTTCTTCTCTTCTTCTCCTTTTCTCCTTCTCTTTTATTTTCTGTTCAAAACCTAAAGAGTCTCTATAGTCTTGTACGACTACTGTATTCTCTAACATTATCTGATCCGAAGACTTTAGTCCTCACTCCAAATTGTGTGAGAACCATTTGGTAGAATTGTCGCACCAAAATGGGTACTTCATCATGTAATCTCATCAAATATATCCAAGAATACTGTTTATGATCATCCACAAATAAAGTAATCACCCATGGAAGAAATGTGGTAAGGACCCCATACATCAGTGTGAACAATATCAAAAGCAAAAGAACTTCTTTTATTACCTGGTTTAAAAGAATGTCTAAATGCTTTCCCAACTAGACAACCGAACAGATTCAAACAACTTTGGAAACCAAAACCTCAATGAAATGAAAGAATGATGACCCAAAAGATTATGCTAGAGCATAGTTTGACTCATTGACTATGATCCACTACTACTGCTACTACTAACATGATGGCTTGATGTCTCGGAATCTCATCCAGAAAGTAGACTCCATACACCTCACGAATACTCCCAATCGTCCTCTTTGATTCTAGGTCCTACAAAACACAATTACCAGGAAGAAAGGTCTCTAAATAGTTCAAATTTTTTATCAGAGAGCTTACTGAAAGAAGATTACTGTGGAGTTTAGGGACATGTAAGATAGAGGGTAATTAGGTAGAGAGCCCCTAAGATTATATCGATATCACACGCAAAGCTAACGGATCTTTTTGGAAGAAGAAAACCCTATCTAGAGAGAAAGCTCTCTCCTCTCACTGTCTCCCACCGGAGATAAAAAGTGAATCGGCCACTCCAGAAGGCCCAAAAAATTCTAGAAACCTTTCCGCCCCCTATAGAATACCTAGAGAAGTCCAACAATACCTGAGCACCCAAGATCAGATCAAAATTGAAGAGTCCAACTTGACTAGGACTCTTCCCCGCACTCCAGTTCTTCCTGATTTTGATACCAAGACATAGATCACCCTCCTAATGACTAGATCACACCAAAAAATCCAAGAACTGGGCAATCTGAAGTAGATCAATCACCTCTTTATCTCCTCATGCAGTCAGCTGATCTAGGACTGGATGGAAAAACTCCAAGAAACCCTAGCCAAGCTCTAATGCCAAGTAGAAAAGTGCTGAAATAAAAAATCTGTAAAAGAAAAGAGTATTTCTTGGTTGAAATCTTCTCTGAAGAAGAAAGAAGTGCTGAAGATCTGAAGGCCCTGATCCACATAAGGGTTGTACAGTGGTTGAAATCCTTAAAGCTATTTACAGACTATACAGTGGATGGCATGCTGAGGAAGTGGGGTGAGATTGCTAGTTATACCCAGATTAAAGCAGTTATGAGTGTGTCTTGGACTCCCCCACCTGCGAGGTTCATAAAACTAAACTTTGATGGAAGTAGCAAAGGGAATCCTGGACAATCAGGGATTGGGGGTGTCTTTAGGGATGAGAATGGGGCTGTTTCTGCCATGTTTTCGGGCCCATTGGAGTGGGAGACTCCCTTAGAGCTGAGATCCATTCAGTCTTGGAAGGAGTCCAAAAAGCTAGGGAGATGAATCTCAGAAAACTCGTAATTGAAGGGGACTCAGAGGTGGTGGTAGGGTGGCTGAAGAAAGACGAGAGTGGTTTATGGAGATATAGCAACATGAGAAGGAAACTCATATGGCTGGTTCGAGAAATGGAAGTTAAAATCAGTTGGGTTAAAAGATCAGCTAATTCTTTTGCTGATGGGTTAGCAAAACAAGGGGTGGACAGGGAGTCAATGTTCTGGGCTCAGTTGTAGTTTAAATTTGAATTCTCCTTTTTTCTCTTTTCCTTTTTTCCTTCTCTCCTGTTCAATTCTTGGGGATTAAGCTGAAATTGGAAGATAAGAAAGTTTTGTCTTCCTCCTTGTAATTCTAATTATTGATAATTAATGAAATGTGTTATTGATCAAAAAAAAAAAAAAAAGAAGAGAAGAAAAGAGGTTTGAGAGAAAAGAGAGCAATAATGCTGACTGCCCTCTTCACTATTATTTATAGTCTAAAAAATAAAGAGTGCAAAGACCAATATGCCCTTATAGGGCGGCTAACACTTAAAGCAGCATAAAACATTTAAAATAGCTACTCAAAAAGGACCCAACAAGAGTGTTATGGTCCCCACTTCCCATCTAAACAATAAATTATCAAAAGCTGCCACTATAGACTACACAATTTGTCTAAAACCTCAACAAAAACAACTAGACTCAGTTCTCATGATAACTACTAACATATCTTGGTTATTTTTTAGTGTTGATTATTTTATGAAATCAATCAATTATTTTAAATAACTTTATAAAATATTTTATACATAAAGTTATTAATAATTTTTCTTAGTGTACTTTAAAGCTTTTAATATTTCTTAAATTGTTTTCCTATGCCTCTCATATTATAGCTATCCTAATATGACTTCAATGATACATATGGCAATGGTGGTACTTAAAATATTAGTTTTTTAGACTGGAGGAGAATTATGTAGGAAAGCAAAGCAGACGTCATAATCTAGCTAATTGAATTTCAACCTAACCAAAAAATGGAAACAGCCTCTCTGTGTGTGCAGGGGTAAGACTGCGTACACCTATCCCTCCTCAGACCCTGTATAGTAGAGATTCAAGGCAGGAGATACTAGACAACAATTGTGTCAAAATCTCAATTTTTGTAAGAAATTGAAGATAAAGGGATGCACAAGATCCAGTTTTTATGAGGCACTAGCTTAAATATAAATTTCGTTTTTACTATTCATAGCAAAGTTTATTGTTTTCCATAACTTGAAAAGTTTGGTGAGTTGAAATGGTAAACACCATGGACCATGACACCACAGGTTCCATCCTAACTTATCCACGAAAAATTGGAAAGAAATAAAGTAAGAGGCTTTTGGTTATGTTGGACATAGGACTAGATACAAAATGATACTTTTATGCAGTTAAGGTTTCAAAAGTGTGTGTTTCTTTGCAGATGAAGAATCTAACTCCGAGGAATCACTCCAGGAGTGGAAGAATTCTGAAAAGGATCCACAAAGAAAACTCCAAGGTCATCCCCTATTCTTTGGCATCACACTAGGGCTATTGGCTGAGATCATAAACTCTAGGTGAGTTTACTTATTCAACTGTTAAGATTTTATAATTATACATATTGAAATGAGTGTGGTATGAAATTGATATTCACCTTCACATTCCTTCTTCCATATCTGTTGTTCAAGTCACTGATTGTGAAATGGCTTTAAATTATGAGTTGCTTCTCATTTACTGCACCTATTCAATTTGTACTACCTTATGTTAGGTGTAATGCAGTAGTCATATCATTATGCCTTCTTTGACTTCACTTTAGAATGGAATTCTTTGCCTGTGTTTCCTTGGGATGTATTCTTTGTTTTCCAAATACTAAACTACCAAATCTTTGTTTATTGACATTAGTTGCTACAAGTTGTTAGGATGGAATCTGCATTATGTTGCACTTTAGTTTTTCTATTGAGCTGTGTTTGGTTTGAAGGAAAAAGTAGGGGAAGGAAGGGAAAGTTAACGAAACCTTTACAAACCTTGTATAGGTTTCTCTACCTATCCCTACTTTTCCCTACCTTTTCCTTCAAAACAAACATAGCCTTATTGAATCATGTCCATGTAGGATGGATAATGACCATCCCTAAAATTTGTGATGGGTTGAATAGAAAAACAATGAAATTTGTAGATTATAGTGGGATGTAGATGTGAAAAATAGTTGAGAATTGTTTTAGGATGGTTATAATTGTTAGAAGTTGTATTTTCTATTTAATGTTATGGTCGACATATGTTTGTAATCGGTATTTTATTTCTCTTATCATTTAAGTAGGGTTATAAGTGTAATTTTAAACACTAAAGAGGGTGGAAGTTGAGGTCAACACTAAGTTAAATCTCTCTGCTCTTCAACCCTTGTTTTTTTCTCCTATCTCTTCTCTTCTTCATGGAGTTGCAGAGGTTCTGTGGATGAAGAGTCTTCTAGGGGAGCTTGGATTTGTTGTCAACAAACCAATGTCTCTTTATTATGATAATAAAGCTGTTATCAACATTGCTGCAAATCCTCCTAAAATAGCTGTATTTTGTTGGGAAGGGTTTCATGGTAAGATCAATACTGTGGAAAACTTGCAAAAGAAGAAACCTTATTTGTGCTTGTCTCCCAACTGGTACATTTTGTGTAAAGTGAAGAGTGAGGATTGTCACCTTTTGCTGATATCTTGCTCTTTTGCTGCCAATATTTGGAACTGGGTTTTATTATTATTTGGGTGCAGGTGGGACTTGCCCTCTAATATAGATCTGCCTTTTTCCTCTGTCCGCCTTTGGGAGATTGATAGAGAGGGAAGCTATTGTGGAAGTGTATCAGAGCAGCCAGCTTGTAGACTTTATGGGATGAGAGGAATGCTAGAATATTTCAAGAAAAGGAAAGAAGCCTAGCTGAAGTAAAGGAGTGTATAATGACAAGGACAACTTCTTGGCTGAAAACTTCAGACTTGTTTGTGAATTATTCTTATGATGATTTAAGGAAAAATTGGGCAACTATGGCATCCACAGCCTCCACAAAGAACAGACTACAAACAGAATGGAAACCCTCTCCGGAAGGAATGGTAAAACCGAGTTTTGACAGAAGCAGTCAAGGAAATCTAGGGCCCTTGGATATAGGAGAGATTCTGAGAGATAAAGACAGCAACGTCCTATCTTTATTCTCAGGACCAATGGGTGTTGGTGATTCTATAAGGCTGAGATACTAGCAGCGTTACAAGGTATTCAGGTTGCTAGTCAACTTGGAGTGGAAAACTTGATAGCTGAGGGGGACTCCAAGGTAGTAGTGGATTGGCTGACAAATTCAGAAACAGTCTTTTTGGGTTACAGGGATCTTTGAAGAAAGTTAACTGGCTGACAAGAAATATGGTAGTTAGGTTTCAGTGGGTCAGCAGATCGGCAAATGCCATGGCTGATTCTGACTAATTTCAAGGAGTGATCTGTTGTGGACTACTCTATAACTGTTTATAGTGTGTGTTTATTTGCTTTTAGTGCTCATCTCCAAGGGGAGGTAACAACTCATGCTTCCTCTTAGCCTGATTGTACACTTTTACTATAATTAATAAAATTCCACTCATTTATCAAAAAAAAATATATTGCTGCAAATCCAATCCTCCATAATTGTTATCCAGAAGAGAAGAAGAAAGGAAGAGAGAAGAGAGATTGAGAGTCAAAAGAGCTGCTGGCGGCACCATCTTTTTTTGTATTTATACTAGGGCGACACAACATAAAATGAAAGATGCGGATACTAAACTTAAAGAATAAGACTTTTAACACTCCCCCTCAAGTTGGGACATAGATGTCAATCATGCCCAACTTGCCACATAAATCATAATGTCGCAAGTGATGTAACCCTTTTGTGAAGATGTCTGCAAGTTGGTCTTTAGAACTGACATAGGGAGGGAGTACACACTTCCCTTGTGAAGATGTTTGCAAGTTGGTTCTATCATGCAGCATTGGATTAGCAGTAATGTTTATGGCTGCTTTGTTATCATAGTATAGAGTCATAGGTCCATCAACTGTAAATCCCAACTCACTCAACAATTTTTTTAGCCACATAATTTCAGCCACTCCATAAGACATTGCCCTATTTTCAGCTTCAGCACTAGATCTAGCCACCACATTATGCTTTTTGCTTCTCCAAGTAACTAGGTTCCTCCCAGAGGTACAACAGCCGTTGGTCGACTTCCTATTACTCAGGGATCCTGCCCAATCTGCACCGGTATACACTTCAACTTTCAAATGCCCGTGCTTTTGAAACAATAAACCTGCACCTGGAAACTTCTTAATATATCTAAGAGCTCTTTTAGCTGCTTCAAGGTGGATGGTCTTAGGGGCATGCATGAATTGGCTAAGAACACCCACTGCATAAGCAATGTTTGGTCGGGTCATAGAAAGATATAACAATCTTCCTACAAGTCTCTGAAATTGTTTTACATCTTTGATGAATTCACCTTGACAGTCACCTAATCTGTGATTAGGATCAATAGGAGAATCAATAGGCTTCACTCCCAAATTTCCCGTATCTTGGAGCAGATCTAGACATACTTTCTCTAGGAAATGAAGATACCCTTTTGTGAGCGGGCAACTTCAATCCCAAGAAAGTACCTTAAAGGACCTAGATCTTTCACTTCAAACTGGGTAGTAGGAAATCTCTTCAACTTTTGAATTTCATCTTTCCAATCACCAGTGATAACTATATCATCAACATATACTATCAGGGTTGCGATTTTCCCTTCCCCTCTTTTCACAAATAATGTGTGATTAGATTGACACTACTTGTATCCTCTTTTCTGAATAGCTACATGAAACCTACTGAACCAGGCTCACGATGATTGTTTCAGGCCATATAATGATTTTTTAACCTGCACAATTTTTGTTCATTACCTCGAGCTTGGGAACCAGGGGATTGTACCATGTACACTTCCTCTTCAACGTCACCATTTAGAAAGGCATTCTTGATATGTAGTTGATGAAGGCCCAAATCAAGATTAGCTGCTAAAGAGAAAAGGACTCTAATGGAGTTCATCTTAGCAACAAGTGCAAAGTCTCTACATAATCCACTCCATACATGTGTAAACCCTTTTGCCACTAAACGAGCTTTATACCGCTCCACTGTGCCATTAGTCCTATGTTTTATTATGAAAACCCATTTACATCCAACCGGTTCCTTCCCCTTAGGAAGATCTACCAATTCCCATGTGCCACTTTTATGCAAACCATTAATCTCTTCCTTCATATCATTTGTCCATTCAGGCACCAACAGAGATTCTGCCACATTCTTAGGAATGGGAACACTGTCAATGGAAGAAAGGAAGGCCCAAAAGGAAGGTGAAATGTTCTCATCGGAAACAAAATGGGAAATGGGATGTTTAGTGGTGCAAGACCAAACACCCTTTCGATGAGCAATAGGAAGGTCAAGGTCACCAGCAATAGAGTTATCAATGGCAATAGGGTCAGGAACATCAATGGGATCCAAGGTACCTGGTTGGGTAGGATCCACCCCCGGAGAGTTTGATGGCATTGGCAATACAATTTCTAGGTGCTCCATAGCTCTTGAACATGGATGGCCTTTGTGACGACGAAAGAAAACACGAAAGGGAGGAGGATCAGGAAGAGGAGGGAGTCAAACTGGTTTTTCCTCATTCCTACACTCCCCCTGAGGAGAAACAGGGAAGAAAGGCTCACTCTCAAAGAAAGAGACATCCATAGAAACACAATACCTCCAAGAGACGGGACCAAATCACCAGTATCCCTTCTAAGTGATGAAGTACCCCAAAAAGATGCAAGGAATAGCATGAGGATCCAATTTTCCATGGGTGGGTAATAGGTTTTGAACAAAACAATGACAACCAAACACATGAAGAGGAATAGAAAGAAGAGGAGCCTTAGGAAATAGAAGTTGATGTGGGCCTTTGCACTCTAACCAGCGAGAGGGCATACGATCAATGAGATAAGTAGCACAGAGGACAACCTCAAGCCAAAATTGTTTCGGTACATTCATATGAATTAATAACCCCCGAGCCACTTCAAGAAGGTGTCGATTCTTTCTTTCAGCAACACCATTTTGTTGTGGTGTTCGGGCACATGAACCACGATGAAGTGATCACCGTGAAGCAAAGAACTCCATAAGATCATTATGAAAATATTCTTTGGCATTATCGGATTGAAAAACTTGGATTTCAGTTTGAAATTGGGTGAAGATCATTCGGTTGAAATCTTGGATAAGTTTTAATACTTCATCCCTGGTTCGTATGGGATATACCCATGTGCATCTGGAGCAATCATCAATATAGGTGATAAAATACTTGTAGCCACACTCAATTGACAAGTTCTACAATGCTTACTCAATTGACCAAGATGATTGTGCCATAAATAGACTTGACTCTTACTAGACTAACTCTTAGACTCTGTGACTGTAAGACTAACCTTATTCTCCAGCATGTAGAGCCCATCCACCATACATCCTCTATTAATCGTCTTCCCTGAGGCCAAATCCTGGATCACACAATAAGAAGGGAAAAAGGTCACTGAGCAATTTAAAGAATTAGTGATACTACTAGCAGAGAACAAATTAATAGGGAATTTTGGAACATGTAAAACATTAAACAAGGTAAGGCCAAAGGGAAGAGAAATGGTTCCTTGACCAGCTATGGTAGAGTATGAACCATCAGCTAGTCTCACCTTGTCTCTTCCAGAGAGGAAGTGATAGGTCTGAAAATAAGTGGACTTACCAGTCATATGTTTTGACGCTCCAGAATCAATTATCGAAGGAGAGTCAGGGGAATGAAACAATATATGGAAAGCTGTGGTAGAATTATCTAATGTACACGCAAATGAAATTGAGGGAGAAGAAGCATCCATCTAACGAATTGCTCTACCATAGAGTTCTAAATGGTCACAGAAGTAATTAATAACATCCTCCCTTGGATCAGAACCAGAGGTGTGTGTCTAAGTCACAGTAGTAGTAGGGGGTTGATTCTCCTGAGTTGCCATGTTTGCTATAGTAAGCTTTCTTGGACCTTGCTGTCCTGACTTCTTATTCAGATCTGAACCTTGCTTCTTACTCAATTCCTAAGCCCATTTTGGCTTCCCATGAAGTTCCAAGATGTATCACAGGTGTGTCGAGGTTTTTGTTAATGGGTGCACCATAGTTTGTCTTTGTCATCCACCCTTTTTTGAAAGCCCCCCTTCTTAAAGAGATTTCCCCCACTTGTAATAACATTCCCTTTCGCTGCCAACACAACCATATCCCCTCCAGAACTATTCATTAAATTTCTTCTACTTTCCTCTAACTGTACTAATGCATAAACCTCTTAGACAGATGGAAGATCCTCGCTGCCTAGGATCTGGACTCTGATGGATTCATACACAGGGTTCAAGCCATGGAGAAATGCAAATACTCTTTGTTTAGAAACAAGTTTCTTGTAGGCTTTTGCATCTTCATCACACTTCAAGTCCAAACTTTGATAGTGATCTAACTCCTTCCAGACAGAGGTCATGTCTGAATAGTACATAGAAAGATTCCTATCCCCCTGTTCATAAGTGGATGATTCCGCCCGTAACTGATAGATTTTTGCCTAGTGATGCAGTTCATAATAGGTCGATTTTGCCTGTTTCCAAATCTCATAAGCCGTTTCAGCCCACATAAAGTTCCTTCTCATTTGGGGTTGTATAGACACCAAAAGCCAAGACATAACTATGTTGTTTTCCTGGTTCCATCTGTCATACACAGCACTCCCAGAATTAGATTCTTTAATTCTCCTTGCAGTAATGTATAACTTGATCCCCTTCGACCATTCTAAATAATTTAAGCCATCTAGGGATATGACAGCCATAGGGAAGGATAAATCCATACCCTCACTCATTTCATCCTGCATTGAGGAAACACCGGATGTGGCAGAATCTTCACCATTCATAATCACAGCTTCAGGTTACACTCAAAGTGAGCACAAAAAACCTTACAAGGAGCAGTCTAACACGCCCCCCCCCCCCCCAAAAAAAAAAAAGAAATTCTTTGCCCCAGGAGACTAGAGACAACCACTCCCCTCCTTTTCTTTTTTGAAACTCAGTTCTTCAAGCAAAAAATAGTTGCTGTTACAGCACTAACAGGTCATCACTGGCCTACAATAAATCAGATATGGCTGCTGTCGCAACACATACAAGTCATCTCTTAACCTACAAATCGGATATGGCTGTTGTCATAGCATATACAGGTCATCCCCTGACCTACAAATCCATCATAAGGCTGCTGTCGCAGCATATAAAGATCATCACCGACCTACAGTCCATGACAGGGATCAGTACCACAAAAAAGGAAAGAAAGAGGTGCTGATCACCTCACATCAAACAAGTGAATCTACTACAGGTTCTGTTCTGGCACATGACCACAAAAAAGGGAAAAAAGGAGGAAGGGAGAGATGGTACTTCAGTCCGATGCAGAAGAAAAAGTATTCTGGGTCTTCAATAAACCAAACTGTATCTGGCGAAGGGAGAAGACAGAAAATAAGCTTGCTCGATCTCTCCTTTCAAATCTGACAGTCCCACTCTGATACCATGTATCCAGAAGAGAAGAAGAAAGGAATAGAGAAGAGAGGAGAGAAGAGAGATGGAGAGTCAAAAGAGCTGCTGGCAGTGCCAGCTTTTTTGTATTTATACTAGGGTGACACAAAATAAAATAAAAGATGTGGAAAGTACAGAACTTAAAGAATAACAGACTTTTAACAAAATCAAACTAAACATATTGAAATCGACAAGCACTTCATTCAAGAGAAACTTGAGAACACCCTATATTGGCACCAAAGACCAATTAGCAGATGTTCTTACTAAGACTCATAATTCTCATTGCCATGATGAGTTATGATGTAAGTTGGACTTGTTTGATATCTATGACCCAACTTGAGGGCGAGTGTTGTCATGTGTGGCTGTTCCGTGTAAGGGTATTTCTGTCCTTTTATCTCGTTGTACTTGTACCCTAATATAAATATAATATGGGACACCACCAGCCGAATCTTTTGCCTCCCAATTTCTTTTACCTTCTCTCTTCTCTCACTCTCTTCCTTCTGCGTTGACTGATAGCTGAACTAAATAGTCATTTAGGGAGTCAGTTTCCCCATTTTGGGGACAGGACCTGTGTATCATTAATATACTTTTTTCTTTCCAGAAGAGAGAGAAGAGAGATATGAAGAGAAGAGAAGAGAAAAAGTATTTGAGAGTCAAAAACTGAAGCTGGCGGCTCCCAGCCCCCTATTTGTATTAACACGTTGTAAAATAAAAGAAACAGAAATTACAAGCATGCCCCTAGTGGCCCACCCTAATAATAAGAACTTAAACAAAGAAAAGAACATGCTGACAGCATCCTAGACTGACAGCACCTTAACAGCAGAAATAAAAAAACTAATTCTAACAACACTCCCCCTCAAGTTGAGGTGAATATATCTATCATGCCCAACTTGTCACACAACTCATTATGCCGCAAGTATGGAAGCCCTTTTGTGAGAACATCAGCTAGTTGCTCCTTGGAGTTGACATAAGGAGTACAAATTTCTCCCTTCTCCAGTTTTTCTCTTATGAAGTGCTTGTCCACTTCAATATGCTTGGTCCTATCGTGTAGGATAGGATTGCTAGCAATATTTATAATTGCCTTGTTGTCACAGTAAAGAGACATAGGATTGTGAATAGTTATCCCAAGTTCCCCTAGAAGATTCTTCAGACAAAGTACTTCAGCGACCCCATGTGCCATAGCCCTATACTCTACTTCAGCAGTTGACCTTGCAACTACACTTTGTTTTTTGCTTCTCCATGTCACTAGATTTCCTCCCACAAATGTATAGTATCAACTTGTGGACTTTCTATCATCCACAACACCTAACCAATCAGCATCTATATAGACTTCCACCTTCAGATGATTATGTTTACTGAATAGCAACCTTGTTCATGGATACTTCAAATACCTAAGAATCCTCTCTGCTGCCTCCATGTGTGGTCTCTTAGGGGAATGCATGAACTGGCTTAGGACCCCAACTGAATAAGCAATGTCTGGACGTGTCATGGACAAATAGAGCAACCTTCCCACTAACCTTTGAAACTGTTTCACATCTTTCAGAGGTTGACCATCACAATCACCCAGTTTATGATCTACATCCATAGGAGTATCTGTTGGCTTTGCTCCTAACTTGCCTGTGTCTTGTAACAGATCAAGGACATACTTTGAGAAATAAAGATGCCCCTTTTTGAGCAGGAAACTTCAATTCCAAGAAAGTACTTTAGTAGACCCAGATCTTTTACTTCAAATTTGGAGGCCAGGGACGTCTTCAACCTTTGTATTTCTAAGCTCCAGTTTCCTATAATGATGATATCATCCACATACACTATTAATACAATAACTTGTTCTTGACATCTCTTCACAAAGAGAGTGTGATCAGACTGACATTGTTTGAACCCTACTTGTTGGTCCACCATATGGAATTTACTGAACCACGCCCTAGGAGATTGTTTTAAACCATAGAGAGACTTTCTTAGCTTGCACACCTTATTTTCACTCCCTTTGGCACAGAACCCTGGGGGTTGAACCATGTACACCTCCTCCTCCAAGTCACCATTTAAGAAGGCATTCTTTATCCAACTGGTGTAATTCCCAATCAAGGTTTGCAGCCAATGATAGAAGAACCCGAATTGAGTTCATCTTAGCTACTGGAGCAAGTGTCTCATCATAGTCAACACCATAGACTTGATTGTACCCTTTTGCTACCAACCTTGCCTTGTACCTTTCAACTATTTTGTTCGCCTTGTGTTTCATTGTAAACACCCACTTGCACCCTACTAGGTCCTTCCCCCTTGGAAGATCTACCAACTCCCAAATCTGGTTCTTATGGAGAGCATTAATCTCCTCCTTCATAGCATCTGTCCATTTAGGGTATTTTAAAGCCTCTGCAACATTTCTAGGTATAGGTATTTTATCAACTGCAGATAGGAAAGCACGATAAGAGGGGGAAATGTGGTCATAGGAGACATACTGGGTAATGGGGTATTTGGTAGTGCATGATCCCAACTCCCTTTCTTTGAGCAATAGGGATGTCAAGGTCATCCACATCTAAGGAGGGAGCTGGGGTATCAACAGGTGTGATAGTACCTAGTTCATTTGAACTTACCTCCTAGGAGTCTGAAGGTGTCGGTTGCTCAGTGTTTGCTGGCTCCACATCTTTGTCACATTGCTGATCTCTACGGCGTGTACGTTGGAAGACACGAAAAGGAGTAGGATCTGGAAGACACATTGCTGATCTCTACTCTCCCCCTGAGGGGAATCAGGGAAGAATGGTTCAAACTCAAAAAAGGAGACATCCATAGGGACAAAGAACTTATGATCAATGGGATTAAAGCACCAGTAACCCTTTTGAGTAGAGGGATACCCTAGAAAGATACATGGAATAGAATGAGGGTCTAACTTGCCATGAGACGGAGATAAATCGTGGACAAAAGCACGACAACCAAAACTCTCATGGGAATGGAAAACAGAGTTTGGGGAAACAACTGATGAGAGGCCTTGTAGTTCAGCACTTTGGAAGGTATGCGATTGATGACATAAGCAGTAGTTAACACAACATCTATCCAAAAACGTTTTGGTACATTCTTCTGTAACATCATCCCTCGTGCAACCTCAAGGAGGTGTCTGTTCTTTCTCTCTGCAACACCATTTTGTTGTGGTGTTCTTGCACATGAGCTCCTATGAATGGATCCATGGGAAGCAAAGAACTCATTGAGCTCACCATGGAAATACTCCTTTGCATTATCTGATTGAAAATTTTGAATTTCAACATGAAATTGTATAAACACCATCCTCTGGAAATCCCGCAAAACCTTTGGAACTTTGTCTCTACTACGCATGGGAAACACCCATGTATAACGAGAGAAATCATCAATCATTGTGATAAAGTACTTATACCCGCCCTTCGAAGTTATAGTAGTTAGGCCCTGGTGCGCCCGAGATGTGACGTCAAACACCCGGGACACCAATTTAATAATTTATATTTTTCCAATCCTCAAAACTAAATAAAGAACGTAGTTTAGTGGTGAGGAAGGGGTCGAATCCTCAAGGAAGCAAGGTTAAATTTTTTTTTTCCGGACAAATAAGAAAAAGAAAACAGATTTGGGATTTGTAGAAAATAAGAAACAAGAAAATAAATAAAAATATGCTGAAATTCAAGTCCAGTGGCGGTAGCTTTCTGGGAAGACAAATTGCAAGCCCTCCTCCGTTCAGCCCTCGAACCCCTCGAAACACCTTAGCCTTGAACTGGGCAAATTCAAATCTGCAAAAGACAAAGAAAACAGAAATTAAATCAAACCAAAATCGAAAATTGTAGAAATTAAATTGTTAGAAAAAATTAATAACAAAAAGAAAGAAAATAAAACAAAATAAAAATGGTGGATCAACTCCATTGGCGGTAGTTGCAGGTTGGACGAACTACTAGCAGGAACCCCTCCTGACAAGAACTGGGCGTTCTCCTTCCTGTAACCCTTGAACCACTCAAGAAGCCTTGGCCTTGTGAACTAGGCTAACCAACCCCTTCTCCAAGGCCCTTGGGGTCCTTTTTATAGAGAAGGGTGGACAAAACTGAGATTAGAGAGAAAGAGAGGGGTGGCTAGTGGGTTTATGCAGAAAATGGGCGCCTATAAGTATGGAGGGCTGGGATTTAAGCTCCTAGGATTGAATGGTGGAGATTTGGGCACCTAGGGCTGAAAGGTGGAGATTAAAAGGAGTGGGTGGTGCCCTAGGGTGAGTTGCTGAGATAGAGAGTGAAATAGAGGGCTGAGATCTAGTGGCTAAAGGCTGAATGGTGGGGATTAGGAGTTAGGTGGTGCCCTAGGATGGAGGGTGGAGATTACAAGGTGAAGATCTAAGGGTATGAGAGGTTGCTAAGGCTTGGATGGTTGAGATTAGATGTTAAGGAGGAGTGGAAGGTGAAGATTTAGCAGTTAGGGGCGGCTAGGGTTTGTTAGAGGCGAAAAAAATGAGTGGGGAGGCGCCCTAGGGTTTGCTAAGGAGAGGGGAGTATGCTAATATAGTAAGAGGGGCACCTTTCTAGGTTTAGCAGATAGGAGGCGCCCTCCTGTGCTCAGTTTTTCACAGAAACACCCTCTCTCAGCTGGAATTCTCACCAGCTTCCCAAAATCTGTAGAAAACTCTATAAATTTCCCAATTTTTACCCAGAATTTGCAAAGAGACCCTTAGAGGTCACAATATTGAATTTACCGGAAAAAGGGTAAAGATTATTCAGTCTAAGGTCTAAAATACCCCTAAAATGATGCCCTTAAGGCATCAAAATATAGAGTTATCAGGCCCCCACATATCAGTATACACAATATGGAAAGGGAAATTTGATCTTTTATTACTTGAATGAAATGTTGTTCTACATCGCTTCCTCAACTGACATATTTGACACTGGAAATCTAATACTGAAAATGACTTAAATAAATGTGGAAACAAAGACTTCATTATTTCAAAAGACACATGACCTAACCGGTTATGCCACAAAAAAAATGACACTTATTTGACTAACTAAGCGACTCTGAAAATGAAACCAAGAAACCAGCCTTGTTATCGAGAGTGTAGAGACCATCCACTAAGCTTCCTCTACCATCATCCTCCCAGAAGTTAGATCCTAAAAAACACATGAACCAGAAAAAAAGGTCACACTGCAGTTTAAAGAGTTTGTGATACTAATGGAAAGCAGATTGATGGGAAGTTGAGGATCATGCAAAACATTATTCAAGTTAAGTCCATGAGGAAGGGATATTGATCCTTGGCCTACAATGGAGGAGAATGATCCATCTGCAAGTCTCATCTTATCCCTTTCTGACAAAAGGTTATAAGATTGGAAAAGGTTTGGCTTACCAGTCATGTGGTTGGAGGCCTCTGAGTCAATGATCTAGGGGGAATCAGGGGCAATGGATACATGGAAGGCAGAGGTTGCATTACCTGATGTAGATGCAAATGAAGTAGAAGGGGTACCAGTGACTAAACTGACCATCTGGCGCAAGGCCCCTATGATTCCAAGTGATTTCGGAAGGAATTCATGATATCTTCCTTGGGATCAGAACCAGTGAAGTACTCCCGAGCAGTACCAGTCAACACTCCACCAGACTGAGTATCATGGGTTGCCACATTTGCCACATTATGTACTGTATTAGGCTTCTTCTAACCCTACACCTTACCTTGTTCTTGGTTCTTTACAGTCCACTTTGACCTCCCATGGAGCTCCCAACATGTGTCCCATGTATGTCTTGAACGTCGGCAGTGGCTACAGAACAACTTGTCCTTATTACCAGCTTTCTTGGAGTCATTTTTCTTTCCCATATTGTTACCACCCATTACAGCTAATGCTACCTGTTTCTCCCCCTCAGTTGTAACCATCACACTCCTCCTACTTTCCTCAGATTGAACTAGTGCATTAACTTCTTGAACTGAAGGCAACTCTTTACTCCCTAAAATTTGAACTCTAAGAGGTTCATATACGGGGTTTAGTCCCAACAAGAAAGCAAAAACCCGTTGCTGAGAAACCAACTTCTTATAGGCTTTAGCATCATCATCATGTTTCCATTCTATAGCTTGATAGTGGTCCAACTCCTTCCATACTCAAGTAAGGGCTGAATAATAGGTTGACAAACTGTGGTTCCCCTGTTTATAGGTTGAGGATTCAGCTTGTAACTGGTAAATCTTAGCATAGTGCCTTTGCTTAGAATAAGTGGTTTTGGCCTGTTCCCATATTTCACTAGCGGTGTCTGCCCACATAAAGTTCTTCACATCAGGTTCCATGGCTGCCAGAAGTCAGGACATCACCATACTGTTCTCTTGGTCCCACCTATCATGTTCAGCTGTCCCATTCTTGGGTTCTTTCACTCTTCCATTTATGTACCCAGCTTTTCCCCTGACTGTTATGTAAAGTTTTACACCTTTAGCCCACTCTAGGTAGTTCAGGTCATTCAGAGGAATAATTGGTATAGGAAATATCATATTTTCAGCTCCCAAACCAGCTGTACTATGGGTTGATGTAACCTCAGATGAGGCAGAATCATCATTTGCCATTGACAAAAACAAAGGCTATAAGACAACTTAAACCACAGGTGCACAAGACTAATCCCCACTCAACTACTAACTCTAACAGTTATAATTAGGGCACTAAACACTCAGAAATCTGCTTCTGAAACAAAGGACCCACAGCTGAAATCTAATGGCAGCCACTAAACAGTTCAAAAAAACAGTCCAAAAAACACTGCTGAAATTCTCTAGCAATAATCAAACCATCCAGGAAATTGGACCTCAACCAAACAGTTCCAAAACAGTCCAGAAATAACAACTACACTGCTGAAATCTTCTAACAGCACTCAAACCGTCCAGGAATAGTCCAAAAAAATAGACTTCAGTTATCATTGGTCTATGCACAACACACATCACCAATCACAGCACATACTTGTGACAAAAAAAGGGAATCACACATCCCTGTACAGCACCTGTACGAAGGTGCAGTTCCAAGACTGAGTCTTCATAGCATCAGCCAAAAGAAAGAGAGCCTTCACGGCATCGGCCCCCTCCTACTAGGGTTACCTTGGTGCTACGACCAAGGAAGAACCCAGAAATAAAACAGCAATAGTTGATGGTTCTGATCAGTCCGATTAGGGTTTCTGCCTTCACTGTCCAAGAGTCAGAAAACTGGGTGGAAGATTTCTGGGTGGAAGGAATGTGATTCAGAGGAGAAAATAGATTCCTATCGCCCAGAGTTATGCTCTGATACCATCTTTTCTTTCTAGAAGATAGAGGAGAGAGAGGAGAGAAGAGAGAAGAGAGATACAAAGAGAAGAGAAGAGAAAGTATTTGAGAGTCAAAAACTGAAGCTGGCAGCTCCCAGCCTCCTATTTGTATTAACATGATGTAAAATAAAAGAAACAGAAATTACAAGCATGCCCCTAGTGGCCCACCCTAATAATAAGAACTTAAACAAAGAAAAGAACATGCTGACAACACCCTAACAGCAGAAATAAAAAAACTAATTCTAACAACATATACCATTTTCTATAACAGGAAAGAGATTGTTGTTATAGAGATGATGGGCTGAATTTGCCATAGTTTCCTTCTTTTATTCAGTTCTGTTTATGCTTTGTGTTTGTGAGTACTGGGCCTTAGTTATGGGCCTGTTTTCTTCTTTTTCTTATTGTATTTAGTGCTGGCAGCCCTACTAAGGGTATTCATCTAATCGTATTCACATTAGAATCAAAGAATAAAAGATAATTTTTGGGGGACTGGGATCTACCACTGGTGTTAAGTCTGGAAATAATAGAGTCGAATTTTACTAAACATAAGAATTTCCACTGGGATGAAATTTAGCTCTACAATCAGCTACCCCCACCCTAATAACTTTCATTTATGGACCACTGAACTTGGGGGACCCATTGAAGACCTATGAGCAACACATTCAAAACTTGGAATCTCCTGCTAACTTCTCTAAATTGCAGATTGCCCCTTGTCTCCTTTTTTTCTTCTTTTTCACCTGCATCACATGTCCTAATAAGATAACTACAAGTAATCACTAGGGTTGTGTAGGTCTCACCTTGTGATTTCTATGATATATGGTTATAACGTTTCTAACATCCTGCAAAAGGTGAAGTGGTTAAAGTGGTTACGACAGCTTTGAGGATTTTGGTTTGCTATCTTGCTGCAGGCTTTTTACAACGGTGAGGGACTCGTTAGGATTAACGTATGATGTATCCTTTGAATTAAGCCTTTTTGATCGGCTGAAGTTTGGATGGTACGTGATATCAGTAACATCAACTCCTGGCAAGGTGTGCATTCTGTTCATTTCTTTGTATATTTTATCCTTAGTTTCTGATTCCATTATTTAACTTAACTAGTCTGATATCAAACCGAATTTTAGGTTTATAAGGCTGTTGATGCATGCAAGAGTGTTCTTAGAGGTTTAGAGAACAACAGAATTGCCCAAAGAGAACTGGACAGGGTTAGTACTTCACTTTATTCCTATAATGCTTACCTCATTCTTTTGTACTGTCCCTGTTCATTTGTACAAACTAAAGCTTTCTTTTGAAGAATTATGTGATGAATGGAATCCAAACTTAGCTGTTTAAGGGTCAGAATTTCATCTTAACAAATTGCTCAATAGCTTTATTTTGTGAAAGATAAATTAATTTTTCTATTTTCAATTTTCTGCTGTAATAGTTTTTTGTTTTTATTTTTATCTTTCACAGTGTGGACATACATTCACTTGACATGTGCTTGTTGGTCTTTTTTTCCTTTGTCCACCATGTTGCTCCAGAAAGCATGGATTGATCTTATAGCCATCTTAAAAAATTTATGATGGATATGAAAACATTCATGCTTAATGGAGGAGAATGTTAGAGAATAAAGACGCAACATTTCCATGGTAGGATAGAAAAGGGAAATGTTAAGATGGGTGAGTGACAAGATAAGAAGGATAAATTAAAATTCTTGCAGACTTTTGCTTCATTTAGTTTTGCAGACTTTTGCTTCATTTAGTTTTGCAGACTTGTGCTTCATATTCGTTTGATGCAGATCAAAGTCCCTAAACACAGGCATAAGGCTTCAAAGAATGTGATAGTGAGAAGACAATTGGTGGAATATGTGTTTTTTGATATCATGGAATTAATTAGGTCTTATGTAGTTGACCTAAATAATTGGTGTTAAGGTTCACAGGAAATTGATTATCTACAATTCTAGAGCAAAAAAAGATTTTATGTCTGCACACGTGGATGTAATTAAGGTCATTGACTGCAACAATTTAACTATTGCAGGCAAAACGTACATTGTTGATGAGGCATGAAGCTGAAACCAAGTCAAATGCATATTGGCTTGGATTACTTGCTCACTTGCAAGCTCATTCTGTTCCAAGGAAGGTAAATTGGGAAGAGACTATATTCTCAACCTTATATAATCTCCTGAATGAATATGGAATTTATACATAGAAAGCTATTTCATCATCTAAGCCTTGTCCCAACTATATGGCTAAAGCTACAGTGGATCTTCTCTCTGTAGCTGTTATGAATGCCTTAAACAGGAACATTGTGTTGGGTCCACAGCTCAAAACAAACTTAATAGCACACTAGACACCACATCATGTTCGTGCTATATGTGACATCTACAGTAACAAGCTTACCATAGTGCTACCATTCTTCTTTTACTTAATTCAGCATTGTTGGATAAGACATTTGCCCTGTTATGATTCTGGAATTCAGGATATATCTTGCATCAAAGACCTCTCTCTGTTGTATGAAGCTGCCACTATTGAGGACATATACCTTGCATATAAACATTTGAAGGTGGATGAGCATTCTTTATTTTCATGCATTGGAATTTCTGGGGCTCAGGCTGGTGAAGAGCTCTCTGGTAAGACATTTTTACCATTATTGTTCTTGTTTTTGTAGTAATAGTAGCAAGGCACCACTGCCTGGTACAGTGGTAAAATCTTGGGTTAACAAGCATGAGAACATGGGTTCAAGTCTGAGAGCAGCCAATTTGTGCAAGAAAATGCTGAAGGTTAGGTTTGTATCCAGTCTGCCCATCCCAAGACTCCAGATGGCTGGGGTCAACATTGGGTAGTACTTATCTTTATAACACCAAGCTTTTAAAGCATAGTATTAGCATATTAAATCGAACACTTGTATACATATCATTGTCCTTATTCTCAAGAAATGGAGTGATATGCCCATGCCACGTGTTTATGTCAATGTTTGTGCTCATCAGTTTTTGTCATTGTGACTCCTGGAAAAGGGGTCCCAACAATGTCAAAACATTTTTACTTTTGTTAGTAATACCACAAAGATTGATATCATTTTCTGAGTTAAAAATCTTCAAAAAGTCTGAGTTAAAAATCTTGGGTTAACAAGCATGAGAACATGGGTTCAAGTCTGAGAGCAGCCAATTTGTGCAAGAAAATGCTGAAGGTTAGGTTTGTATCCAGTCTGCCCATCCCAAGACTCCAGATGGCTGGGGTCAACATTGGGTAGTACTTATCTTTAAAACACCAAGCTTTTAAAGCATAGTATTAGCATATTAAATCGAACACTTGTATACATATCATTGTCCTTATTCTCAAGAAATGGAGTGATATGCCCATGCCACGTGTTTATGTCAATGTTTGTACTCATCAGTTTTTGTCATTGTGACTCCTGGCAAAGGGGTCCCAACAATGTCAACATTTTTACTTTTGTTAGTAATACCACAAAGATTGATATCATTTTCTGAGTTAAAAATCTTCAAAAAGTAACTTGGAATATCTGTGAACATTCCAGGAATCTGTAACTCATTCAATGAGAAATTAAAATCATCACCTGAGAATGCATTTGAGCCTTTCTTGAGTGACTCTGACTTCTCAAAATGCTGAAATCAGAATGACTCATACTGGCAAACACCCATGGATTACAGATTATTGGCTGCTTAATGCTCAAAAACCTGTTGTACAAGCATGTGTTAATAATCCTATGTGGTAATGCTAATAAAGAGCTGTTTTAGAATGTGAGAACTCTCTCTAAAACGAATACTCAGAAAAGAACCAGTAGTAAAAGTAGCATGCAGAGCATGTGGTAAAATTAGATTCAAGACTCCTATGTTGCTGCTTAAGATAAAGACATTAGTAATTCTATGTCGATTGGCACTGACTTTTAAGCATACTCTGGTCCAGGGCTGCAACTTGGGTCAGGTTAGCCCAAACCCAACATGAAAAGGTCTGGTTGGGTTGGGTCAGGTTGATGTTCAGGTAGGGCTAGCTTTGACCTTTGGCAACCTGACTTCACTTTGGGTTGGGTTAGGGTTGATCCTTCATGCAAACCTGACTCTACTATTACTAATGTACACATGTATTATAGTTCTGCTGCATATCATAATTTTAACTCTTAAACCCTAAACCTAATGATAAGTCATTAATGGTTCTCATGATCTTTTCTTTGGTTCATAGGACCTTTTAGTGTGGTTTGTGATAGCCTTAAACTTTTTCAAACTTGAATTATTTGGTTTGGCTTCAGAATTGAAATATCAACATCAATCTTTGATATGATATAGATTTTCTGATGGCTTCCAGATCTTTTTTCTGTGATTTATAATGTCTTTCGTTCAAAATTATTCCTTCTGTCCTTGAATAATTTCTTCTTTTCTTTTAATTGTTTCTACTTTCCAGCATCCTTAGAAGAGGAAGAATTAGATACAGGGCATCAGGGGGTTATCCCCATTGGACGTGGTCTATCAACAATGACACGGCCAACAACATGATCTTCTTGGAGCTCAAACTAATGTGATTTTGACGTCTTCCATAGTAAAGGGATCTTGAGCAATAGGAGGTATGTGTCTTGCGGGCTTCCTTGGTAGAGCTATATGAACACATAGATGGAATTTTTAAGATTGCAGTTACATCACCCTCTTTCCATTTGCCTTTAATTTGAAACTAGGAGGTCGTGTACATGGTGATTTGGGAAGCAATTTTGATAAAATGGGACGCACTCCTAATGAAGGTAAACCACCTTTAACTTTTTGTTTAGGGACATGCACAGTTTATACTAAATCACCACCTTCTTTTCTATTTTAATTAACAGAGGCATGAAACCTGATTGTCTGTTCCAAATGAGGGTTGGACATTCTAGGCCAAAATAAGCTTCCGAATTTTTCATAAATTGATATTTATAAAAGTTGAATTATGTTACAAATAATTATTTTGCTTGTTTATATATGGAAACTTAATATTATTATTTCAATTATTTTGAGTTGATTTTTTTCATAAACTCCACTTCTCTGTTAAATAAAGGTCTATGGGTCATTTTTTTTTCAATACCTAAATTGGTATTCTCGTTAGCTTCTCCTTACATCCCGTGGAACCCTCTTAACTTGTGTTGAGAAATTTTCAAAATTTTGGCAGTAAGATATGACAAAGCTTTCTAATTTGAGTTCGGTTGGAGTTTCACTTAATGTTCTTATGGCTCCTTTTAGGAGTGTAAATACAAATATGTACCGTACAGATACAAGGTTTAGAAATACTATACATAAGGTTTTGCACTGTACATATTTGTATTTGCAATCTTTCCAAAGTGAGCCTATATAAGAAAAGAAATTTGAAAAAATAAAAAAGAAAGAAAAAGGGATGGCATCTATACATTGCATGCCTGCATTTATGCATTGTATCGACTGATTTAATTAGTAGTAGCTATTTTTCATTTTGGTAAAAGCGATTAAAATTGCAGGAATTCTCTGAACATGGTGGAGAGGAGAAATCATCAGGGACGCCTAATGGGAGCTACAAAACTGTTCATATCATATTGTTTTCAAGTTAAAAAAGTTTTTTTTGTTTGACGGAATCTATTCTTTCAAAAGAAATATAGTCCGCAAGGAATATTATCCGACCAAGTAAGCTCTTTACCTTGACCATATATTTTTCTTTTCCTTTGTTTTCCTTTTTATTTTTGGTTATGTACCAAATAAGATATGGAATTAAAAGTAGCATTTCACCAAAGAGATCCTATTCAGAATGTGGCTGGATAAATGCCAGAATTAAGAAGAGATCCAATCCAGATTCTTTGGCTGAAACAGGCTGTTGTTGGTAACTCAAATGGAATGTGAAACTCTTCCTCTGTTTTTCTTATTTCGTCCTCTGCAGGGGTTGAGAAATATATATACTCATAATACAAACATCTCCTAATTATACATAAATTCTGGTTCTACCTCTCCTAGTTACATACAACTTAGGATGAGACTTATCCCTGAATTCAAGGGATATCCTCTAGTTTTACAGCTCACGCCGATAGTTGTGTACAGTGAAACTGTATTAGTAAATACTATTTATTTTTTTTCACTCTGACTGTTCTGGGTTTGATGTTCTCTGATTCTCTGTTCTTAAAGCGGTCAAAATTTTTCTGTTGCTCTTATATTTGCCTAAGTGCTATTGGTTGATTTTCAGACCGTGCTCACACTTAACTCACAACCTATACTGGAAATATCTTCGTACTTCTGTGTTTTTTTATTCATGGGAGATATTCTCTTTGCAAGTAGCTGTGAGGACATAATCCGAGTTCCTCCAAAGGGTAAACCAAAAGGGTAGGGATATGTTACCAACAAAAATGCTCTCAATACTGTTCCAATAGGTCACTGTTGCAAATTCGTGTGGGTGTTGCACAGAGCGTGTCCCACAAGCACAGCACATCCGAACGATATATTGGGACTTCTTATCTCCCATTGACAAGTATGGAAGATGTTCGCTTACATATTTATGTGCGGCACCTGTGGGTGTGCTCTGTGGGGTGCTAATCTGAAGTTCACTGCAGCTTCCTGCCTTCCTCTCTTGTCATTCATGTGAGATGTTCCCCATGTATTATAAGGGTTTGTTGGGACAGTGTTGGGATCATGTCTGAATTTAGATCAAAAAGGGGTTTCAGAGAAGGCCACATTGCCCACGTAATCTTTTCCGTGGCTATAAAAATGCCCAATCACATTTGCTATGACTGTGTCATATCCTTAAGCTGAAACAGGTAAATCAAAGCTTTTTATTTGTTATCATGGCCCCACTTTGAATTAGATGAAGTTACTTCTTGATGGGGTCATTGTAGTAGATCAAAGGCAATGATTTTCTGTTTTAGCCCTATTATTACAGTATCGTAGCAAAAGTGAATTCTATAAAGGGTAAATTTCATAAACTATCCTTATGGTTTAGTTAATTGATTAATTCTATCCTTATTGTTTATTATTATTTTAAAGTACATACTCTACATATTTGCATTTGTACTCCTTCCAAACTGAGCCTGAGTTACAATTGACTAATTATTCCCTTATAGTTAGGGTTCCATTACCATGTGGCTGTTATATTTTGAGAAAATGACAGTAACACACTTTCTCTTAAAGAAAAATGGTATCGTTGTTCAACTGATGGTCCAAGTAGAGCCACCAAGGAATGCCGGTGGTTGTGAAATGCAACACTGATTGGTCCATGGTTGAGTTAGAAAGTCCTTTGGAAGATGATTTTCTCCTCGGCAATGCGGCTAAAAGTGCCAAGTATAGAGGGTAGAATGCCATAACCAGGGGTTTTCACGGTAGCTATATCTGGCACCACTAATTTGCATGATTCCCCTAAGAAGCCTTACCTGTGTCTGGCCCAAGAT